>NC_135811.1:102439271-102786771 GCF_964213995.1 Mustelus asterias
ACTCGACCAGTAATCCAAGGACCTATATTAATGAGTTCCAGCTCCTCCACCACAGCTGGGGAATTAAAATTAAATTCATTAAGTAAGTAAAACCAATCTGGTTTTATTTATCTAACGAAAAGCTAACATCGGTGATAGTGACCATGAAACCATTGCATTCTCATAACAACCCATCTGCCTCACTAATGTTCTGTTGGGAAGGAAATCTTACCTGATCTGGTCTCTATAGGGACCAGGCCCACATCAGTGTAGTTGAAGTCTAATTTCCCTCTGAAATGGCCTAACAAGCCACTCAGTCGTAGAAGTATTTCATAGAAATACTTGCGATACGGTGGCACAGTGATTAGCACTGCTGTGTCACAGGGACCCGGGTTCGACTCCCAGTTTGGGTCACTGTCTGTGCGGAGTCTGCACATTCTCCCCGTATCTGCATGGGTTTCCTCCGAGCGCTCCGGTTTCCTCCCACAGTCCGAAAGACGTGCTGGTTAGGTGCATTGGCCGTGCTAAATTCTCCCTCAGTGTACCCGAACAGGCACCGGAGTGTGGCAACTAGAGGGCTTTCCGTGTCAGTCAAACTAATCGGGTGCTCCCAGGGGATGGCATTCCCAGGGAAACAGCAATCAGGAATATAGGTCAGGAAACATGGAATGAAATCTTCTAGGCTGATCTACAAAGTTAAGGAAGCAAGTATGTCCTGTGGAATTACAGTGTAGCTTTTAGTAATGAAGTAGGGGTGGCACAGTGGTTAGCACTGCTGCCTCACAGCGCCAGAGACCCTGGGTTCGATTCCTGATTTGGGTCACTGCCTGTGGGGAGTTTGCACATTCTCCCCGTGTCTGCATGGGTTTCCTCCGGATGCTCTAGTTTCCTCCCACCGTCTGAAAGACGTGCTGGTTAGGGTGCATTGGCCGTGCTAAATTCTCCCTCAGTGTACCCGAACAGGCGCTGGAGTGTGGCGACTAGGGGATTTTCACAGTAACTTAATTGCAGTGTTAATGTAAACCGACTTGTGACAAATAAATAAACTAACTTTTTAATGCGTTCCCCCCACCATGTGCAGCTGGCGAGGAGAACCCGCTGGAGGTGCGGGGGAGGGGAGGGGGGGGTCATGCCCAGGCAGCATCCTGGTACTTCCCCTGGCACTGCCTGGGCAGGGGGCAATGCTGGGGGGGGGGGGGGGGGCAATTGTGTGGGTAGGTGGGTGTTCCCTGTGTGGTGGGCTGGAGGTGTTCATGGGTGGGGAGGTTTCTGTTTTAAATTTCTTGTAACAAGGTGCCCTTTCTGCTGGCGTGGCTAACTTTGCCAGCGTGACGTTGTGGGATCCACCCCTTCATTCTTTCCACCCTTGTGCTGAACAATATTCTGGGGGAAGCTGCCTTTGGGGCTGGCAGCTTCCTCACGTTTTGTCCACTCGCTGTGCCACTCTGCCTGTTTTTGAGAGAATTCTACCTGGTGGAAGAGAATATTGAGCAGAGTGTGTTTCCCACACCACTCTCTGTGCCTGGGGAGGAACACCTTTATGTTCTTTGTTGCAACAACAGGAAGCCAAACATTTTGACTGTTCTTCATCTGGCTTAAATCTCTCTGTCTGAAAGCCTGTCTTGTCTTGCAGGTCAGGAAGCCTTCAGTGCGCAAGGACATGTTGCAGATGCATACATACGTGGCACTCTACAAGTTTATACCGCAGGAACATAATGACCTTGGGCTACAGTAAGTACATCTTTAGCTGTACGTGTGATGTCCCGCTCATTAATGCATCAAAAACTGATTGCCTCCTCATCGCAGGAAAAGCTAGGTGACTTGTGACATGATCCATCCAATGTTCTCACTCCCCCAGGGCTCTGTTGTACCAGACACCATCAGAACTTAATTCCATGCACTCTCCTGCATTGTTGAAGATGTACAAGACATTAATAAAGCCACACTTGGATTACTGTGTCCCCCTCTTATAGAAAGGATATTATTAAACGAGAAAGAGTGCAGAAAATATTTACGAGGATGCCACCGGACCTTGATGGTTTGAGTTATAAAGAGAGACTGGATAGACTGGGACATTTTTTCCTGGAGCGTAGGAGGCTTAAGGGTGATCTTGTAGAGGTCTATAAAATAATGAGGGGCTTAGATGAGGTAGATTATCAACATCTTTTTGCAAAGGTAGTTGAATCTAAAACTACAGGGCATAGGTTTATGGTGAGAGGGGAGAGATACAAAAGCGCCCAGAAGGGCAATGTTTTCACACACAGAGTGGTGAGTGTCTGGAATGAGTTGCCAGAGTCTATTATCTTGCAATGCTCACAGGCCAGAACCCTCCTTTTAACTAACATCCAATTAGGTACCAGACGGGGAGGACAATGCGCCTTGTCAGAAAGTTTAGTAGAAAAGGAACCGTGAAGATAGAATTGATTTCCTGTTCAGCTTTGTTGGAAATCAATGGACTGGAAATTCCGAGTGTGATATTCAACTTTAAGAGCAACTTGGCATTGTCTCCATACTAACTCCGGAACGTGTAGACCTACAACCACTCATAAAGGATTGGATGGGATGGGGACATATGTGCGTTTCTGGGTTTTCGAATCAGTGGCAGGGGAGAAGGAGGGAGTAGCAGTTTGGCTATGTCATTGTAGATAGGGTGGCACAGTGGTTAGCACTACTACCTCACAGCGCCAGGAACCCGGGTTCAATTCCAGCCTTGGGTCACTGTCTGTGTGGAGTTTGCACGTTCTCCCCGTGTCTGTGTGGGTTTCCTCCGGGTTCTCCGGTTTCCTCCCACAGTCCAAAGATGTGCGGGTTAGGTGGATTGGCCAGGCTAAATTGCCCCTTGGTGTCATAGATCATAGATCATAGAATAGATCATAGAAACCCTACAGTGCGGAAGGAGGCCATTCGGCCCATCGAGTCTGCACCGACCACAGTCCCACCCAAGCCCTACCCCCACATATTTACTTGCTAATCCCTCTAACCTACGCATCTCAGGACTCTAAGGGGCAATTTTTTAACCTGGCCAATCAACCTAACTCGCACATCTTTGGACTGTGGGAGGAAACCGGAGCACCCGGAGGAAACCCACGCAGACACGAGGAGAATGTGCAAACTCCACACAGACAGCGACCCGCTCCAGGAATCGAACCCGGGACCATGGAGCTGTGAAGCAGCAGTGCTAACCACTGTGCTACCGTGCCGCCAAGATGTGTGGGTATTTGGGGTTACAGGGATAGGACAGGGGGTGGGCATGGGTAAGTAACTCTGTCAGAGAGTTGGTGCAGATTCGATGGGCCGAATGCCCTCCTTCTACACTGTAGGGACTCTGTGATTCTAGATTATGAGAGGATGTAACATTTCAAATGGATGTTCCCGGACCTAAGCACGCACAGCAAACTTGTATTTATATCGAATCTGTATCGCAAGCAGGAAGCAAATGGAAAAGAAAGGGCTTGAATTGAAGCCAAGCATTGGGGAATGAGGAAAAAATAGAGGCTCAGTCTGGAATCCAAAACCTGGTCAAAGAAGAGAGGTTTTAAAGTGAGGAGGAAGGACAAAAGAGAAAGGCTGGCAAAATAGCTGAATAAGTAACAACTGCGAGAGGAATGGAGGGAGCAAGGACTGGGAAGAACCTTGTGTTCGAGGAGGAAGAGAGTGGCTTCAGGTCTCATTGGAGCACATGAATTAGGAGCAGAATTAGGCAAATTCAGCCCTTCGAGCTTGCTCCGCCATTCAATCAGATCATGGCTGATCTTTTCCTGGTCTCAAATCCACCTCTCCACTTGTCCCCCATATCCCTCTTTCCCTTTTTTTTAATTAGAAATATATCCATCTCCTTCTTGAAACCATTCAATGATTTCAGACTCCACCGCGCTATGGGGCAGTGAGTTCCACAAATTCACCACCATCGGCGAGAAATAGTTCCTCCTTATCTCAGTTTTAAATCTACCGCCTCTCAACCTATACCTGTGACCTCTTGTTTTAGATTGTCCCACAAGGGGAAACATTTGGTCTACATTTATCAATCCCTTTTAGTATTTTATATTCCTCGATCAGATTCCCCCTCATCCTTCTAATCTCCAGCGAGTATCAGCCCAAACTGTTTAATCTCCCCTCATACGTCAACCCTTTCATCCCGGGAATCAATCTGGTGAACCTTCTTATGCCAAGATAACCTCCACCAGCAGACGATGCCAGGCTCATTACTTTTATTGGGGGCAGCACGGCGGCACAGTGGTTAGCACTGCTGCCTCACAGTGCCTGGGACCCGGGTTCGATTCCTGGCTTGGGTCACTGTCTGTGCGGAGTCTGCACGTTCTCCCCATGTCTGTGTCAGTTTCCTCGGGTGCTCCGGTTTCCTCCCACGGTCCGAAAGATGTGTTGGTTGGGTGCATTGGCCATGATAAATTCTCCCTCAGTGTACCTGAACAGGCACCGGAAGTTTGGCAACTAGGGAATCTTCACAAGTAACTTCATTGCAGTGTTAATGTAAACCTACTTGTGACATTAATAAATAAACTTTAAAACTTTATTGATGGAGATTCACAGTTGCCTCGTCTCCAACCAACATGTTGGAATCCCAGGATAGCATGGCGCACAGTGATGGGATTGCTTTGCGTCCCACCACATGGTAAGTTCCTGATCTTGGCTTGTTAGGAAGAAGTCTCACAACACCAGGTTAAAGTCCAACAGGTTTATTTGAAATCATGAGTTTTTGGATAGCTGCTCCTTCATCAGGTGAGCCACCTGATGAAGGAGCAGCGCTCCGAAAGCTCGTGATATCAAATAAACCTGTTGGACTTTAACCTGGTGTTGTGAGACTCCTTGCTGTGCCCAACCCCAGTCCAACGCCGACATCTCCGCATCTCGGCTATTTAGCTCATTAACCAGACTGTCAGCCCAAAGACCCCTGGCAACCGTAACCCGGCAACTCCGGTTGAATAAATGAGGAGTAGCGGATTTGCTCAGAAAAATCTTCGAAAGTGGTTTCAACTGTAAACGGAACTCGAGCAATAACAGACAGCGGGCAATAGGAACCTCTCCACTAATGAGCTGTCGGCTTTGGTGACTGCACCACTGCTGTCACAGCCCGCTGTCGTCAGGCATTTTTGTGTGTGAATTGTCCCCTCCCTAAGTCTTTTTTTTTTTTGCCCATCTTCGCATAAAGACGTCTGCTTTCGAAACCACTGACGTGTTAACACCTACATTACGGATGAAGTCTCTTGATGCCTTGTTCAATTACTTTAATGGGCCCGCAAGTGTGAATCATTTCTCAAGGCAAGCTTGCAGTAAGCTCAAAACCACCCAGGGTGAACAGTTTTTTTTAATAATCTCATTATTATTTTACTAGGCAAGGAGACAGAATTGTGGTCACAGACGACTCCAATGAAGATTGGTGGAAGGTAACTATCAGTCTTGTCAGTCGTATCGTTAAAGTGTCAGCAGCTCCTACAAAAACAAGCTTGCAAATGAGATCAGTGGCAGAATAAGGTGAACTTTCTCAACCTCATTGATTGCCAGCCTGACTCTGGACCACTTCATTACAAATACTAACTTCCTATTATGGCGGTTAAAAATAAAACGCCTCTCGATTTTTTTTTTACCCTTCGTCATTCGGAGGTCTCGACAGGTTTGCAAACTTCCAAGACCAGATCCTGCGCTAATAGCGGGACAGAAATATAGCCATAGATTTCAATCGTAGAATAAAACCATACAGCACAGGAGGGGACCATTCGGCCCATCATACCCGTGACTGACTCTCTGAAAAGGCCACTGCCTCATCCCCTCTGATCATAGAGCCCTTACAACGCAGAGAGGCCATTTGGCCCATCTGCCGGAATTGTACTGGCCATCCCGCCATGGGAATCGGAGCAGGCGAGGGGCGGAGCATGGGAAGGTCCGTTGGCCTTGGGCAGGGTTTTACAGTTTGCGGACGAATGAGGCTGTAAAATCCCGCCCATTGAGTCTGCACTGACTCTCTGTCAGAGTATCCTACCCAGGCCCACACCCTGCCCTATCCCTGTGACCCCACACATTCACCATCTAACCTACACGTCATGGGACACTAAGGGGCAATTTAGCATCACCAATCCACTTATCCTGCGCATCTTTGGACTGTGGGAGGAAACTGGAGCACCCAAAGGAAACCCACGCAGACATGGGGAGAATGTGCAAACTCCACACAGACATTCCCTCGAGGCTGGAATTGAGCCTGGGTCCCTGTCGCTGTGCGGCAGCAGTGCTAACCACTTTGCCATCATTTTCACCATATCTTTGCAAACCTTTTCCTTTTTTGATAGACACCCAATTCCCTTATGACGGTTGCAGTTGTATCTGCTTCCACTAATCTTCCAGACTGTACATTCCCAATCATCATAACTTGTTGCATAAATTTTAAAAAGTCTTATCTCCCCTCTCACTTTTTTTCATAATCACTTTAAATCCATGTCCCCAGATTACTTTTTAAAATGTCCTTCATGGAAATAGGGTGTTGCTGGCTATCTCTAATTGCCCTTGAGGCATTTGAGAGTAAACCACATTGCTGTGGCTCTGTAGTCACATGTAGGCCAGACCAGGTAAGGGTGGCAGATTTCCTTCCCTAAAGGAAGGCCATTATTGGATGGGTTTTTACAACAATCGACAATGGTTTCATAGTCAGCATTGGACTTTTAAATCCAGATTTTTATTGGATTCAAATTTCACCCTTTGCTATTCGAACCCAGGCCCACCAGGAGTTACCCTGTGTCTTTTGGTTACTAGTTCAGTGACAATACCATCATGCCAATTTATTTTGACCCGTCTACAAGTTTAAATAGTTTCTCCCTATCTGCTCCACCAAAAGCCCTCAGGATTTTGAACACCACTGTTACATCTTCTGAAAGCCTTCCTTGCTTGAATGAGAACTCTCCCAGTTTCTGTAGCCACTCCACATAATTGCAAATGCCTTCTTCCCAATATGTTATCAAAGTCTTTAGATTGAAAAAGAAAACACACATTTGGTCGTCTTCATATTTAATGCAGCATATTCTATATTTGCAGTGCTATCATTTGGTTTATTCATTGTACTTGTGACAAAAGACGCTGAGGCGGTTATGCACAAAGCAACGTGACACTTTTACGAGGCTCTTTATTCACCTCCTTAAATTGCTCCCACTGCTGTCACCACCAGTGACAGACCCGTAACGACCAGTAATTCACCTCTCTCCAAAGGCAATCGGGTTTGGAGAACCCAGTTCTGTGATTAGGTCCTTTATCTACAGTGAGAGCCCGCTTTAATTATGTAAGATTCTAGCGTTTTCTCCCAGCGGCTGGAACATCACAATCTGTGATTCTATTTGCTTTGGATCAGATTTGCAGTGACTGAATGAGTCACTCTCATTTTGCTTCATGGGACTGCAGCATTTTTACCTCTTTTTTGATGATCAAGTATTCCACCCCCCGCCACCACCCCCCCCCCCCCCCCCGCCCCCCCCCCCCGCCCAACACACACACACACACAAGAAACCTGTGAATCTCTCTGCATAACTACAAAGCAAGCTGAAAATTTCCTGGCTTTCACAGCCACGATTCCATCCTCAGCAACTGTCTCCATCCTTGATTTACTCCACATGGATTCTAACTCAAGTTCCATCCTTCATGTTTCCAATCCACCCGGGCGTCTCCAGGATACACAATGTTCCTTGGACTTCTGTTCTTGCTGCATCCTGAGATCGACACATAGCCATGTGTACACACTCGACCTCTCTCTTCAGCAGCACAGACTCCCCCTATCTCAAAGCGGTCCGTGTCCCCAGTTTCACTTCATTCTTTGTCTCATTCAACGCAAAATAAAAAAATTTCTCTCTCCTTTTCAGGTGTTAAGGAAGCAAGCTTATTGATACTGATGTCCCTCTGGAACCTTCCGTCCCTCCAGAATCTTCTCTTGCCTTCCCTCTGACCCCATTCCTTCTTTTAATCCCATATTCGCCATCCATTCTAACCTTCCCCTCTCTGGTACTGAACATTCTGTACTCAGCAAAGCACCAATTTCATCCCCTAACATCCTCATCTCAATGAATTTTGGGCTCAGCATGATGTTGAACTCTTCTCCCGTCTCCTCCGTCTCTGTGCTCACTTCTTTGAGCAGGAGTCTTTTTCCCGTTCAATGTATCCTTTCACCTGCCTCCAGTATTCTCTCTCTACCTGAACCCCTCTCTCCAGCCTCCCACCTGCTCTTGATCTTTTCATTGAGAGCTGTCAGCGTGACATCGGCCGTTTCAATTACTCTGCTCCTCTCACCCACTCTAACCTGCCTCCCCCAAACTCGCTGCACTCTGTTCTTTCAGGCCCAACCCTGACTTTGTTGTCAAACCTGCTGACAAGGGTGGCGCTATTGTTGTCTGCCGTACTGACATAAGAACATAAGAACTAGGAACAGGAGTAGGCCATCTGGCCCCTCGAGCCTGCTCTGCCATTCAATATGATCATGGCTGATCTTTTCATGGACTCAGCTCCACTTACCCGCCTGCTCACCATAACCCTTAATTCCTTTACTGTTCAAAAATTTATCCATCCTTGCCTTAAAAACATTCAATGAGATAGCCTCAACTGCTTCACTGGGCAGGGAATTCCACAGATTCACAGCCCTTTGTGTGAAGAAGTTCCTCCTCAACTCAGTCCTAAATCTGCTCCCCCTTATTTTGAGGCTATGCCCCCTAGTTCTAGTTTCACCCACCAGTGGAAACAACTTCCCTGTTTCTATCTTATCTATTCCCTTCATAATCTGATATATTTCTATAAGATCTCCCCTCATTCTTCTGAATTCCAATGAGTATAGCCCCAGTCCACTCAGTCTCTCCTCCTAAGCCAACCCTCTCAACTCCGGAATCAACCTAGTGAATCTCCTCTGCACCCCCTCCAGTGCCAGTATATCCTTTCTCAAGTAAGGAGACCAAAACTCTACACAGTACTCCAGGTGTGGCCTCACCAGCACCTTATACAGCTGCAACATAACCTCGCTGTTTTTAAACTCCATCCCTCTAGCAATGAAGGACAAAATTCTATTTGCCTTCTTAATTACCTGCTGCACCTGCAAACCAACTCCTTGAGATTCCTGCACAAGGACACCCAGGTCCCTCTGCACAGCAGCATGCTGCAATTGTATACCATTTAAATAATAGTCCATTTTGCTGTTATTCCTACCAAAATGGATGACCTCACATTTACCAACATTGTACTCCATCTGCCAGACCCTTGCCCATTCACTTAGACTATCTATATCCCTTTGCAGACTTTCAGCGTCCTCTGCACACTTTGCCCTGCCACTCATCTTACACTTGGTCCCCAACTCCAAATCATCTATGTAAATCGTAAACAAACTGACCTCTACCTCGCAGAGGCTGAACGTCAGTTTTCAGGCTTTTCTTCCGACCTCTCCCTGGACCCTGGCCCCAACATCGAACACCAAAGCTTTGTTTCAATGACTGTCACTGACCTTCACAGCCTCCAGCTTCATAGTCCCCCAACCCTGTGCAACCCGCTTCTACCTCCTTCCCAAAATCCACAAACAGGGCTGCCCTGCTAGACCTATCGTATCAGCCTGTGTCCTGCTCCATGGAACTCATTCCTTCCAATCTTGGCTCCATCCTCTCTCCCCTTGTCCAGTCCCTTCCCACCTCATTTTGTGATTCCTCTGATGCCCTACAACACATCAACTATTTCCAGTTTCCTGACCCTAACCACCATCTCTTCACTGCGAATGCCCAATCCCCCTACACCCCTATCCCCCACCAGGATGGTCCAGCTAATTTCTGCATCTTTCAAAGAACAAAGAACAATACAGCACAGGAAGAGGCCCTTCGGCCCTCCAGGCCCGCGTCGCTCCCTGGTCCAAACTAGACCATTCTTTTGTATCCCTCCATTCCCACTCCGTTCATGTGGCTATTTAGATAAGTCTTAAACGTTCCCAGTGTGTCCGTCTCCACCACCTTGCCCGGCAGCGCTTGGTACTGCTTGGTCAGACATTTATGTAACTCCATATTCACGACATTGTGAGTGTCATCTGAAGGTCACTCAGTTCAAGGGCAATTAGGGATGGGCAATAAATGGTGGCCCAGCCATTGATGGCCATATCCCATGAAAGAATATTTTAAAAATCGCCTTCTCCTCCAGTCGAGGCCCCAGACATTGCTCCCAGGTGAATCAGTGATTTACTTGCACCGTGTTGAGTTTAGTCTACTGTATTCGCTGCTCACAGTGAAGTCTCTTCTACATTGACCGGTGGCCGCTTTGTGGAACACCTTCACTCAGTCACAAGCAGAACGGCAAGATCAGAGTGACACGGTGGCACAATGGTTAGTGCTGCTGCCTCACAGTGCCAGGGACCCGGGTTCAATTCCGGCCTCGGGTCACTGTCTGTGTGGGGTCTGCACGCTCTCCCCGTATCTGCATGGGTTTCTTCCGGGTGCTCCGGTTTCCTCCCACAGTCCAAAGATGTGCAGGTCAAGTGGATTGGCCGTGCTAAATTGCCCCTTAGTGTCAGGGGGACTAGCTAGGGTAAATGCATGGGGTTATGGGGATAGGGTCTGGGTGGGATTGTGGTCGGTGTAGACTCGATGGGCTGAATGGCTTTCTTCTGCATTGTAGGATTCTATGATTCTAAGCATGGCCCTGACCTTCCTTGCTCTCTCGCTCCCATCCCTGTCCTCAGCCTTCTGCAACGGTCCAGTGGAGCCCAAAGCTGAACCAACTGCAGCTCAACTTCCAATTAGGCACTTTACAGCCTGCTGGACTCAGCAACTTCAGGCCATGAACTCTGTCCTCCATTTTATTTTTGCTCCCCCAAATGCCAGTCTGTTATCCACAATGCTGACCAATTTCTGCTATTAACACATTCTGCTATTTAACTTTCAGACAGTGCTGACCTTTATTCTGCTATTAACACCTACTCTGGACCAAAGCTTTAGTCTTTAATACAATCATCACCACTCCCTCTGTCTTGTGTTCAATGACATCCTTGTCATTTAGAATCCCTATAGTACAGAGGGAGGCCATTCGACCCATCGAGTCTGTACCAACCACAACCCAACCCCCCAGGCCCTATTCCCGTAAGCCCACACATTTACCCTGCTAATCCTCCTCAATTTTAGCATGGCCAATCAACCTCATCCGCATATCTTTGGACTGTGGGAGGAAACCGGAGCACCCGGGGGAAACCCACGCAGACATGGGGAGAATGTGCAAACTCCACGCAGACAGTTACCTAAGGCCGGACCTATCCCTGACCTTCTGACTTTTTACTTTGCTCCAACTGCCGCCCCCTCTTTTTCAACAGCATAAAACCCATCACATTTTGACCCCCACTCCCTCCCCCAAGTTTCGAAGAAGTCATATTAGACTCAAAATGTTAACTCTGTTTATCAGTCCACAGATGCTGCCAAATCGGCTGAGTGTTTCGAATGTTTTTCTGTTTTTATCATTGAGAATTGCATCCATCCAATTCCAGAAGTTCTTGTCTGGGATAAACAGATTTTTGGGGAGTGGGCAGCAAAGTGGATCCCAAGACCTGCCATGATATTGAATGGGGCAGCAGGGTGGCCCAGTGGTTAGCACTGCTGCCTCACAGCTCCAGGGACCCGGGTTCGATTCCCAGCTTGGGTGACTGTCTGTGTGGAGTCTGCACGTTCTCCCCGTGTCTGTGTGAGTTTCCTCCGGGTGCTCCGGTTTGCTTCCACAGTCCAAAGATGTGTGGGTTAGGTCGATTGGCCATGGTAAATTGCCCCTTAGTGTCAGGGTGATTAGCAGAGTAAATATGTGAGGTTATGGGGATAGGGCCTGGGTAGGATTATTGTCAATGGGCCTGTCTGGGCACTGTATGGATTCTATGAATGGACAGCAGGCTTGAAAGACCATAAAATCCACTCATACTCCTATTTCTTGTCTTAACGGGAGTCGGACAGTTACTTAAGGATGACGAACTAACAGGGTTTCAGGAAAAAGAAGCAGTTGTGGGACTAAAAACAGAAAATGCAAGTCTGACAGCATCTGTGGAGAGAGAAAAGCAGAGTTAACATTCTGAGTTTAAATGACTATGCTGCAGAACATTTTGAGTCATTTAGACCGGCCAGAGTTCTTCGATGTCATATGCCCCACTGCCAGCGAGAACGGGGAATTTGGCGCTCAGCCAAATCTCCACTCACAGCAGCGGGACCGGAAAACCCCAGCTGCGGGTGAGGTCGGAGAATCCCAGCTTCTATTTCTCTGCACAGACGCTGCCAGACCTGCTGAGTTTATCCAGCATTTTCTGTTTTTACTTCAGTTTTCCAGCATCCGCAGTTTTCGCTTTTATTTGGGAGGATTCACAGATAGTCGTACAGTGCGGAAAAGGGCCCTGCGGCCCATCGAGTCTGCACCGACCATAACTGCCACTAAAGTCGCACTGATCCCATTTCCCAACACTTGTGCCACATCCCTGAATGTTTTGATGTTTCAAGTGCTCATCCAAATACTTTTTCAAGGGTGTAAGGTTTCCGACCTCCACTACCTTCCCCGGCAATGCATTCCAGATTCCCACCACCCTCTGAGTGAAAAAAGTACTTCTCAAATCCCCTCTCAATCTGAATTGCTCTTCCATTGAACCAACATGGGTACGATGGATTGAATGGCCTCCTTCTGCGAGGCCATTTCTATGATTGTATAATTGATCGTTATTATTACTGAAATCACAGCAACCTCTACTAATTCATAGAATCATAGAAACCCTACAGTGCAGAAGGAGGCCATTTGGCCCATCGAGTCTGCACCGACCACAATCCCACCCAGGCCCTACCCCCACATATTCACTCGCTAATCCCTCTAACCTACGCATCCCAGGACTCTAAGGGGCAATTTTTAACCTGGCCAATCAACCTAACCCGCACATCTTTGGACTGTGGGAGGAAACCGGAGCACCCGGAGAAAACCCATGCAGACACGAGGAGAATGTGCAAACTCCACACAGACAGTGACCCGAGCCGGGAATCGAACCTGGGGCCCTGGAGCTGTGAAGCAGCAGTGCTAACCACTGTGCTACCGTGCCGCCCAATTCAAAATGCTCTACTTAGGGATCTCAAAGAGAATATAGTTCCTCCTGTGAACCGGTGCAGTGCATATCCTCAGATTTTCCAGTACACATTGCAACATGGAGCATTTTCCCAAACATGGGTGGAATTTTCCCTTCCCGCCAGCCATGGGAATCGTAGCGGGCAAGACACGGACCATGCAAAGGTCCGTTGACCAAGGGCGGGATTTTCCGGTCTTGGAGCGAGCATGGCTGGAAAATCCCGCCCAATGGCAGATCATGAATTTCTGTTCCTTATGGTATGACGCCGGTTACTCATAGAATCTCAACAGTACAGAAGGAGGCCATTCAGCCCATCGAGCCTGCACCGGCCACAATCCCACCCAAGCCCTATTCCTGTAACCCCACATATTCACCCTGCTGATCCCCCAGACACTAACGGGCAGTTTAGCATGGCCAATCAACCTAACCTGCACATCTTTGGACTGTGGGAGGAAACCGGAGCAACCGGAGGAAACCCATGCAGACATGGGGAGAACGTGCGAACTCCACACAGACAGCGACCTGAGGCTGAAATTGAACCTGGGTCCCTGGCGCTGTGAGGCAGCAGTGCTAACCACTGTGCCACCGTGCCGCTCCCAATGAGGCTCTGTGTTGGGACTGAACATTCAGCGCATCATCTCTGCATTCACCACAGCGACACCTCTCTGTATCCAACCCTCTGAATCTTCTATACCTGCCTGAACCAGAAATCCTTCAAACCTCCTCTTGACCAACAGTCCCTCAAGCGTCCGTCACCTTCTATTCACTAGTTTATTGGTTTTATTTTTAACAGCTGATTTACAGTTGGATGTCATGGGAAATAAATGAACAATCCTATTCTGACTTGAAAAAATAAAGATAGTAAACATTTAGGGTGAGATTCTTCAGCCTCCCAGCCACGTGTCTCCCTCAGGCGGGAGGTGGCGCATTATTTGCAAGCGGCGGGATTCTCTGGTTCTACCGCTGTCAATGGGGATTCCATTGGCATTACCCTACGCCGACAGGAAACCCACGGGCGGAGGTGCGCTGCTGGCAGGACTGGAGAATCCCGCTGGCATGGACGGCTGAAGAATTCCGCCCAGAGAGTCTTGGTGCCACTTGATTTGAGAAGGTGCTGCAATGCAGTACTGAGGGCGTGCTACATTGTTGAAGGTGCCGTCTTTCCGATAAAATGTTAAACCAAGACTCCTTCCCTCCTCTTGGCCGGATGTAAAGGATCCTTATTTCGAAGAAGAGCATCGCTGGTACCCTGGCCAATATTCACCCCTCAATCAATGTCACTAAAGTTATTATCACATTGCTGTTTGTGGGAGCTTGCTGTGTCAAAACTGGCTGGCGTGTCTCCTATAATCACTAATGTGACGACAGTACCAAGATACTTGTGGAGGAAGAATAGAACCAACCGGCACGGTAGCACAGTGGTTAGCACTGCTGCTTCACAGCTCCAGGGACCTGGGTTCGATTCCCGGCTTGGGTCACTGTCTGTGTGGAGTTTGCACATTCTCCTCGTGTCTGCGTGGGTTTCCTTCGGGTGCTCCGGTTTCCTCCCACAGTCCAAAGATGTGCGGGTTAGGTTGATTGGCCATGCTAAAATTGCCCCTTAGTGTCCTGGGATGCGTAGATTAGAGGGATTAGTGGGTAAAATATGTAGGGATATGGGGGTAGGGCCTGGGTGGGATTGTGGTCAGTGCAGACTCGATGGGCCGAATGGCCTCTTTCTGTACTGTAGGATTTCTATGAACCTTTCAAGTCAAGATGTCCATCTAGACTCGACACATCGGCTCTGTTCTCTCTCCACAGATGCTGCCAGATCTGCTGAGATTTTCCAGCATTTTCTTTTTTGGTTTCAGATCCCAGCATCCGCAGTATTTTGCCTTTACCAAAATACTTTAAAGTTCTTCAAGACAACCAGTAGTCATGAATGTAAATGCAAGATTTTTTTGCACTCTAAACACTGGTTAAGTAGTTACTTAGACCACTGCCCCATCCCTAGATTTGGCTGCCTGTCGCCATGTCTTCATTTTAACCTGTTTTTCTTTGAACAGACAGGCAGGAATGCTGCAAACTCCTGATTTAAATATGCAGGTCAGATTTGATCAGGTGAATCTCCCGAGGAAGCACAGCCACTCTGGCGCCAACGTGCTATGTCAGTTGGAGCCTAACCCTCACCCACACCCCAGTCCAGCCACTAAGATTGGCTGGTGCTCCATGTTGCTCACTTTTCAAGCGAGTATTGCCTGTTTTGTGGGTTGCACTCTCCTCTCTCTCAAGTTCCCAGCCCGCCAGGAATTAAAGATTAATCTTGTGCACTGTTTTGAATAACCCAGTAGATGAGTACAGGGAGGTGATGGCCTAGTGGTATTATCACTGGACTATTAACCCAGAAACTCCACTGTTGTTCTGGGGACCAGGGTTCGAATCCTGCCACGGCAGATGGTGGAATTTGAATACAATAAAAAAAATATCTGGAACAAAGAATCTTCTGATGACCGTGAAACCATTGTTGGAAAAACCCATCTGGTTCACTAATGTCCTTTAGGGATGGAAATCTGCCGTCCTTACCTGGTCTGGCCTACATGCGACCCCAGAGCCAACGTGCAACGTGGCTAACTCACTACTGCCCTCTGGTTGGGTGCATTGACCCGAACAGGCGCCGAAGTGTGGCGACTCGGGGAATTTCACAGTAAAACTTCATTGCAGTGTTAATGTAAGCCTTACTTGTGAGTAATAAATAAACCTTAACATGGGATGGGCAATAAATGCTGGCCAGCCAGCAACGTTCGTGTCCCATGAATGAATTTTTAAAAAACTGGATGTTTGGACGATCCAAGGTGGAGATTTGAGGGCAGATTGTTGGAGGTGTGAAGTCACGTGATGAATCCTGCAAGAAATCTGTCCAATCAGACCTATCCATCACCACAAATCCTCCTCCTTCACTTGATAATAATTTCCAACTTATTTGTCCTGCTCCTTTTTGGAATTCCGTGGGACTGTTGGTTGGAATGCTGAACAGTGACTGTTTATGTGAGTCTGATGCCTAATTAATCCTACAGGAGCCATGAGGCTGTGGCCTGATATTTATTTCAAATTATTCACAGGAGGAGATGTACAGACAGGTCGAGGCATCAACCGCTGGCATGAATAAGTACTGTTCTGATTTACAGGGAGCCCATTAGTTCCGATGACAATACGAAAAGCAGACTAGACTTTTTTTTTCATCTCTTCCCCTTCACTGTGTGTGTGTGTGTTATATTGCTTTGCTTTTGGATCGGCCAATAATTCAGCATCGCTGAATTCATCACCACCCACAAGCTGCTCTGCATGTTGCACCTTTACGACAAGGTCACACAAACCTTATCCCGCCAGACTATCTCGCTGGTCTTGTCTGCATCTAACTGGTTACTTCTCTTAACTGCACTCAATGTTTGCCTGAAAGTCTCTAAATGTTCGCACTCTGGCCGATATTACACAACATCCATCAGCTGCTGGTGTAAGTAAGAGGGTTTTTTTGGGAGCTGTGGTAAACCATTGTTAGCTTATTGCCTGTGTGTGTGTGACATGTCTGGACACATCCCTGCCGGCCCTACCTGAGACTCCTCCCCCCCCCCTGGTCCAGGTATAAAGGCGACTGCTCCCCACCCCCCTGCCTCAGTCTGGACCAGTTCATCGGCATGGGTGTGCTCCAAGTCTTTTGCTAATAAAAGCCTATTTGTTCTTGCATACAAACTAGTCTTTGCTCGATTGATGGTGCATCAGGAGCGTCCCCAGGATATTAGAATTGAGTGTCTTTAAGATAGATATAGACAGATTCTTGATTAATAAGGGGATCAGGGGTTATGGGAAAAAGGCAGAAGAAAGGGAATGAGAAAAATATCAGCCATGATTGAATGGCAGAGCAGACTCGATGGGCTGAGTGGCCTAATTCTGCTCCTGTGTCTTATGGTCTAGAATCGGGAATGTTCCTCCAGACCTTGGAAGACATCCCTAAATTTCTACTGCCCCAGCTCTCAGTACAACAGCATCTTTTTGGGAACCTTCTATCCCGCCCCCCCCCCCCCCCCCCACCCGCCCGCCCCCCGCCCGCCCCCCGCCCGCCCCCCCACAAGCCAAGCCATTGCCTTATGCTGAGCACCATTACATTGGGTCCCCAACAGGGACCATCCCATGTGGGGTGGCACAGCGATTAGTTTTGCTGCCTCACAGGGCCAGGGACCTGGTTCAATTCCCGGCTTGGGTCACTGTCTGTGCGGAGTCCTCACACATTCTCCCCGTGTCTGCGTGGGTTTCCTCCGGGTGCTTCAGGTTTCCTCCCACAGTCCGAATGATATGCTGGTTAGGTGCATTGGCCATGCTAAATTCTCCTTCAGTGTACCCGAACAGGCGCCGGAGTGTGGTGACTAGGGGATTTTCACAGTAACTTCACTCCAGTGTTAATGTGAGCTTACTTGTGACACTAATAAATAAACTTTCAACCTCCTACTCTGACTCTCATTCCATCCACCAGTCTTAACCTTATCCCTGTGAGCTTTGGACAGAGCAACCGTTTTCAGATACTGAAACCAGCCTTGTGAGATTTCTGAATTCATATTCTTTGAGAATTCCCATACGTCAATTCTGCCCAGGATTGAAATCGATGCAGAGGTGACTGTGCCTCTTTGAGCTTTGATTTTTCAGACACTTTCAGAGGGAGCAGAGTCAGAGTATTGGTTGCAACGTCACAAGAATGTGGCTTAAGTATTCAGCGTCCTTTCCTGGATAATTCTTCCTGATCCTTAATTAAAAGTGGATTTGTAAAGATAGGGGAATATGACCGGCAATTAACTTCAGTGATTATAGCCCCATGGAGATAATACACACGGCTTCTACATCTAATACTCATATGTAGCTTTGAGTGCTGCTTATCCAAAGCGTGTCCATGATGCCTCAACATGAAGATGGCCATAACTGAGTGAAGCTTTTAACTCTTTCTCATACCATTTTCTTATGATGCGTAGTTCATGCAGAGTTCAATGTTTTCTTATTATTTTATGACCCTTAAACCATTGAGCAAATTGTTAGACAACAATGGATGATTGGATGATCTTGTGTCCAGTTATGCTGTCCCTTTGCTTCCTATCTTTGCTCTTCTGAAATATGCACTTTAATGTACAAGTGTTTCATGTCCTATCTCTTGCAATCCCTATAGTAAAGGCAATCTATTCCCCATCTATACCACAGTAATTTCCTCCTTTAATACTCACCCTGCTGTGATAAGAAGCCTTTCAGAAAAAGCTGGTTGTTTTAGCCTAATAACTATTTCAGCTTCATATTATATCATTAATTCCAACTCGCTTCTGAATCACTGGCCTAGATACTGAGGAAATAGTTAAACATATACTTCCATTTACATGGTGCGGTTCACAAACCTCAAAACCTCCCACATGAAGTATCTTCTGAAACATTAATCACTGTTGTAATGTATGAAATGGAATGGCCAATTTCCACACAGCAAGATCCCACAAACAGCAGGGGATAATGACGAGATAGCCTATTCCAGTGAGTTTGACTGAAGGATAATTATTGGCCTTGACCAATGGTGAAGGCAATGGCCTAGTGCTATTATCGCTAGACTATTAATCCAGAAACTTAGGTAATGTTCTGGGAATCACGGGTTCGAATCCCACCACGGCAGATGGTGCAATTTGAATTCAATAAAAAATATCTGGAATTAAGAATCTACTGATGACCGTGAAACCATTGTCAATCGTCGGAAAACCCACCTGGATCACTAATGTCCTTTAGGGAAGGAAATCTGCCGTCTTTCCCTGGTCCAGAGCCACAGCAATGAGTTTTATTCTCAACTGCCCTGAGGCAATTAGGGATGGGCAATAAATGCTGTAAGAAGTTTAACAACACCAGGTTAAAGTCCAACGGGTTTATTTGGTAGCAAAAGCCACACAAGCTTTCGGAGCTGCAAGCCCCTTCTTCAGGTGAGTGGGAATTCTGTTCACAAACAGAGCATATAAAGACACAAACTCAATTTACATGAATAATGGTTGGAATGCGAATACTTACAACTAATCATGTCTTTAAGAAACAAAACAACATGAGTGGAGAGAGCATCAAGACAGGCTAAAAAGATGTCTCCAGACAAGACAGCCAGTGAAACTCTGTGGGGGTTACAAATAGTGGGACATGAACCCAATATCCCGGTTGAGGCCGTCCTCGTGTGTGCGGAACTTGGCTATCAGTTTCTGCTCAGCGACTCTGCGCTGTCGTGTGTCGTGAAGGCCGCCTTGGAGAACACTTACCCGAATATCAGAGGCCGAATGCCCGTGACCGCTGAAGTGCTCCCCAACAGGAAGAGAACAGTCTTGCCTGGTGATTGTCGAGCGGTGTTCATCTCTCCACTCATGTTGTTTTGTTTCTTAAAGACATGATTAGTTGTAAGTATTCGCATTCCAACCATTATTCATGTAAATTGAGTTTGTGTCTTTATATGCTCTGTTTGTGAACAGAATTCCCACTCACCTGAAGAAGGGGCTTAGAGCCTCGAAAGCTTGTGTGGCTTTTGCTACCAAATAAACCTGTTGGACTTTAACCTGGTGTTGTTAAACTTCTTACTGTGTTTATCCCAGTCCAACGCCGGCATCTCCACACAATAAATGCTGGCCAGCCAGTGACACCCATGTCCCATGAATTAATTTAAAAAATGAACTGAGGAGAACTCCCCTGCTCTTCTTCGCGGCTGTGCCATGGGATCTTTTACATACACCTTTGCTTAATGCCTCACTCGAAAGATGGCACCTCTGACTGTGCAGCATTCCCTCTGTACTGCACTTGACCATCAGTCCCAGTGAAGTGCTCAAGTCTTTAGAGTGAGACTTGAACCCATGAGCTTCCGAATCAGAGGCAAGCCTGATGCCCAGTGAGTCGAGGCCAAACAGGAAGCAGTAACTATATTTTTTTCAGCAATTGTTCGATTTCCGTTATTCTTCTGTCACTGTGGGTTCTGTAAAATCTGCCCCGCAGAGTAAATGTACTGAATGCCACGGCAAAAAGAAGCTGAGGTCCAAAGATCTCCTACTTCAAACAGTTTTATCAGATCAAGGAAGTGGCAGAAGGTTTTGGACACTCGCTTTTGCAAAGCGATTTTTCACAGTGGCACCTAATTGCCTGCATTTTAGATGATGCAGTGATTGTGGGAGTTCTGTAATTAGACCATATCTTACTCTGATGTTATATTAAAGGAGAAACCACATGTAGCACCTGGTCTATAACATGCTGTCTGCTGTTTAATGATTCATTTTCATCCGTTACCCCCAAGGACAGGTTTGGGGGGGAAAAATGATCAACGTTGTTTGGGAATTGCCCGGTCGGTGTGTTTTGGGCAGAGAATCGCTCAATTCTCACCCAGCTCTCTTCTGCTTTGTTCCAGGGCAAAATTGGCGACAGAATTGGCTTCTTCCCGGCAAATTTTGTTCAACGTGTCCGGCCTGGAGAAAGGGTTTGGCAGTGCAGCAGAACATTCCAGGGTAGCAAAGAGCAGGGACAGTTGCCCCTAAAAGAATTACAGGTCAGTAAAAGCTTGAAAAAGACAATGGAATTGGAATTCTCTGACTGAAAGAGTAGGCAGATGTCTCTCCCTGGGAGGCATGGTGGCACAGTGGTTAGCGCTGCTGCCTCACAGTGCCAGGGGCCCGCGTTCGATTCCCAGCTTGGGTCACTGTCTGTGCAGAGTCTGCACGTTCTCCCCGTGTCTGCATGGGTTTCCTCCGGGTGCTCTGGTTTCCTCCCACAGTCAGAAAGACATGCATTGGCCATGCTAAATCCTCCCTCAGTGTACCCGAACAGATGCCGGAGTGTGGCAACCGGGGAATTTTCACAGTAACTTCATTGCAGTGTTAATGTAAGCCTACTTGTGACACTGATAAATAAACTTTAAACAAATGCATTATGCAGTCCATGAGTGTCACTGTTGAACTCCTGGCTAATGGAAATGTCCCGGCTGAGTTGAACTCAGATGAGAAAGGACAAGAGCAGTGTCATTGCATTCGGCAGGCGAGGGGAGGAGAGAGGGTTGTGGGGATCAGCTGATTGGGATTATGGACTTCCGTTGCCAGCTATGAATATTGACGAATGCATCAGGCGACAGTACTATCTAACAAGTCCCACCTTGTCAAACTGCTGCTGTTAAATGTATTGGCTGAGCATAAGCGAGGCATAGATTACAAAAGCAGGATAGTCATATTGGAGTTGGATAGAATTTTGGTGAGGCCACAGCTAGAGTACTGTGCATTTCTTTGATTGATTTATTATTCTCACATGTATTAACATACAGTGAAAGGTATTGTTTCTTGCGCGCTATACAGACAAACATACCGTTCATAGAGAAGGAAAGGAGAGAGTGCAGAATGTAGTGTTACAGTCATAGCTAAGGTGTAGAGAAAGATCAACTTCATGCAAGATAAGTCCATTCAAAAGTCTGACAGCAGCAGGGAAGAAGCTGTTCTTGAGTCGGTTGGTACCTGACCTCAGACTTTTGTATCTTTTTCCCGATGGAAGAAGATGGAAGAGAGAATGTCCGGGCTGCATGGGCCTTAATTATGCTGGCTGCTTTGCCGAGGCAGCGGGAAGTGTAGACAGAGTCAATGGATGGGAGGCTGGTTTGCGTGATGGATTGGGCTACATTCACGATCTTTTGTAGTGCCTTGCGGTCTTGGGCAGAGCAGGAGCCATACCAAGCTGTGATACACCCAGAAAGAATGCTTTCTATGGTGCATCTGTAAAAGTGGGTGAGAGTCGTAGCTGACATGCCAAATTTCCTTATTTCTGGTCGCTACATTATCAGAAGGAGGTGGGTGCAAAGGAGATTCACCAGGATGCTGCCTGGGATGGAACATTTAAGTTATGAGGAGAGATGGGGTAGGCTTGGGTTGTTTTTGTTGGAGCAGAGAAGACTGAGGGGCGACCTGATCGAGGTGTACAAGATTATGAGGGACATAGACAGAGTGGATAGGGAACAGCTGTTCCCCTTAGTTGAAGGATCACTCACAAGGGGACGTAGGCTCAAGATGAGGGGCAGGAAGTTTAGGGGGGCTGTGTGGAAAATCCTTTTTATCCAGAGGGTGGTAAGGGTCTGGAATGCACTGCCTGGGAGGGTGTTTGAGGCGGGTTGCCTCCCGTCCTTTAAAAAGTATCTGGATGGGCACTTGGCACATCATAACATTTAAGCCTATGGGCCAAGTGCTGGTAGATGGGATTAGGTGGGAGGTCAGGTGCTTCACACGTGTCGGTGCAGACTCGATGGGCCGAATGGCTTCTTCTGCACTGTATCATTCTATGATTCTATGATCTCTGCCCCAGTGGACTGCATGTTCTAGCACCCGTGACATCAGGGATGGGGCATGGCGAGTGTTTGGAGGGTGAAGAGGGTTTGAGGGTGAGGGCTGGAGAGCCATTTGTATCTTCGTTTTCACTGGGATGAAGTCCCACAGCACGAAGGCGGGTCTGTTGAACAGCTCACCATCACTCCCAGCAGTCCCTGTGGCTGCCTCCGCACTTCCTCCCACGTCAGCTGGCCATTCGGCCCATCGATTCTGCACCGACCCTCTGAAGGGGCATTCTACCTAGGCCCAACTCCGCGCCCTAACCCCATCACCCTGTGCACCGATTGTGGCCAATCCACCTAACCTGCACATCTTTGGACTGTGGGAGGAAACCGGAACACCTGGAGGAAGCCCATGCAGACACGGGGAGAACGTGCAGACTCCGCACAAACAGTGACCCAAGCCGGGAATTGAACCCGGGTTCCTGGCGCTGTGAGGCAGCAGTGCTAACCCACTGTGCCACCGTGAAGCCCCAGTATCTGCAACAAATAAATTTCCACTTGCTTTTTGATTAATATTGGTAATAAGAGCTTTTTCTGAAGCCAAAGATTTGCCTTAAACCTCCAAAGATAAAATCAGAATGACCGTCAAGTGAAAAAGAAGCCAACCAAAGCTTCAAGCCCAAGTAGAGGAAATTGATTAGAATTTTCCTTTTAATTTTCTTCAAGAAAATACAACAATATGTATTCAAATAGATTCATTTTGTAATGTTTGTAAGATGAGTAATGGTGGTCCAGAGGGAGGGGGGGGGGGGGGGGGTTGTCACAATCCATGGTCTATTAATAAGCAGACAGAGGTTGAGCCATATTGTAAGGTCATTACTGTAACACAGAGATTACATTTTTAATTTATATGCCGAAGCAGTGACTCTGGATAAGAAGCTGTGTTTAACAGGACACTGCAGCAGATGGTCCATTGCTGTTTTATGTAAATGCTCCTGGTTCCCTGCCAGTTTCAGCTACATGGTGATATCAGAGCCGAACACTGATACCGACCCCAGGTCCCACTGTAAGCACAACTGGATCTGTGTAAAAGCACAAGACACAAAATGTATCTCCTGCTCTCAGCTTTCAGTCCCGACGGAGTTGGAGCAGAAAGACTGCTGATCTTCACTGGTATAAAGATTATTAAGTGACTGTGTAGAACGCTAAATGAGAAGAACACAATGTCAGGACTGATGCGCTGGCGCTCTGAGCTTTGCTTCTATCCCCGGGAGCGCCTGCCCGGCAACGTTTATTGGATGCAAAGTTTCCCGCTGTGGGTACTGTTTAGGAGGGGGAGGTTGATGTCCTCTCTGAGAACTAACACTCAACCACTCAAAGAGAAGTACGTCCCTCCATAATCTGTTAAAGTGTGTGTGAGAAAGGGGATTATCGGCGCTTCAGCAACATTGTGGTTGAATCAAAATATCTACTTGAGACTGTAAAATCAACAAGTAACACTTTAATTATCTAACTAGCAGTGAACAGGTTAACTAAACTATTAACAAACGGAATAAAACGCTATTCTAATGGAATGCTGTTTAGATAAATACAATTCCCATTTATTCACAAAAATAATAGAAATTTTAGTCACACAAAATACAACCAGGTTTTAGCGCTCTCTCGCGCTCTCTCTCGCGCTCTCTCTCGCGCTCTCTCTCACGCTCTCTCTCGCGCTCTCTCTCGCGCTCTCTCTCGCGCTCTCTCTCGCGCTCTCTCTCACGCTCTCTCTCTCGCGCTCTCTCTCTCGCGCTCTCTCTCTCGCGCTCTCTCTCTCGCACTCTCTCGCGCTCTCTCTCACGCTCTCTCTCGCGCTCTCTCTCTCGCGCTCTCTCTCTCGCGCTCTCTCTCGCGCTCTCTCTCGCGCTCTCTCTCACGCTCTCTCTCTCGCGCTCTCTCTCTCGCGCTCTCTCTCTCGCGCTCTCTCTCTCGCGCTCTCTCTCTCGCGCTCTCTCTCTCGCACTCTCTCTCTCGCGCTCTCTCTCTCGCACTCTCTCTCTCGCGCTCTCTCTCACGCTCTCTCTCGCGCTCTCTCTCTCACGCTCTCTCGCGCTCTCTCTCTCGCGCTCTCTCTCTCGCGCTCTCTCTCTCGCGCTCTCTCTCTCGCACTCTCTCTCTCGCGCTCTCTCTCTCGTGAGCTTTGACAAAGGGTCGTCTGGACTCGAAACGTCAGCTCTTTTCTCTCCTTACAGATGCTGCCAGACCCGCTGAGACTTTCCAGCGTTTTCTCTTTTGGCTTCAGATTCCAGCATCCGCAGTAATTTGCTTTTATCCAATACAATCTTACAACTCTTAGCATTTTACCATTTTTATAATCTTACAAACACCAACTTCACACCAGTACCGATCAGAACAGCTCTCATTGAGGCCTCCCAAGAATTGCTGCAGGAACTATGATGAGACATTAAAAGAAGAGTAATTTCATTTTCTTCAAACTTTCTTGTTAGTTATTGGAGGTAGGAAGGATGGGGGGGGCGGGGGAGGGCGAGATGGGGAGAGGGGGGGGGAGGGGTGAAGGCCATTTGGATTGTTCCGGACTCTTCAAAAGTGGGCAGCGTAGAGATGGATGTGTTGGTGAACCAGTCAATCAATGGCGAGAGAACGTGGAATTGGGGAGTTTGGAGTTTAAAGTTTATTTATTCGCATCACAATGAAGTTACTGTGAAAATCCCCTGGTCGCCACACTCCGGCGCCTGTTCGGGTACACTGAGGGAAAATTTAGCACGGCCAATGCACCTAACCAGCACATAGAATCCCTGCAGTGCAGAAGGAGGTCATTCGGCCCATCGAACCTGCACTGACAATACTCCCAGCCAGGCACTGTCCCTGTAACCCCACATATTTACCCTGTTAATTCCCCTGACACTAATGGACAATTTATCATGGCCAATCCACTCAACTCTCACATCTTTGTGGGAGGAAACCGGAACACCCGGAGGAAACCCACACAGACATGGGGAGAACCCGCAGACTTGGCATAGTCACCCAAGCCAGGAATCGAACCCGGGTCCCTGGCGCTGTGAGGCAGCAGTGCTAACCACTGCGCCACCATGCTGCCCCGGGTTGAGGGGAGGATCGCAGTGATTAGCGCTCTAGGTATGTATCCAACCGTAGCCAGAATCTTTATCCACATCCCAAAAGCTTTAGACCACTTCCAAAATTCCACACATTGCACCTGTATTTCTGTATTTGGAATGATGTGTATGCTTGGTGGGGGTGCGGGTGCGACATCATGTGCTGCCAAGGATTGGCTGGGTAAGGAAGAAATAAATTGGTGTAAGCTATGATCTGATTCCCCGGAGAGATCAAACCTACAATTTCAGCACTATCTGCTTGACTTGTTTGTTCAAAATCAAGAGCAGCAAAACAGATGTAAAACCGCAGGATAAGAGCCTGGAGAGGCGTGTATTTCAGATTCTACACTAATGCTTAGTTCCTCCATAAGCCCTATATATAGAACCAATCTGTCTATATCCTCCTGAAGTCTGTTACTATCATCCTCATTGTTTACTACATCTGAGTTATACACAATTTGCAAACATTTGGAATTATGCCCCCAAAACCCAAGTGCAGGCTATTAATGCATGTCAGAAAGAGCAGTGGTCATGACAGCACAGTGATTAGCACTGCTGCCCCACAGCTCCAGGGACCAGGGTTCAATTCCAGCCTCGGGTGACTGCCTGTGTGGAGTCTGCACGTTCTCCCCGTGTCTGCGTGGGTTTCCTCCGGGTGCTCCAGTTTCCTCCCGCACTCCAGAGATGTGCAGGCTAGATTGATTGGCCATGCTAAGCTGCCCCTTAGTGTTGTGAGCCTCACCCGCCTCGAATCTGGGGTGGGCGAGGCGGAAAAATTCTGGCCAACATCTCCATTTTAACGGTTAACTGCCCCCATCTGAAGAATCGCCTCTTTGAAGATCTCCCAATCGTTCAGTTGTTTTGCTGACCAGGTTTTGACTACAATCCAACCCCAAAGCATTTTGGGACATTTGCTGCACTGAATCGCAGTGCAGAAGAGGCTCTTCGACCCATTGGGTCTGCGCCAACGCATGGAATGCCCTGATCTGCCCACCTACCCCCACTTGCCAGCACTTGGTCCATAACCTTAAATGTTATGGCGCGCCAAGTACTCATTCAGGTACTTTTTAAAGGATGTGAGGCATCCCGCCTCCACCACCCTCCCAGGCAGCGCATTCCAGACCATCACCACCCTCTGAGTAAAAAAAGGTTTTTCCTCAAATCCCCCCTAAACCTCCCATGGAAGACGCTGAGTAAATGTTCTGTGATTTCCCCATTTTCAGATCTGTGTCGGGCGAGGCGAGGAGACGAACGGCTTTGTCAAGGTTTGCAGTGGGAAGAAGCGAGGAGTCGTGCCGGCGGACATTCTCCAGGAAATTTGACTTTTGTTTTTTAAACCTCCAAGGCTGTGACCTCCTCTTCCAAACAGAGAATATGCAGACGGTTATAGACTGAACATTTAGCTCCTTCCTATCACCCGTGTCCCACATTGTCTTGTCACCACTGCGCCACATTGAAATGCCGGAGGTTGGTGGGTCCAGAATGTGCTCCGTGTAACACACACTCTTCACTTGTTGTCGCCATATTGATAAATGCACAGCACAAAGCTGAACACTCTCCTCGGATTGCAGTTAAGCAATGATCAGAAGATATTTTATAGCAGCCTTCACTCTGTTGTCCACTCTGCCCACCTTTGGAAATATTGTATTTTTAAAAAGCACAAATATAGTCCCCCAGGCTCACCTGCTCTTTCCCCTCCACTCCCCCAGTTCACTGTTAGCACAGTTTGGGAGCCAAGCCAAATAGAACCATTTCTTCCTACGTAAGGTGACAATTATTTCATTGACAACAGGTCTATTTCACTGGGACTTTGCTATTGCTAAGGGCATGGACCAGGATATCTTGGATGATTTTGATTTGGTGCCAGGGACCCAGGTTCAATTCCGGCCTTGGGTCACTTGTCTGTTTGGAGTTTGCACTTCCTCCCCGTGTCTGTGTCTGGGTTTCCTCCAGGTGCTTCAGATTGCTCCCACAGTCCAAAGATGTGCAGGTTAGGTGGATTGGCCAGACTAAATTGCCCCTTAGTGTCCCAAAATGTGTGGGCATGTGGGGTTACGCGGATAGGAGGGGGGTGGGCATGGGTAAGGTGTGCTGTTGGAGAGTTGGTGCAGACGCGATGGGCCGAATGGACTCCGTCTACACTGTAGGGACTCTGTGATTCTAGATTATTAAAGGATGTAACATTTCAAATGGATGTTCCCGGACCTAAGCACGCACAGCAAACCTGTATTTATATCGAATCTGTATCGCAAGCAGGAAGCAAATGGGAAGGAAAGGGCTTGAATTGAAGCCAAGCATTGGGGAATGAGGAAGAAACAGAGAGGCTCAGTTTGGAATCCCAAACATGGTCAAAGAAGAGAGGTTTTAAAGTGAGGAGGAAGGACAAAAGAGGAAGGCTGGCAAAATAGCTGAATAAGTAACAACTGCGAGAGGAATGGAGGGAGCAAGGAGTGAGAAGAATCTTGTGTTCGAGGAGGAAGAGAGTGGCTTCAGGTCTCATTGGAACATTTTTGATTTGATTTATTATTGTCACATGTATTAACATACAGTGAAAAGTATTGTTTCTTGCGCACTGTACAGCCAAAGCATACAGTTCATAGAGAAAGAAAGGAGAGAGTGCAGAATGTAGTGTTACAGTCATAGCTAGGTTGTAGAGAAAGATCAACTTAATATAAGGTAGGTCCATTCAGAAGTCTGACAGCAGCAGGGAAGAAGCTGTTCTTGAGTCGGTTGGTACGTGACCTCAGCCTTTTGTGTCTTTTTCCCTAAGGAAGAAGGTGGAAGTGAGAATGTCCGGGGTGCAGGGGGTCCTTAATTATGCTGGCTGCTTTTCTGAGCAGCAGGAAGTGTAGACAGAGTCAATGGATGGGAGGCTAGTTTGAGTGATGGACTGGGCTTCGTTCACAACCCTTTGTAGTTTCTTGCAGTCTTGGGCAGGGCAGGAGCCATACCAAGTTGTGATACAGCCAGAAAGAATGTTTTTCCTGGTGCATCTGTAAAAGTTGGTGAGAGTCGTAACTGACATGCCAAATTTCCTTTGTCTTCTGAGAAAGTAGAGGTGTTGGTGGGTTTTCTTAACTATAGTGTCGGCATGGGGGGACCAGGACAGGTTGTTGGTGATTTGGACACCCAGAAACCTGAAGTTCTCGACCATTTCTTCTTCTTCCCCATTGATGTAGACAGGGGCATGTTCTCCACTACACTTCCTGAAATCGATGACAATCTTCTTCATTTCGTTGACATTGAGGGAGAGATTATTGTTGCCACACCAGTTCACCACATTCTCTATCTCATTCCTGTACTCTGTCTCGTCATTTTTGAGATCCGACCCACTACGGTGGTGTCGTCAGCAAACTTGAAAATGGAGTTGGAGGGGAATTTGGCCGCACAGTCAGAGGTGTATAAAGAGTATAATAGAGTTTGAAACATGCTGAGAACACAGCTTTGTGAGGCACCGGTGTTGAGGATGATCATGGAGGGGGTGTTGTTGCCTATCCTTATGGCTTGTGGTCTGTGGTTAAGGAAGTCTCGGACCCAGTGGCAGAGGGAGGAGATAGCTCCCACCCCCAGCTCCCCATCACCTGAAAAAGCTGTTAAAGCTGGGGATTCATTGAAAAGTTCAAGATCGAGGCTGGTAGACTTTTGTTTTAAGTGATATGGAGCCAAGGCAAGTAATTGGAATTAAGATACAGATTCCTGTACTCTGTACTCTGTCCTGTACTCCTGTACTCTGTCTCATCATTGTTTGAGATCCGACCCACTACGGTGGTGTCGTCAGCAAACTTGAAAATCGAGTTGGTGGGGAATTTGGCCGCACAGTCATAGGTGTATAAGGAGTATAGTAGATGGTGTTTTCTGCCAACACTGCCTGTTCAGCAGACCTTTCCCACTCCAATGAGCGTGAATTTGGCTGCAGGCAGAACTTCCGCCCCTTACTCGGGAGGAAATCCCGCCCAGGGACTTTAGCACATGAATCAAGGCTGACACTCCAGTGCACTAAGGAGCGAGTGCTACAGTGTCGGAGGTGCCATCTTTCGAATGTGATGTTCAGCAAAGGCTCCATCTTCCTTTTCAGATAAGCATAAATGATCCCATTGGCATTTTGAAAGAAAAGCCAATGAATTATCCCGGTGTTCTTGTCAATAATTATCTGGCCATCGTCACGTTGCTGCCTGTGGGAGCTTGCTGTGCACAAATTGGCTGCTGTATTTCCTACATTACTCCAGTGACTAGACCTCACAAGTCCTTCATTGACTGTAAAGTGCTTTGGAACATCTGGGCCGGGATTCCCACTGACCGCTGCGGGACCAGCGAATCCCACGGCTAGCAAACAACGCTCCACCTTCCGTCGGCAAGAAACATGTGGCTCAGAGGCTGGAGAATCTCATCCCTGAGAGCTGTGAAGGCACTAGATAGATGCAACCAAAAGAAAAAATGCTGGAAAGTCTCAGCAGGTCTGGCATCCCAGCCAAGAGCTGACGTTTCAAGTCCAGATGACCCTTTGTCAAAGCTCAAAGGCAGAGAAAGTGGGAGATATTTATACTGTAGGCTAAGGGAATGAAAGATGAGTCATAGCCACAGAAACCAGAGGAATGACTACGAGGTGCTAATGGCACCCCATAGAGAGAAAAGGTGTGAATGGCCAAACAGCAGAGAAACTGAAATCATCCCTATTCACACCTTTTATTCTCTCTATGGACTGCCATTAGCAGTTCTTAGCCTCTCCCTGGAGTCACGGTTAGTATGTTCAGGCTATCATAGAATCCCTACAGTGCAGAAGGAGGCCATTCAGCCCATTGAGCCTGCACCGACAACAATCCCACCCAGGGCCCTATCCCTGTAACCTCATGTATTTTCCTTGCTAATCTCTCTGGCACTACTGGGCAATTTATCATGGCCAATCAACATAACCCGTACATCTTTGTGACTGTGGGAGGAAACCAGAGCACCCTGAGGAAACCTACACAGACGTGGAGAACATTCAAACTCCACACAGCCAGTCACCCGAAGTCGGAATTGAAGCTGGGTCTCTGGCGCTGTAAGGCAACAGTGCTAACCACCGTGCCACCGTGCCACCTATCTAATGCAGTGTTTATTTCTTGCCGTTCTAACTGTGACGGGTTCAAAATCAACACCAGGTTTGTATATCACACACATTTAGAATTCACTGTGACACCACTGAAATAGTTTCTTACTCCCCGCGTGCTTACGGCTTCTCCAAGAAAGATTGTCCAAGAAGAAGCAGCTACTAACAACTGGGTATGGATTTCCCAAGACTCAATTCGATGATGTCCCTAAATGCATTCAAATCTGAGCTACAGCTCTGAAATAACACTGCTGTCAATGACATGGTCTTTGGTTTCTCCTTCTCTCTGAAACGGAACCTGTAGGCCTGGGGGGCAGCGGACATAGGAAGATGTCGATTACCGAGGAAGATGCTATTCAGACTATGGTGACGGAGAATGTAGTTCAGACACTAGAAAGGTTTTCAATTGGTAAGGGAGGAGTTATTGAATAGATTGCCTGTACTTAAAGTGGATAAGGCACCAGGACCAGATAGGTTGAGGCGATGGCCTAGTGGTATTATCGCTAGACTAAACTCAGCAAATGTTCTGGGGACCCGGGTTCAAATCCCACCACTGCAGGTGGTTGAATTTGAATTCCATAAAAAGAATCTGGAATTAAAAATCTATTGATGACCATGAAACCATTATTGATTGTTGGAAAAACCCATCTGGTTCACTAATGTCCTTTAGGGAATGAAATCCTTACCTGGTCTGTCCTACATGTGACTCCACAGCAATGTGGTTGACACTCAACTGCCCTTGGGCAACTAGGGATGGGCAATAAATGCTGGCCAGCCAGTGACTCCCATGACCCATGAATGAATAAAAAGAGTTGAAAGTGTCAGGAAAATTAGTACAAAATTGGTCTTTGATTATGCTGGCTGCTTTTCCAAGGCAGTGGGAAGTCTAGACAATGTCAATAGATGGGAGGCTGGTTTGCGAGATGGATTGGGCTATGTTCACAGCCCTTTGTAATTTCTTGCGGTCTTGGTCAGAGCAGAAGCCATACCAAGCTGTGATACATCCGGAAAGGATGCTCTCTATGGTGCATCTGTAAAAATTGGTGAGAGATTTGAGGGACAGGATTGAGAGAGGACACAGATTTAAATCATTGTCAAAAGAAGCAAAAATTATTTGAGAAAAAGCATGTCATGCAAAGAGCGGTTTAAGTCTGGAATGCACTGTCTGAGAGAGTGGTGGAGACAGATTCACACAGTGAGCGGTTAGGATCTGGAATGCACTGTCTGAGAGTGTGGTGGAGACAGATTCACACAGTGAGTGGTTAGGGTCTGGAATGCACTGTCTGAGAGTGTGGTGGAGGCAGCTTCAATTGAGTCATTCAAAAGGAACTTAGACTGTTATCTGAAAAGAGAGAATGTGCAGAGTTAGGGGGAGAAACGGCACAATAACACTGGGTGAATTGCTCATTTGGAGAGCTGGAGGAGACATGATGGGCCGAATGGGCTCATTCTGTGCTGTAACAATCCTGGCACTGTGTGAAATGCCTAATCATTTAACTTAATGCAAAAAAACCTGGGCCAGGCTTGTTTTGCTTCTCAAAATGGTAACCTGCCTCCAGAATCTCAAATCCTCAAGGTTCTAAATTCCCTTTATTTTTAATCCAGGTATGAGAGTCCCATTGGATGTTTTTGACTCACAAGCAACATTGCCGTCTGTGGATGCTTCAAGCCTGGGACTCATTGTGAACACTTCACACACACTCTCACCTCTCTGCCACATTAACATTTCAAATGAAATCTTGATGGAGATATGAGAGAGGAGAATTTGATGAAGTCTCGTTAAGCATCAATTTGCTCGTACAGCTCGCAATAAGTTCCAGACTTGAGACACTTAACTTAATGAGAGAATTACCACCTGAGAAAGGAAACGGCTTGTTCATTGAAACGTGGCAAATTTCATAGCACATTAGAAAGCAGTTTCAACAATTTAAAGCGGAAGATTTTAAATATCACTGGATTTCCCTAATTAGCTTTTCAGTTGTCTGACAGGATGAAGATTAGTACTTTCAAATTTCTCTGCATCTGTAACACAGGCCATTTAGCTGGGAGTTGGCAGCGAACACCCAGACCTGAGATCAGTTTTCACCAAACTCCTTCCTGCCAAAGAATCTCATAGTGTTTACCTTCCACTTTACGTGAAATCGTTCACCAGTCCCTGTATAAAGAGACAGTTACAATCAAGTAACGTTGATTTATTAGTCACAAGTAAGGCTTACATTAACACTGCAATGAAGTTACTGTGAAATTCCCCTAGTTGCCACGCTTTGGCGCCAGCATGTCTTTCGGACTGTGGGGAAGAAACCGGAGCACCCGGAGGGAACCCACGCAGACACGGGGAGAATGTGCAGACTCCGCACAGACAGTGACCCAAGCCGGGAATTGAACCCGGGTCTCTGGCACTGTGAGGCGGCAGTGCTAACCACTGTGCCACTGTGCTGCCCTGACAGTTTCTATCTGCTCAACAAAGAAAAAAATATTGTGATGTTGAAATGTGCTGGCATTAAATCAGTGTTTCTGGTGAGTGTTCACAAGATGTGGAGATGCCGGCGTTGGACTGGGGTGAACACAGTAAGAGTTTTAACAACACCAGGTTAAAGTCCAACAGGTTTATTTGGTAGCAAATGCCATTAGCTGTCGGAGCGCTGCTCCTTCGTCAGATAGAGTGGAAATCTGCTCTCAAACAGGGCACATTTCAGAGCAAACAGAGCAGATTTCCACTCCATCTGACGAAGGAACAGCGCTCCGAAAGCTAATGGCATTTGCTGCCAAATAAACCTGTTGGACTTTAACCTGGTGTAGTTAAAACTCTTAGAGTGTTCACAAGAGCAGAGCGGAAGCAATTTGCTTCACTCCAAACGACACAACTTCCTCCCAAAAAAAGCCGTTTGAAGATCAGGCCATAGGATTAGGGTGGCACAGTGGTTAGCACTGCTGCCTCACAGCACCAGGGACCCGGGTTCAATTCCTGGCTTGGGTCACTATCTGAGCGGAGTCTGCACATTCTCCCCGTGTCTGCGTGGGTTTCCTCCGGGCGCTCCGGTTTCCTCCCACACTCCAAAGATGTGCGGGTTAGGGCGATTGACCATGTCAAATTGTCCCTTAGTTTTTTAAGATGTGTAGGTTAGGGGGATTAGAGGAGTAAATGTGTGGGGTTCTGGGGATAGGGCGGGGGGTTGGTGGGGGAGGGGGCCTGGGTAAGATGCGGTGTTGGAGAGTCGGTGCAGACTCAATGGGCCGAATGGCCTCCTTCTGCACAGTATGGATTCTATGAATAAGGTCAGAGCATCTGATCAGTGGCTCCTGGCCTCTACTTAAACTGACTTCACAAAACTTCAGTGATCGTTGTTGAAATGAGGAGGTTTTGCTACAGAATTCTTAACGTAAGGTATGAGAATATGGCAATAAGTAATCATTTGACTTGTTGCCTCGGGCATGGATGGTAATGAGATTACTTGCGACACCTGGTAGCTTTCAAAAACAGATCAATGTTCCAAATTTCAGTCACAGACTGAAGAAAGACTTGAAACTTTGCTGAGATATTGGTGATGACAGCCCTAATGTATTCGTACAAAAAGCCTCTGTCTGCTATCGTGAAAAGGGCGCCAAAATAAATAGGTTAGGACCCTTATTACATTTGCGGCCTGATAAACCTTTCTGGGGATCTCCTGTCATGTTCACTGTTAATATTTCCCAATTTAATTTCAATCACAAAGAATCAGAAGAACCCGCATATTGAAGTGTTCAGAATTGTGACCACCATATAACAGCTTGAATTATATCACACTGTTAAGGGAGAGCTTCCTCCCAAGGCGAGAGATCATAGAATCCCTACAGTACAGAAAGAGGCCATTCGGCCCATCGAGTCTGCACCGACCACAATCCCACCCAGGCCCTACCCCCATATCCACCCACTAATCCCTCTAACCTATGCATCCCAGGACACTAAGGGCAATTTTAGCATGGCCAATCAACCTAACCTGCGCATCTTTGGACTGTGGGAGGAAACCGGAGCGCCCGGAGGAAACCCACGCAGACATGAGGAGAATGTACAAACTCCACACAGACAGTGACCCAAGCCGGGAATCGAACCCAGGTCCCTGGAGCTGTGAAGCAGCAGTGCTAACCACTGTGCTACCGTGACGCCCTAATGTAAAATGGGTGACAAGGAAGATTTGATTTGATTTGATTTATTATTGTCACATGTATCAGTATACAGTGAGAAGTATTGTTTCTTGCGTGCTATACAGACAAAGCATGCCATTCATAGAGAAGGAAAGGAGAGAGTGTTACAGTCATAGCTAGGGTGTAAAGAAAGATCAACTTCATGCGAGGTAGGTCCATTCAAAAGTCTGTTGGCAGCAGGGAAGAAACTGTTCTTGAGTCGGTTGGTGCGTGACCTCAGATTTTAGTATCTTTTTCCCGACGGAAGGAGGTGGAAGAGAGAATGTCCGGGGTGCGTGGGATCCTTAATTATGCTGGCTGCTTTGCCGAGGCAGCGGGAAGTGTAGACAGAGTCAATGGACGGGAGGCTGGTTTGCGTGATGGATTGGGCTACATTCACGACCTTATGTTAGATGTTAGCATGAGTGCCCAAATGCTTAGTCAAAGTCATGGATGTAAGGGAAGGGAGGGAATTTGAAAAAAGACAGAATGGGAGGAGGGAATTCCAGAGTCTGGGGTCTCTGCCTGTCCAATATCTGCAAGTCCAGACCCTGAAAAGTGTTGTGAAAGCAATGAATTAGACCTTAAGTGGCTGAAGTGAGTTCAGACCATTTCAAAACCACAGTCATTGTCACTATGGCATGATTTCATACGTGTGTGTGTGTGTTTTAAAAGTTAGACAGGCAATTCCCAAGTTACTTTGAAAGCTCTACAGCTGACCTAACACTTAAGCCTCAGTGAAACAGTTTATATTGCATATAAACAAGCATTACCCAGCATTTTATCTCTCTCCCATCTACTCTTCGGTGAAGTTAAGGATAATTGTTCCTATCGCAGAGGTGCCAGGAAAAATTAATTTGCCTGTTGCCATTTCATTGTTATGCTTGGTAGAAAATCATTAAGTCTGGTGTCATGCTGTTTTCTGTAACAATCTTCTCTATTAGTTCTGAAAGCTCACTTTTGGCTGCCCTCTATCCATCTCTCGGAACATTGGATGATGTTTACACCAGTTTTTTCCTAAGTATTGATCAAAAGCAAGGATAGGAGAAAGCAGGATAGAAAGACACGCAATGCCTACAAATGGAAAAACTACAATTAGCACCCTTGAGGAGAAGGATTTGAAACATGACTACATTGGCATGATATCCGGGGGAGGTGGGGGGGATGTCCAGATAATTGGTGTCTAAATTTCAAGGGTGCACAGTCGGGGAAAGAAAGTGCAGGCAGGAAGGATCTGTGTAAAAGTCCAAATGATAGTTAGGCCTTTGGTTTCACAAGGGAGGCGATGGCCTAGTCGTGTTATCGCTAAACTATTAATCCAGAAACTCAGCTAATATTTTGGGGACCGGGGTTCGAATCCCGCCTCGGCAGATGGTGGAATTTGAATTCAATAAAATATATCTGGAATTAAGAATCTACTGATGACCGTGAAACCATTGTCGATTGTCGGAAAAACACATCTGGTTCACCAATTGTCCTTTAGGGAAGGAAATCTGCCGTCCTTACCTGGTCTGGCCTACATGTGACTCCAGAGCCACTGCAATGTAGTTGACACTCAACTGCCCTCGGGCAACTAGGGATGGGCAATAAATGCTGGCCCAGCCAGACGACACTCATTTGTCCCACGAATGCATAAAAAGAGTTGAAAATGTCAGGAAAATTGGTACAAAAGGTTACAGGGAATAGCAAAAGAAAAACCATGGCCCTGTGCAACGTGCAATTCTTGTAACTCTGCCGCCTACAAGGATTGCTCTGACTGTTGTTGCAGAACCTAATTGCATCGCAAGGTAGCATAGGTGACAAATGTAGAGGCAAACCCAGCTTCAAGACAGCCCGGCCCTCCCAGAAAGAGAACCTGTGACGAGGAACGGTCAGCAAGAAGGGAAACAGAAAAGCAGGAGGGGAAAGTCAAATGTCGTCATTTCAACAATCACCATTCCAGAACAAAACTCCATACCAGAATATATATATGTAAAAAGGGGTTCTTTACTGTGTGGTTATAATTACTGATCTCACAAAAGCAATAAAGGCAAAGAAAACTGAAAGTAGTCTGGAAATGCTGTTGTAACTGGATATCTAATTGCCGCATGCTATAGACAGTACAGATTTGATGGCATCTTTTAAAAGTATTAAAAATTTTAAGTGTTATCTGCATGTTGACATTGAACATGAACGCAACCCATGTCCCTCAGACCTTAGCTATTTCCTATAAAGCCACATGATATTCACAATGTGCATGTCCTCTCGCCCCAGCCTACTTACTACCTCCTAACAACCGTTTGGAATGAATGAGCTGGTGAAGGGTATTGGACTGCTCAGAACATGGAAAGCGGAAAAGGCCATTCAGCCCCTCGAGCCTGTTCCATCAGGATCATCTTAAAGAATCTACTCCTGATTCCTTCAATGTCCCTTTAATCACCCCTATCCGTGCCTTCACCTCTTGCTACACCATGAATAGTGTGAACCCATCATCGGAAGGTTGTGAGCGCACTGGAGGGGATGCAGAAGCGATTCACCAGGATGCGGCTGGGATGGAACAAAGAACAAAGAAAGTTACAGCACAGAAGCAGGCCCTTCGGCCCTCCAAGCCTGCACCGACCATGCTGCCCCACTGAACTAAAACCCCCTACCCTTCCAGGGACCATATCCCTCTATTCCCATCCTATTCTTGTATCTGTCAAGACACCCCTTAAAAGTCACTATCGTATCCGCTTCCGCTACCTCCACCAGCAGCAAGTTCCAGGCACTTACCACCCTCTGTGTAAAAAACATGCCTCGTACATCTCCTTTAAACCTTGCCCCTCACACCTTAAACCTATGCCTCCTCTTCCACCCTGGGAAAAAGCTTCGGTCCATGTCCCTCATAATCTTGTAGACTTCTATCAGGAATGTGACTATGTGACTTCTATCATCACATTTAAGTTATGAAGAGAGGTTGGATAGGCTTGGAACAAAAACAGAAAATGCTGGAAAATCTCAGCAGGTCCGACAGCATCTGTGTAGGGAGAGAATGGAGTTTCAAGTCGGGATGACCCTTCGTCAGGGCTGCAGCTCGGACTTGAATCGTTGGCTCTATTCTCTCTCCACAGATGCTGTCAGACCTGCTGAGGTTTTCCAATATTTTCTGATTTTGTTTCAGACTCTGCAGTATTTTGCTTTGATGTTATTCTGGATAGTCTTGGGCTGTTTTCGCTGGAGCAGAAAGGACTAAGGGGTGACCTGATTAAAGTGTACAAGATTGTGAGAGGCAAGAACAGAGTGGATAGGGAGCAGCTGTTCCCCTTATTTGAGGGGTCAGTCACGAGGGACACAAGTTCAAGGTGAGGAGGCAGGAAGTTTAGGGGGGGATGTGAGGAAAATATTTTACCCAGAGGGTGGTGACGGCCTGGAATGCACGACCAGGGAGAGTTGTAGAGGCAAGTTGCCTCACATGGATGAGCACTTGGCAGATCATAACATTCAAGGCTATGGGCCAAGTGCCGGTAAATGGGATTAGGTGGGAGTTCAGGTATTTCACATGTGTCGGTGCAGGCTTGATGGGCCGAAGGAACTCCTCTGCACTGCATGATTTTATGATTCTGTAAACCCAGTAGTTTGAGCCCACCAAGCTCACTTCAATTCTCAATCCTTGCCTAATGTGTTTAGCTTAATTCATGCAGATCCTACAGCTGGCCCCTGAGTAGAATTTCAGAATGCCTTTCCCATTGAGCTTCCTATTTTCTTTTATACAAAGATCTCTACTCGATAACAGTTTCCACAACAGATCTCGTTTCTAAGGAACAATAATCTGAATATTTTACCCAGGGCATATGTTGTCCATGTCTAATAATAAGTCCCAATCACTGGAGAATATGTGGGATGATCAATACCTCTCTTGTCCATCAAGAAGACAGAACTAATTATCATTGCAAAACCACTTTGTACAGGCTAAAGTACTGTCCTGGTTTATTTACAAATGACATTTCACAGAAGCAGAAGCAGAGTCAGTACAGCTCACAATATAATCTGCAATTTACTCTACTTCCACCTATGATATTTGTTTAAAGAAGTGTTCTTTGGTCACCCATCACTTTCGAGTAAGCTTTCTAAAAGATGCCAGCATCAGTGGTATGTTTAAGTTCTGCTTTTGGGATTCCAATGGGCAAAATGTCCAGAGATGTGCAGGTTATGTGGATTGGCCATGCTAAATTGCCGCATAGTGTCCCAAGTTGTGTGGGTGGCATGGTGGCACAGTGGTTAGCCCCGCTGCCTCACAGCGCCAGGGACCCGGGTTCAACTCCGGCCTCGGGTCACTGTCTGTGTGGAGTTTACACATTCTCCTCATGTCTGCATGGGTTTCCTCCGGGTGCTCCGGTTTCCTCCCACAGTCCAAAGATGCGTGAGTTAGATTGATTGGCCATGCTAAATTGTCCCTTAGCATCAGGGCATTAGAATGGGCTTGCAGGGATAGGGCCGGGGTGAGATTGTTGTTGGTGCAGACTCGATGGGCCAAAATGGCCTCCTTCTGCACTGTAGAGATTCTATGATTCTATGATGTAGGTTAGGGGGATTAGTGGGTAAATACGCGGGGTTACGGGGCCTGGGTAGGGTGATCTTTCAGAGATTAGGTGCAGACTCAGTGGACCAAATGGTCTCCTTCTGCACTGTAGGGATTCTATGATAAAGCAGTGGTAAATGGAGATCAATGGGCTTACAAATTGCACTATGAGGACAGATTGGCTAGCCTGGGGTTATTTTCCTTAGAACAGAGGAGGCTAAGTGGTGACCTAATTGAGGTGCACAAAATCATTGAGAGGGGCCCAAGATAGGGCAGAGCAGGAAAGACTCATTTCCTCTAGCCAGGGGTCAGTTACCAGGGGACATGGAAGGATTAGAGGGGGCATGAGGATTTTGTTTTTTCACCCAGAGGGTGGTGGGCATCTGGAATTCAGTTGGTAGTTGGGGATGAAACACTCAACTCATTTAAGTGATACCTGGATCTGCACCTCAAGTGCTGGAACCTGTAAGGTTACAGACCTGGTGCAGGTAAGCGGGAATGAAATGAACAGCTAGTTCTTTTTTTCTCTCTTTTTTGGGCCAGTGCTGACACGATGGGCTGAATGGCCTCTTTCTGTGCTGTAATTTTTCTTTGGTTCTAATGTGTGAAAATGTGAGGTTATCCACTTTGGACCAGGAAAGTCAAAACAAAATGGTCGGAGAGTAGGGCCAGGATTTTCACAGAGTTGGATGGACGGCAGAGCCATTTAAAAATTTAAAGAGGTGAGAAGCTTAAAGCTTCCGTTACTGACATTTTAATGGCCTGGGTTACATTTTTATAGGGTAGTGGGAATACAAGTTTTGTTTCAAGACTTATGAATTTTTTTTTCTAAGCAGTTCCACACATGCCATTATTACTTTAGGGTTCATTGGTTGTGTACATACCGTAAAGTGGGCAAATAGGCATGGAAGGCCATAAGTTGGTATGAAGGGTATGATTCCAGCATTTCCACCCCTCCCCCATTCTCAGCTCTCCCAATTTTTGCTGTCACGGGATAAGGGTGTGGGTAGCACCCGAGACTCGTGACCTGGCTGGCTCCATTGCAAGGTTAAGCACCTCCCAGCCTGCCACAAGTTTTATGGAGTCGGGCCAGTTTCTCCGCGGATCTGTGGAATCGTGAGCTATGGTCTGGATTTGGGTACGTTTTAGAAGATAAGTTCAAAAGGTCTTATTGATGCCCCATGCCAACATAGGCTTACTCAATGTCAGCTCATGCCCCACTCACCCCAAATGACCCCCTCATACCCTTCATGCCAACTTATGGTCCTTCCATGCCCATTTCCCAGTTTACAGTATCTACACAACCAATTAACCCGATAGTAATAATGGCATGTGTGGAACTGCTTAGGAAAAAATACATTCATAAGTCTTGAAACAAAACTTGTATTCCAACTACCCGATAAAAATGTCAACCAGGCCATTAAAATGTCAATAACAGAAGCTTTAATCTTCTCACCTCCTAATCTTGTGCAAATAAACATTGAGATATTGACAAAAGAGATCACAGAAGATAAACTTATTATAACCTCATAAATTCAAACTAAGTCAAGAGGATGGCATGGTGGCAAATGGTTAGCACTGCTGCCTCACAGTACCAGGGACCCGGGTTTGATTCCCGGCTTGGGTCACTGTCTGTGCAAAGTTTGCACGTTCTCCCCGTGTTTGTGTGGGTTTCCTCCGGGTGCTCCGGTTTCTTCCCACACCAAAAGACATGCTGGTGAGGTGCATTGGCCATGCTAAATTCTTCCTCAGTGTACCCGAACAGGCGTCGGAGTGTGGCGACTGGGGGATTTTCACAGTAACATCATTGCAGTGTTAATGTAAGACTATTTGTGACACTAATAAATAAACTTAATCTTTCGAAAGAGTTCCCTTCATCTGTGCAAACAGAGTAATCCATTAATGAGTCTGGACTGTCAGCCAAGCATGGGGGATGAAGCAGGGCAATGTTTTGACGAATCAGAGTCAACCTGCCTGGTTTGAATTTGAGCAGTTAACTGTTCCATGCTGCAGTCTCCATGGCAACGCCTTGACCAATCAGAGTCCACTTGCCAACCAGTCAGCACTCTTTTCTCATGCAGTAAAAATTGTTGTTTCCTTTGCTACTCTTGTGATCTGTCCTGGTGAATGCAAGATGAAAAGTGTCTCTTTTTTTCAACAATACTCAAGACCTGTACGAGCAAACGACCATTTTATTTTATTCCACTGTACTAACAAGGTGACTGATCTTGCGAATCAAAGGAAATGTTGTAACTGAGAATCAGAAACACTGTCATATTATTTTCCAGTAAAACAATAGGCGACCATTCCTGAAACAGGCTGCTACCACTTTTGTAAGACTCGGCCATCCAACATATACCTGCCAAACAGGATGAGAATTCTATTTTCATCGCAATCTTGTTAAAAGCCAAAGAAAAATGTTTGTTGTAAACGAAAGGGTTTGTAATAATTTGACCCGCACACTGCCGGCATTGATCGTTACGCCACACAGGTGCAAATTGTTGCCGAATCCCAGCTTCCTTCTTCCCACGAAAAGAGAAACACAATCAAACTCAACCGAGTCGTCAATAACACACTGCATTTCTTAGAAACACAATGCAATATTTGTGGCTTTGTCAGAGAAACCCACTCACTGTGTGTGTGTGTGAGGGCGAGGTGGACAATCACTCCTATTGGGTGGGATTTTATGTCCTCGCTCAGGTGAGACCGGAAATTCCCGCCCGAGGTCAACAGAGATTCCCGTTGTCGGAATCCTCGCCGGCTCCGATTCTGTAACAGGTAGAGTCTCGGCCATTATGTTGACATTTCAAATTCCTTCTCAGTAACAAGGGCTGAGAATGATCCGACTGAACCCTCAGCAGACAATAATGACTTTGAGGCAAATTTAAATTCTGCTCATGCAACCTTTTAGCTTTCTCATGCTTACAGAGAGAGCCCAGCAAATCAGAAGCGAGCTCTTGGTACAGAACTGACAATGGCAGAGACTTGGACGTTTCGGCGCTCCTGCAGGGCAGCTAGAAAATTACCTTTGAAGAATTCAGCAGTCGGTTAAAGCACTCCTGACAAAAGTATTTTCCTTAACAACATCCTGCATCTACATAGCACCTTTAATGCAGTCAACCATCCTGGGTTAATCCTTTAATGCTGGTCAATAATCCTGGTGGCACAATGGTTAGCACTGCTGCCTCACTGCGCCAGGAATCCGGTTAAATTCCGGCCACAGGTGACGGTCTGTGTGGAGTCTGCACGTTTTCCCCGTGTCTGCGTGAGTTTCCTCCGGGTGCTCTGGTTTCCTCCCACAGTCTGAAAGGCGTGCTGGTTAGGTGTGTTGGCCATGCTAAATCCTCCCTCGGTGTACCCGAACAAGCGCCGGAGTGTGGCAACAAGGGAATTTTCACTGTAACTTCATTGCAGTGTTAATGTCAGCCTACTTAAAGTAAAAGTAAAGTTTATTTAATAGTTACAAGTAAGCTTACATTAATACTGCAATGAAGTTACTGTGAAAATCCCCTAACCGTCACACTGCGGCGCCTCTTCGAGTACACGGAGGAAGAGTTTAGCATGGTCAAAGCAAACCGTAGGTCACCACGAGTGACCAGTCTATGTTATAGACTCCCCAGGAAGACAATGAAAGCAAATAATATTGATTTATTCAAATGCAAATTAGATTTATTCCAAAATATATATCTTTGAATGACAGTATATGGCTAATTTGAAAGATGGCATGCTACATGGAGCATGCTTGTGAAGGAAAAGATGGCTTTGGGTCAATGTTTTCAAAAGTTCCTCACCACTCAGTTTTTCCTCATCGTGATTGGTCAGGGATCAAAGGTTATGGGGCAAAGGTGGGAGAATGGGGTTGAGAAACTTACGAACCATGGCGGAACAGACTTGATGGACCGAATGGCCGAATTCTGCTCCTATATATATATATATATTAATGGGGAGGTGATAGACTCGTGGTATTATCGCCATACTATTAATCCAGAAACTCACCTAATGTTCTGGGGACCTGGGCTCAAATCCCACCACAGCTGACTCCCATTTACTTTAACGCATTTACACAGTTGCTTTGATTTCTGGGTAATTTACAGTCAAACCTTTCAAGGTTTATTGAATTTGAATTCAATAAAAAAGAAGTCTGGAATTAAGAATCTACTGATGACCATGAAACCATTGTCGATTGTCGGAAAAACCCATCTGTTTCACTAATGTTCTTTAGAGAAGGAAATCTGCTGTCCTTACCCAGCCTGGCCTACATGTGACTCCAGAGCCACAGCAATGTGGTTGACTCTCAACTGCCCTCCAAGGGCAACTAGGGACGGGCAATAAATGCTGGTCAGCCAGCGACGCCCATGTCTAGTGAATGAATAAAAAAAATATCTTATGTCTGGGTCTGTAGTTACTAAATGAGAGCGATTAGTGTGTACAGCTCTGGTCACCCTATTCTAGAAAGGATCGTAGATCATAGAATCATAGAAACCCTACAGTACAGAAAGAGGCCATTCAGCCCATCGAGTCTGCACCGACCACAATCCCACCCAGGCCCTACCCCCATATCCCTACATATATTTTACCCACTAATCCCTCTAACCTACGCATCTCAGGACACTAAGGGGTAATTTTAGCATGGCCAATCAACCTAACCCGCACATCTTTGGACTGTGGGAGGAAACCGGAGCACCCGGAGGAAACCGGAGCAGACACAAGGAGAATGTGCAAACTCCACACAGACAGTGACCTAAGCAGGGAATCGAACCCAGGTCCCAGGAGCTGTGAAGTAGCAGTGCTAACCACTGTGCTACCGTGCCGCCCAATTATATTATTAAACTAGAAAGAGTGCAGAAGAGATTTACTAGAATGTTACCGGGACTTGATGGTTTGAGTTATAAGGAGAGGCTGGATAGACTGGGACTTTTTTCTCTGGAGCGTAGGAGGATGAGGGGTGATCTTATAAAGGTTTATAAAATAATGAGGGGCACAGATCAGCTAGATAATCGATATCTTTTCCCAAAGGTAGGGGAGTCTAAAACTAGGGGGCATAGGTTTAAGGTGAGAGGGGAGTGATACAGAAGGGTCCAGAGGGGCAATTTGTTCACACAAAGGGTGGTGAGTGTCTGGAAGAAGCTGCCAGAGGTAGTAGTAGAGGTGGGTACAATTTTGTCTTTTAAAAAGCATTTAGACAGTTACATGGGTAAGATGGGTATAGAGGGATTTGGGCCAAAGGCGGGCAATCGTGACTAGCTTAGGGTTTTTAAAACAAATGGGCGGCATGGACAAGTTGGGCCGAAGGGCCTGTTTCCATGCTGTTAACTTCTATGACTCTCACTCTAGTTGGCATGTCACGTCAATAGCTCCCATTTCCCTCTATCGTGCCACTGCCAGGATGGTGAAAAATGAAACAGATGGACTTTGATCTTTCCTGTTTTTCCCACCTTCCCAAAGCATGTAACCCACCTGGCCTGCATCTTCACCCAACAAGTGAAAATGTTGCCTTTTCACCAATACTGTTGACAAGCAAAATGATTTTTTAATTAAAAGTATGGCAGAAAATCTCCTTTAAGTATTTCCTTAAGTCTCAGTGAATGAAAGTTTATGTTCAGTGAGTTTTGAGTTTGGAAAACTGGATGCCGTTCTTTATCCGTGTTACACAATGTAATGACGAATAGGGTTGAAAGGCTTGACTGTAAATTACCCAGAAGCAACAGTGTTAACGTGTTAAAGTAAGTGAGAGTCTAAAAGGAGAGAGGGAATCTAAGTGTACAGATCCACTAGAGTAATAATGCAGGTTAAACCCCCGACCCCCCCACCACAGGCGTGGCCACTTAACCTCAAAATGGGAGCATCGGGCCCTCTGTGTCCCGATTGGTCACTTCGGCCATGTGACCCTTACTCTGCTGTGTTGCCCTCAAAGAGACAATCACCACAACAGGGTAGTGGATGTTTCCCCTTGTTGGACATTCTAGAATGGGGGGTTATAGTTTGAGGTTAAGCGGTGGCTGATTTAAAAAATCAATGAGGCGGAATTACTTCACTGAAAGGGTCATGAGCCCGTGAATTCTCTACCCCAGAGTGTAGTGGACGCTGGAAAACAAAGCAAAGTGAAGGAGGGCAGCACGGTGGCACAGTGGTTAGCACTGCTCCCTCACAGCGCCAGGGACCCGGGTTCAATTCTCGGCCTGGGTCACTGTCTGTGTGGAGTCTGCACGTTCTCCCCGTGTCTGCGTGGGTCTCCTCCGGGTGCTCCGGTTTCCTCCCACAGTCCAAAGATGCGCGCGGATTAGGTAGATTAGCCATGATAAGTTGCCCCTTAGTGTCAGGGGACTAGCCAGGGTAAATGCATGGGGTTATGGGGCTAGGGCCTGGGATTGTGGTGGGGGCAGACCCGATGGGCTGAATGGCCTCCTTCTGCACTGTATGATTCTATGAGGAGATAGATAGGTTTTTAATCAGTAGCGGGATGACGGGTTAAGGGGAGAGGGCAGGAAGGTGGAGATGAGGCTGAGATGAGACCAGCCATGGTCGTATTGAATGGCGGAGCAGGCTCAAGGGGCTGAATTTCCTGTTTCTAGTTCTTGCCTTGTTATGAATTCAGGTGAAATTCCCAGAGAGTGATAGAATGTGCTGTTTGCTACCACATTAAAGTGCATGGAAAGGGAATTTAGGCATCTAATTGTGAAAGTAAGGTACAGGAGGATAGCATTGGTGAAGTAAAATGGGAAGAGAGTTGTGAGGAGCATAAATTCTGCATGGACCCACTGAGTTGAATCACTGCACTGCAAATTCCATTATCACATGAACTCACAAACTGTTCACACCTCACAAACAAACCTGAGGGTAGAACTTCCCTTTGGGGACAGTTTTGAAACATCATAGAATCACTACAGTGCAGAAGGTGGCCATTCAGCCCATCGAGTCCACGCCGACCACATAATCCCACCCAGGCCCTATCCCCTTGACCCCATGTATTTACCCTGCTAATCCCCCTGACAGTCAGGGACAATTTAGCATGGCCAATCAACCTAACCCACACGTCTTTGGACTGTGGGAGGAAATGGAAGCACCCGGAGGAAACCCATGCAGACATGGGGAGAATGTGCAAACTCCACACAGACAGTGACTCAAGCCAGGAATTGAACCCGGGTCCCTGGCGCTGTGAGGTAGCAGTGCTAACCACTGTGCTAGCGTGCAGAATAAATGTATGTCAGTTCCCCCAAAGTCTGAGGATCTTTAGTAGATGAGTATCAGAACTCAAGAAAATCCTAGATTTATTCACGGCCCTATGCTGATTTTGGTTCACATTGTTTATCAAAGAGGAAACTCGCAGAGTGTTCACTCAGCCTACTAACCTCTCATAGAATCATATGGTGCAGAAGGAGGCCATTCGGCCCATCAAGTCCACACCGGTCACAATCCCACCCAGGCCCTATAGCCACAACCCTAGCTAGTCCCCCTGGCACTAATGGGCAATTTAGCATGGCCAATCCACCTAACCTGCACATCTTTGGACTGTGAGAGGAAACCAGAGCACCCGGAGGAATCCCACACAGACACGGGGAGAACGTGCAAACTTTGCACAGACAGTGACCCAAGCCGGGAATTGAACCCGGGTCCCTGGCGCTGTGAGGCAGCAGTGCTAACCACTGTGCCACCAGGCTGCCGTGTTCTCCTTCCCAGCTTCTCATACTCTTTCTTTATTTTCCTCCTTTTCCCCAAGAAAGTCTGTTTGCGTTAGAGTTTATAATCACCGGTGCCATTTAAGTCCAAAGCTTTCCATTTCACTCGCTTGCTCTCGCCGTTACAAACACTGATCTATTTGTTTATCTCCTGGAGTTCCGCCAATGGAAATATCATGTGTTAAACACTTCAAGCTGTCCCAGAATTTAAACTCTGAGGCGACATCTTTCTAAATAAGTTCAAGGTTATGCTGCTGTGAAAAATCAATTACACCCCCAGTCGAAAGAAGAGGAAAGAAACTTGCATTTCTCTTGCGCAATTTCTTCATGGCTTCAAGTTGATCCAAAGTGTCATTTTTTTATTCATTCGTGGGACAAGGGCTTCGCTGGCTGGGCCAGCATTTATTGCCCATCCTTACTTGCCCTTGGAGGACCGTGAAGAGTCAACCACATTGCTGTGGAGGACCTGAACTCACATGTAGGCCAGACCAGGTAAGGATGGCAGATTTCCTTCCCTAAAGGACATGAGTGAACCAGATGAGTTTGTCCAACAATCGACAATGGTTTCACGGTCATCAGTAGATTCTTAATTCCAGATTTTTAAAACAAATTGAATTCAAATTCCACCGTCTGCCATGGCGGGATTCGAGCCCAGGTCTACCAGAACATTAGGCTGAGTTTCCTGGATTAACAGTTGAGTGATAATACCACTAGGCCATTGCCTCCCCCAGTGAAGTGCTTCTGAAGTGTAGTTACTGTTATAATTTGTGGATGGCAAAGTCCAACAAACAACAGTGAGATAAATAACCAATGACATGGGCACAATGTCACAGTGAATTTCACTATGGTGTCCTGTCGATTCTTACAGATACTGAGCAGTTGTAGTTAATCACAGCAAATGAGAAACAAACAACTTTCTAATCCTTCATTTGCATACTTAGTCCACCAATCATAGCACAGCTTTTTGCCCTTTCTTATCCAGTAGAAAACCGTCTCCTTCACTAGCGTAATAGGTCAATATATCTTGTTTTTTTGGTATTTGTCATGGTAACTTGTCTTTGTTTTCTTCCTGTGGCCAAGTCCTGGAATGCAGTGTTTATGAAACTGACACAAGGTTAGATTAATCTCTTATCCTGAGTACACAAGCGCTGGCCTCACTGAAGGCCTTGCTTGCTAATAAGCATTTTCCATTACTTGACAGAGTTGTTTGTCATAACTTAATTTCCACAAGCATAGGGGTGGGCAGGAAGGTGATGGAGTCGGCACCTATCCCATTTTACCCGGCCTCCATCGGCCACAGGAAGCACGCAGAATGTAAAATCTAGCCCTTTGATGGAGGGGCCACAGTTGTTTGTCGATCAAATCCAATTTAGAATTATAGAATCTATAATTATACAGAAATACATAGAATGTACAACAGAGATACCAACCATTTGCTGCAACTGCTGCCTGCCAGAGTTTATGTTTCACATTCGCTTCCTTCCACCCTACTTCATCTAACCCCAGCAACGTGTCTTCCTCCTCTTCCTCCCTCATATATTCATCTATCTATTGGTTGAGAGGCGGTAGATTTAAAACTGAGATGAGGAGGAGTTACTCCTCGCAGAGGGTGGTGAATTTGTGGAATTCGCTGCCCCATGGCCCAGTGGGAGTCTGAATCGTTGAACGGTTTCAAGAAGGAGACTGATATATTTCTGATGAAAAAATGGATTAAAGGGAAATGGGGAACAGGTGGATTTGAGAACAGAGAGAGAGAGATCTTTGATTTGATTTGATTTATTATTGTCACATATATTAACACACAGATCAGCCATGATCTGATTGAATGGCGGAGCAGGCTCGATGGGCTGAATTGCCTACTTCTGCTCCTAATTCCTATATTCCTATCTTCCCTTTTAGTGCAACAATGCTATTCTCTTGAACTGCTCCCTGTGGTAGCAAGTTGCACATTCTAACCCATCTCCAGGCTGTTCCTGAAAATCTTATTGGTGCTATTAATCACGCTCTTACATTTATGGCTCCCATTTTGACACCTTCTCCACCGATCAAACCACTTCATAATTTTAAAAAACTCTACCAGGTCGCTCCTGAACCCTCTCTTGTGCCATCTGTGAGGCAGCAGGGCTAACTACTGTGCCACCGTGGGGTGGTGCGTAGGATTCTACGATTCTATGTTCAGTCTTCCCTGTTGTGAGATCTCAATGTTGTTACTGTCCTGCAAATCTATCTCCAACACTTCTATTTCATTTTCATTATGACCCCACATCGTGTGCATAATGTACTCCAGGTATAAATTGTAACAGAGAAAGAGCTTTCTCAGGTAAAAGTTCCCTACCTGAATCTCTCACACCAGATTTAGTTTGTCTGGCTACACCACTGCCGTGAATGTTCTTGTGGTGACGGGGGTCCAGAGTGGGGTTCCTGTTTCCAGGGATGAGGATTTTTTAAGGTTAAAGTTTATTTATTAGTCACAGGTAGGTTTACATTAACACAGCAATGAAATTACTGTGAAAATCCCCAAGTTGCCGCACTCCAGCGCCTGTTCGGGTACACTGAGGGAGAATTTAGCATGGCCAATGCACCTAATCAGCACTTCTCTCGGACTGTGGGAGGAACGGTAGCACAGTGGTTAGCACTGCTGCTTCACAGCTCCAGGGTCCTGGGTTCGAATCCCGGCTCGGGTCGCTGTCTGTGTGGAGTTTGCACATTCTCCCCGTGTCTGCGTGGGTTTCCTCCGGGTGCTCTGGTTTCCTCCCACAGTCCAAAGATGGGCGGGCTAGATTGATTGGCTATTCTAAATTGCCCCTTAGTGTCCCGGGATGCATAGGTTCGAGGGATTAGTGGGTAAAATATGTAGGGATATGTGGATAGGGCCTGGGTGGGATTGTGGTCGGTGCAGAATCGATGGGCCGAATGGCCTCTTTCTGCACTGTAGGATTCTATGAATCCAGAGTAGCCAGAGGAAACCCACACAGACATGGGGAGAACGTGCAGACTCCACACAGACAATGACCCAAGTTGGGAATCAACCCCGGGTCCCTGGCGCTGCGAGGCAGCAGTGCTAACCACTGTGCCACCCTCATTCTCGAGGAGGAACACAAACATAAGCTCCCTTGCTTCCTACAAACTAGGAACAGTATAAATTTTGGTTGAAGCCTCTTAGTTTCCTAAGATTCCGAATGGGATCTGCCCAAGAAGGAGACAGGAATGAACAATATAAAAGTTCACATTCATGGTCTGTGTGGTGGACCTCAGTTGTGCCTTTGTCCTATATGGACCACCGTTGTGTGTGCTTGTCATACCTGGACACATCCCCTTCCAGTTTGGTCCCTCCCTCGGCACCTAGTATAAAGGTGGCTGTCTCCTCCCCCTTGTTCAGTCCAGGTTGGTTATTTGTTGGGATCTGCTCCTGATTCTGTTGTGAATAAAAGCCTACACTTGTATTGGCACACCGGTAGTCTTTCGCCTTATTTAAAAGCGCATCAATTTTATTCACAACAGTTGACCGGCATGGAGCAGTTTCTAAAACACGACAAGTTAGCATTAGACCCTCAAGAGGTCAGAGCCTCTGATAAATTTGATCATTGGCTGGACTGCTTCGAAGCATTCATCGACACCGCTACGGCCATCGACATCGACGACGCTAAACTCCACGTACTCCGCGCCCGGGTAAGCGAAGCCATCTATGGAATCTTCCGGGACGCTGCTGCATACGCGGACGCTATCGAACTCCTAAAGGGGCAGTTCCGAAAGAGCCCTAACGTGGTTTACGCCAGACATCTCCTAACTACCCGCAAGCAGCAGCCAGGAGAATCATGCGCCCAATTTCTGCGCGCCCTGTGGGTCCTAGCTCGAGCTTGTGACTGTAAGGCTGTTACAGCAGCTCAGAACACAGAGGACCTGATCCGCGACGCCTACATTGCGGGCATTGAGTCTACATACATCCGGCAGCGCCTGCTGGAACAAGATGACCTAGATCTCCGAAGAACAGCCACGATGGCTGAAACGTTAGAAGCGGCCTCTCACAATCTCGGGTCTTACCTTGCATCCCGTTCTACCAACGGCTCCACCGCGACGGCTGTTCCGGCGGGGCCCAAATGTTACTTTTGTGGCCTATCCAAGCACCCTCGGCGTTGCTGCCCGGCGAAGGACGCGATTTGCTCCGGATGCGGTAAGCTAGGCCACTTTGCTAAAGTCTGCCGGGCAAAGCCGCTTCCGAAGCCTCGTGGCGCCACGTGTGTTCCGCGGGTGCAGCCATCTTTAATGCAGGCGGCTGTTGCGCGCGAATCGCCATCTTTAATGCGGTCACCGGAAGCGCGGGAATCGCCATCTTTGATGCGGTCACCGGAAGCGTGGGAATCGCCATCTTTGAGACTGGCATCAAGACGCACTGAGCAGGAAGCTTTATCCGTGACGTCATCAGACGGCGCGAAGACGGATTCTTCTTTGATTCGACAGTGGCATCGATTTGCCTGGACCAGTCGCAGCCTCATCAACTCTCCAAGTCAATAATGGAGATCAAGGTAAATGGTCATGCAGAAAACTGCCTGTTCGACTGTGGGAGCACAGAAAGTTTTATACACCCTCGCACAGTGCATCAATATGCCCTTCCCGTGCGACCCTGGAGCCAGACCATCTCCATGGCGTCGAATTCCCACTCAGTGGAGGTCCTCGGGTGCTGCTTGGTGACGCTGACGGTACAGGGCACAGTCTACGAGCATTTTTGGCTCCTCGTGCTGCCGCAACTCTGCGCAGCTGTACTGCTGGGGTTAGATTTCCTCAGCCATCATAGGAGCGTCACCCTGCAGTATGATGGCCCTTATCCCCCGCTCTCCGTCTGCAAGGCGCCGTCACTGCAGTGCTCCTCGTGCACCACCTGCACTCTCTCGACCCTCAAGATCACCCCCCCCCCTTTATTTGATAACCTCACCCCGGATTGTAGGCCTATAGCCACCAAGAGTAGGCGCTATAGTGCGGATGACCGGGCCTTCATTCGGTCCGAGGTACAACGGTTGCTCCGGGAAGGGGTTATCCAGGCCAGCACCAGCCCCTGGAGGGCACAAGTGGTCGTAGTTAAATCGGGGGAGAAACACCACATGACTACAGCCAGACCATAAACAGGTATATCCAACTAGATGCGTATCCTCTTCCCTGTATCGCGGACATAGTCAACCGCATCGCGCACTATAGGGTTTTCTCGACGATCGATTTGAAATCGGCATACCACCAGCTCCCTATCCGCTCGGAGGATCGCCCACATACTGCCTTTGAGGCGGATGGCCGCCTCTACCAGTTCCTCCGAGTCCCCTTTGGTGTCACCAATGGGGTCTCAGTCTTCCAGCGGGCTATGGATCAAATGGTAGACCAGCACGGGCTACAGGCCACTTTCCCGTATCTGGATAACGTCACCATCTGTGGCCATGACCTGCAGGATCATGATGCCAACCTACAAAAATTTCTTCGTACGGCCACTCTCCCGAACCTCACATATAATGAGGCGAAGTGTGTTTTCCGGACACGCTGCCTCGCCATCCTTGGGTACGTGATAGAAAATGGTGTCCTTGGCCCCGACCCAGCCCATATGCGTCCCCTTATGCAGCTTCCCCTTCCTACTACTCTCAAAGCACTGAGGAGATGCCTGGCTTCTTCTCCTATTATGCCCAGTGGGTTCCCCGTTACGCGGATAAAGCCCGTCCGCTCCTAAAATCGACCTCTTTTCCCCTGGCGGAGGAGGCCCGTTGGGCCTTCGACAACATCAAAGCGGACATCGCGAAGGCCGCGATGCACGCTGTGGACAAATCCATCCCATTCCAAGTGGAAAGTGATGCGTCTGACTTTGCCCTAGCTGCCACCCTTAACCAGAGGGGCCGTCCGGTGGCCTTCTTTTCCCGGACCTTACAAGGCCCTGAGATTCGACACTCCTCGGTCGAGAAGGAGGCCCAGGCCATCTTGGAAGCTGTCCGGCACTGGCGCCATTATCTTGCGGGCCAACGATTCACCTTAATTACGGACCAGCGGTCAGTTGCCTTCCTGTTTAACACCAGGCAAAAGGGCAAGATTAAGAATGACAAGATCTTGCGGTGGAGGATTGAGCTCTCCACCTACAGATATGACATCATGTACCGGCCCGGGAAGCTCAATGAGCACCCAGATGCCCTGTCCCGTGGATCATGTGCCAGCGCCCAACTAGACCAGCTACAGTCCCTCCATAGCGACCTCTGTCATCCGGGTGTCACCAGACTTTTCCATTTTGTCAAGTCCCGTAACCTGCCCTACTCCCTCGAGGAAGTCCGGACGATTACCAGGCAATGCAGGGTCTGCGCTGAGTGCAAACCGCAGTTCTACCGGCCAGGTAGGGCGCACCTTGTAAAGGCCACTCGCGCGTTTGAGCGCCTTAGCATTGATTTTAAAGGACCCCTCCCCTCCTCTAACCGCAATGTTTATTTCCTGAATATCATTGATGAATACTCACGTTTCCCTTTTGCCTTCCCCTGCTCGGACATGACCACGGCTACAGTGATTCGGACCCTGAACAAGCTCTTCACCCTGTTCGGCTTCCCAGCCTATGTTCATAGTGATCGTGGGTCCTCTTTCATGAGTGACGAGCTGAGGCAGTACCTGCTCGCCAAAGGCGTTGCCTCCAGCCACACCACGAGCTAGAACCCCAGGGGCAATGGTCAAGTAGAGCGGGAGAACGCAACTGCCTGGAAGGCCATTCTATTAGCGTTACGGTCTAGGGGCCTTCCAGTCAGCCGTTGGCAAGACGTCCTTCCGGACGCATTACATTCCATTAGGTCACTCTTGTGCACAGCAACCAATACGACCCCTCACGAGCGGATGTTTTCGTTCCCCAGAAAGTCCTCCTTGGGTACTTCGCTCCCGGATTGGCTGATGTCCCCGGCGCCCGTCCTGCTTCGGAAGCATGTCCGGACCCATAAGGCAGATCCCTTGGTCGAGGAGGTCCAATTGCTCCACACTAATCCTCAATACGCTTACGTAGCGTACCCTGATGGGCGGGAGGACACGGTTTCTGTCCGTGACTTGGCACCCGCGGGTGCCCCTGAGGTCACCATGTCCTTCCGCCCCACGGTCCCTGGTGTTGTCCACTCGGAGCTTGCTGCGCCTCTTCCTCCCTCAGTCCCTGTCTCCAATGTAGTGTGCCCAGAGCCTGTTGCGGCCCCCCACCCCCTAGCTCCGGTTCCCACTGTTCCCCATACGCCACCAGGGCCACTGCTCGCTCCTCTCGCCCCTGTGTACAGCTCGCTTGAGTCGCCGGAGCCGTCGCCACGCAGTACCCGACGACTGCACGGGACGACGGATCGGTCCACTTCACACCACCTGGCGCCTTCTCTCGACGCTCACTGTACGGAGCCTGGGCCGACATCGCTCCCTGCTCGGACAACTCTGCGACCTGCACTACGATGATCGCGACGGCGGATCAAGCCACTGGTTCGTCTGGACTGTTTCCGCTTCACCCCTGTGTTGTTTTTTTTAAGGAAGGGGTGAATGTGGTGGACCTCAGTTGTGCCTTTGTCCTATATGGACCACCGTTGTGTGTGCTTGTCATACCTGGACACACCCCCTTCCAGTTTGGTTCCTCCCCTCGGCACCTAGTATAAAGGTGGCTGTCTCCTCCCCCTTGTTCAGTCCAGGACGGTTATTTGTTGGGATCTGCTCCTGATTCTGTTGTGAATAAAAGCCTACACTTGTATTGGCACACTGGTAGTCTTTCGCCTTATTGATAGCGCATCAGTCTGAAATAATTTTTCAGCTAATTTTGTGATTTTTGGGATTAAAGGGGCAGCAAGGTCGCACAGTGGTTAGCACTTCTGCCTCACAGCCCCAGGGACCCGGGTTCAATTCCGGCCTTGGATGACTGAGTGTGTGTAGAGTTTGCACGTTCTCCCCATGTCTGCGTGGGCTTCCTCCGGGTGCTCCGGTTTCCTCCCACAGTCCAAAGATATGCAGGTTAGGTGGATTGGCCATGGGAAATGTATGGGGTTATGGGGATAGGGCTAAGTGGAGAGCCTGGGTAAGATGTTCTTTTGGAGAGTCAGTGCAGACTCGATGGGCCAAACAACCTCCTTCTGCACTGCAGGGATTCTACGATCACCTCTCCCAATCTCATTAATTCTCATGATGTCCTAAACACTGATCTTGGTGTTTCAACTTATGCTTAAAAATAGCTTGACACGGGAACAAAATCTAGACAATGAACCATTCCCCGACCAAGACATCGCAATTACTTTATTATGTTAGAGGGATTGTTTTGAACATTATCTATTCAGAAGTCTCTTCTTAAACATGTAGCATCTATTGGTCAACTCCAGGGCTGGTGATAGGTTGGCATTCAGGCAGCAATTATACCTGCAGGTGATGTGGATTCTTGTTAGGCTGACAAAGCATTAATTGGGACTGTGGAAGGAACTGTTCGCTTCGGGAGCCAACGAGTGGAGTTTAATGAGCTTCTGTCAGCAAGAATGGAGAGAAAAAAAATAGCTCATATTGTAGTTATTGTCTCCATCCATTTCCAGGGGGCTGACACACCACAAACCGCAGGTACCTTTTACACTTTGTGGTGCTGTCTTAGCAGGAGAGGAGATGAAAAGGAAAGGCCCCGGATGTGCTTTGAAACTTTCTTTTGTTTACCATTGTGTATGAACACGGAAAGGGCCTTGTCCCATCCAGCTACTGTAACAAGAGCAAAGAACGAGGGTAATTTTCTTCTTGCCTCTCTGCTTGATGGAAAATTCCTCATACAAATCCTTCCTTCCACTTGCAGCAACATTTTATTCTCAGTGCTGCGAATGTTCTCTTTTCACCTCCTTTAGGCACAGCCCCGAGGCTGGTGCATAGTTTCATAGTCCCGGCTTCCCAATAATAATGAGTAAAAATATCTTGACGCAACTGTGTCGATGCCTTGGTGAGACCACATTTGGATTGTGTGCAGTTATAAAAGTTAAAAGTTTACTTATTAGTCACCAGTAAGGCTTACATTAACACTGCAATGGGCGGCACGGTAGCACAGTGGTTAGCACTGCTGCTTCACAGCGCCAGGGACCCGGGTTCGATTCCCGGCTTGGGTCACTGTCTGTGCGGAGTTTGCACATTCTCCTAGTGTCTGCGTGGGTTTCCTCCGGGTGCTCCGGTTTCCTCCCACAGTCCAAAGATGTGCGGGTTAGGTTGATTGGCCATGCTAAAATTGCCCCTTAGTGTCCTGAGATGCGTAGGTTAGAGGGATTAGTGGGTAAATATGTAGGGATATGGGGGTAGTGCCTGGGTGGGATTGTGGTCGGTGCAGACTCGATGGGCCGAATGGCCTCTTTCTGCACTGTAGGGTATCTATGATTCTATGATACTGTGAAATTTCCCTAATTGCCACACTCCAGTGCCTGTTCGGGTCAATGGACCTAACCGGCACATCTTTCAGACTGTGGGAGGAAACCGGAGCACCCGGAGGAAACCCACGCAGCCACGGGAAGAATGTGCAGACTCCACACACACAGCGACTCAAGCCGGGAATCGAATCCAGGTCCCTGGAGCTGTGAGGCAGCTGTGCTAACCACTGTGCCACCGTGCCGCCCCATAGTCTCCTTTACCCAAGGAAGGGCATACTTGACAGAGAAGGAGTGAAACAGAGGTTCTCCGGGATGGCGGGATTATCTTACGAGGAGAGATTAAGGAAACTGGGCCTGTATTCTCTAGAGTTTTGAAGAATGAGAGGTGATCTCATTGGAACCTACAAAATTCTGACAAGGCGTGACAGGTTAAAGTTTTTTAAAGTTTAAAGTTTATTTTTCGTGTCACAAGTAGGCTTACATAAATATTGCAAAGAAGCCCAGTCCATCACTCAAACCAGCTACCCACCCATTGACTCTGTCTACATTTCCCGCTGCCTCAGAAAAGCAGCCATCATAATTAAGGACCCCACACATCCTGGGGGACATGCTCTCTTCCACCTTCTTCCTTTGGAAAAATGATACAAATGTCTGAGGTCACATACCAACCAACTCAAGAACAGCTTCTTCCCATCAGACTTTTGAATGGACCTACTTTGCATTAAGTTGATCTTTCTCTACACCCGAGATATGACTGTAGCACTACATTCTGCCCCCTCACAAAAAGGTTAATGTTGTAAATGAAAGTATGTTTCCCTAATGTAGGGGCAGAGCAGTGGGAGCTTTACGGCCAGACAAGCAAGGAGCAGGATTAGGCCTTTCAGCCCCTCTTGCTTGCTTCACCAAAGCAGCAAGCCATTTGATGCTGTTGAGCTGCATCTGTTTGATTCTGGCACCAGGAGAATAAAATGGGAAAGCATGGCTATTTTCCAACACCGATTCCCTGATAGAGTCTCTTGCCCAGGCCCACCCCCCAACCCTATCCCCGTAATCCCACACATTTCCCACGGCTAATCCATCTAACCGAGACATTTTAGGTCACTAAGGACCCGATTTTACCATTGCGTTGTACCTGTTTTCAGGCACGAAAACTCGGTAAAGTCAGGCATGAGGTGAGTAGCGCGACCCGTGCCCGCCTCCACGCCGGTTCCCTCCATACAAAGGCCTGAAAATGCCCGCGATCGGGACTGTGCCCGAAACAGGCCCGATGGCCATTTAAATGCATTTGCAGGTACTTAAATTGACTTAATGGGCTGCACACCCAACTTTGCCAGCACTTCCCCCTTTACCACCATGTTCGCCCATCCAGAATCAGCACGGAACAGACATGTTCCATGAAAGTCCGATTCTGGCGCTCCAGTTAGTGAGGAGGTAGGTGCCGAGTGTCCGATGGCTCTCTGCTTGAGAGCGGTGGGGGGGGAGGGGGAGGGGGGGGGGGGGAAGGGGGGTGTGGGGGGGGGGGCAGTGAAAGGGGGTTCTGCTGCCACTCTGCTTGAGGTCAGTGAGGGAGAAGGGGGGGGGTCCGCTGCCACTCTGCTTGAGTTCAGTGGAGGGGAATGGGGGGTCCACTGCCACTCTGCCTGAGATCAGTTGGGGGGGGGGGGGGGGGGGGGGAGGGGTGGGGGTCTGCTGCCACTCTGCCTGAGATCGGTGGGGGGAAAGGGGTGAGGGGCCCGCGATCGGTCTGGGTGGCAGAGGTGGTGGGGGGATAAGGGTGTCAGTAATGTTGGAGGGGTGGGGCAATGTCTGTCAGGGCCAGGGGCAGCCATTATTCGGCCCGGGAGTGATGTGGCAGGGGAGCTGCGTTTTGTGTTCTGCGCATGCGCAGTTGGAAACGCCGATTGGAGCTGCAGGGTTTCGGGCGCGTTAAGCCCCGCCCACAAGCTTCTGCAGCGCGATTCGGAATTGCTGATATTTTTTCAGGCAGGGTGCGTATGGGGACGCCTGAGAATGAGTCTAAAAGTTGGATCTGAAACACTCCCAATTTCAAGTCCGCCCAGCACTTAGAATCAAAATGGTAAAATAGGGTCCTCAGGGGCAATTTATCCTGGTCAATCCACCTAGAATTTAAAAAACTAGACAGTTAATTTACATCTATCAAAATGGCTGAGTATTGCCCAACTTCAGTTTTGTGAGATTTTATTTCGTAATTTAAAAAAATTCATTCGTGGGACATGGGCGCCGCTGGCTGGCCAACATTCGTTGTCCATCCCTAGTTGCCCTTGGAGGGCAGTTGAGAGTCAACCACATTGCTGTGGCTCTGGAGTCACATGTAGGCCAGACCAGGTAAGGATGGCAGATTTCCTTTCCTAAAGGCATTAGTGAACCAGATGGGTTTTTACAACAATCGACAATGGTTTCATTGTCATCAGTAGATCCTTAATTCCAGGCCCTAACCCTGTAACCCCATGCATTTACCCTGCTAATCGCCCTGACACTAAGGGCAGGATTTTATGGCCTCGCTCGAGCGAGACTGGAAATTCCAACCTGAGGTTAATGGACATTTCTGTTGTCTGTCCCTCATCCGCTCTGGCGGGCAGGGCGGTAGAATTCCAGCCTAAAGTTCAATTTAGCAGGGCCAAGCAACCTAACCTGCACATCTTTGGAGTGTGGGTGGAAACTGGAGCACCCAGAGGAAACCCATGCAGGCATGGGGAGAATGTGCAAACTCCAGACAGACAGTCACCCGAGGCTAGAATCGAACCTGGGTCTCTGGCGCAGTTAGGCAGCAGTGCTAACCACTGTGCCACCCATATGCTAAGTGCCGAGTCAATCTGTCATCCACGGACATTTGGTAAACCAGAAAGCCACCATTCTAGCCATGCAATCTGAAACCCATTTGAATCATCAGCAAGGTTCATTCAAACAGAACGCAATGTCAAGTTGACCATTTTCACAATAATACTGTGGCCGGAACTATGTTCCGGTTCATGAATGGGCAACAGAGTGCCCATTGAACAAATTGGAACCAGATTGTACTCCAGAAAACAATAGTTCCAATAACTCCAATAACTCCAATAATTTGTTCCAATAATGGTAGCACAGTGGTTAGCACTGCTGCTTCACAGCTCCAGGGACCTGGGTTCGCTTCCTGGCTTGGGTCACTGTCTGTGTGGAGTTTGCACATTCTCCTCGTGTCTGCGTGGGTTTCCTCCGGGTGCTCCGGTTTCCTCCCACAGTCCAAAGATGTGCGGGTTAGGTTGATTGGCCATGCTAAAATTGCCCCTTAGTGTCTTGAGATGTGTAGGTTAGAGGGATTAGTGGATAAAATATGTAGGGATATGGGGGTAGGGCCTGGGTGGGATTGTGGTCGGTGCAGACTCGATGGGCCAAATGGCCTCTTTCTGTACTGTAGGGTTTCTATGATTTCTATGATTTCTATGAACTCAACGCCACTGGGGGGAGAATCTGCCAGGTTGTTTCTTCAACTATAATAATGTAATTCACATTTGCCCTTAGTGGAAATATTGGTTGTTCTTCACGCTTGCATACTTCAGAGTAGAAGAGATAAAGTGTTATAACCTATTCTTACTCAAAGTGACAGGGTCTCCTGAGAACTGAGAGCACAACCAATTATTACACTCAGCAAATCTCATGTAATAATCAGTTAGAAGCAAGCATATTATTTGCTGGCATCTCTTATACAATTGCAAGTGGTGTTTGCTGTTTAATTCAGCAGAAATGAAAGCTGATTACATTGCTTAAAAAGATGACTGGTTTGGACAATCGATTTTCCAATGATGATCAGCAACAATGCTGCAGCTTTGAACCCTGAACTTGGAGAGGCGAACTGGTATCTTAGCCTTGATCGATGGAGCTAGGCAGCCGTGCAGCAGCCGCAGCGATCGGCTTGTCGCAATGATAAGGATTTTATGGCCTCACTCGTCACAAAACCATAAAGTCCCGTCCGAGGTCAACGGACCTTTCCATGGTCCGCCCCTCGCCCGCTCGGCATCCCGCGGCGGCCGGGATGGTAAAATCCCCGCCATTTGTGTATAAAGCGCCCTTCAAGATGTCCCAAAAGTACCTCTCAGCCAATTAATTACTTTTGAAATACAGTCACTGCTGTTATGTGGCAATATGCAGTCAGCCAATTCACAAAACAGCAAGATTCGAAAACAATTAGCAAATGTATTTGAATGGTAGCACTTGTCCAAGTTTAAATATTGACCAATACGCCAAGATAGTCGTCCAATTCAGAAAGTGCGGTGGGGGACTGTGCACACAGATGCTGGAATTTTACTACTGTGGTGAACCATAGTTGGTTACCACTATGAGTGCTGAGCCATGGATGGTCAGCACTATGGGTGTTTGTAGATATGTTACTGTAGTTACTGTTGGTGTTAGGGTTGGGCTGTTCTACCTGTTGATATTGTTCTGTGGTACACTCCAGTTGGCTCCGCCTACCAGGGGAAGTATAAAGGTCACTGCACTGCCTGGTGACCCTTTAGTCTGGGATTGTATTGTATATAGTGTGCTCCATTCTTGTCAGTAATAAAAGCCTTTATTTCCCGGGTACAATCTAGCCTCCCGAGTGATTTAATCGTGGATCAACTACCCTGTAGTCTTCAGCTATGAGGTTTTCAAAAAATGTTTGTGTTTACAAAGGGTCGTGAATGAAGCCCAGTCCATCCATTGATTCTGTCTACACTTCCCGCTGCCTTGGAAAAGCAGCCAGCATAATCAAGGACCATCAGACTTTTGAATGGACCTACCTTGCATTAAGTTGATCTTTCTCTGCACCCTAGCTATGACTGTAGCACTACATTCTGCACCCTCTCCTTTCCTTCCCTATGAACGGTATGCTTTGTCTGTATAGCGCGCAAGAAACAATACTTCTCACTGTATACTAATACGTGTGACAATAATAAATCAAATCAAAAATCAAATGAATAAATAGACATTTAAATCAGCATAAAGCTACAAGCAATTGTGCAAACTAGCTGCAGAAATGCATTACATAGTTACTGAGTGTGGTGCAAGGGTTTCCCATAGACTGGGAACACACATTCACCATAGTCAGCTCAGGCACACAAATGCGGGCAGGCGGGGCAGGCGAGGGGCGACAATGGAAAGTTCTGTTGACCTCTGGGCTGGATTTTACAGTTTCGGAATGAGCGAGGCTGTAAAATCCCACCCAGAACCTCAACTCAATGATTTGTCTGAAAGATGCATTTTCACCAATTCAACCACTTTAAGGGAGGGCAATGGGCCTAGTGTTATTATCGCTAGATATCAATCCAGGAACTCAGCTAATGTTCTGGGGATCCGGGTTCACAGCAGATGGTGAAACCCATCTGGTTCACTGATGTCCTTTAGGGAAGGAAATCTGCCATCACAGTTAGGATTTTCTTAATCGCCAGTTTCCAAACACCCAAAAAATTAATTTCTGTTCTGGTTTCTTTGACGTTGAGCTGATAGCTATATGCTTTCTTTATCAATAAGTTGATCATGATGCCAGTTAAGAAAAAAGAGCAAAGTGCAGCACAGGAAGAGGCCCTTCGGCCCTCCAAGCCTGTGCCGATCTTGATGCCCTAACTGGACTAAAGAATAAACCTTCTGCCCTTGTTCGGTCTGTATCCCTCTATTCCCTTCCTATTCATGTACCCTTCTGGATGCCTCTTAAATGTTGCTAATGTGCCTGCTTCCACCACTTCCTCTGGCAATGCGTTCCAGGCACCCACCTCTCTGTGTGTGAAAAACTTCCCCCGGATATTTCCCTTAAACGTTCCCCCTCTCACCTTGAACCAGTGCCCCCTTGTAATTGACACTCCACTGTGGGAAAAAGCCTCTGACTATCCGCCCTGTCTACGCCTCTCATAATTTTGTAAACCTCTATCAGGTCTCCCCTCAACCTCCATCTGTCCAGTGAAGACAATCCTAGTTTATCCAACCTCTCCTCATAACCAACACCCTCGAGACCAGGCAATATCCTGGTGAACCTTCGTTGCACTCTTTCCAAAACTTCCACATCCTCCTGGTAGTGTGGTGACCAGAACTGCACGCAATACTCCAATTGGGGCCTAACCATGGTTTTATATAGCTGCAACATGGTTTCCCAACTCTTGTACTCAATCCCCGGCTGATGAAGGCAAGCTTGCCATGTGCTTTCTTAATCACCTTGGCCACCTGTGATGCCACTTTTAGGGAACTTGGCCCTGCATGCCCAGATCCTTCTGTCTGTTAATGTTCCTAAGTGTTCTGCCATTTACAGTATAATTCACACCTAGTTTTGATCCTCCAAAATACATCACCTTGCATTTAATTGGACTGAACTTCATCTGCCATTTCTCTGCCCAAGTTTTCAATCTAACTATGTTTTGTTGTATCCTCTGACAATCCCAGGCACCATCAGCAACTCCACCAATCTTCGTGTCATCTACAAACTTACTAACCAGACCCCCCCACATTTTCCTCCAGATCATATATATATATATATATACTACAAACAACAGATGTCCCAGCACTGATCCCTGAGAACACCACTGGATACAGATCTCCATTCTGAAAAACATCCTTCCATCGCTACTCGCTGTCTCCTATAACCAAGCCAGTTCTGTACCCATCTAGTTCTGTACCCACCCCGCATCCCATGTGACTTTTGTTTTTGTACCAGTCTGCCATGTGGGACCTTGTCAAATGCCTTACTAAAGTCCATATAAACTACATCCACAGCACTTCCCTCATCAATTATCTTTGTCACCTCTTCAAAAAAATTCAATCAAGTTGGTGATCCATTTTCTTCCAAATGTGCACATATCCTGTCCCTCAGTACCTTCACCAAAAGCTTCCCCACCACTGATGTCAGGCTCACTGGCCTATAATCCCTGCTTCCTTTCTTAAACAAGGGAACAACATTGGTTATTCTACAGTCCTCTGGAACTTCGCCTGTGGTCAAAGAGAATGTGAAGATATCTGTTAAGCCCAGCGATTTCTTCCTTTGCCTCCTGCAGTAATCTGGGATAGATTCTATCCTGCCCTGGGGACATGTCTACTTTAATGCAATTTAGGATACTCAACACCTCCTTCTTCGATATATTCTCATTCTCTAGAGTGTTCACACACCTATCCCTGACCTCAACATCCGTCATGTCCTTCTCCTTGGTGAATAACGTTACAAAGTACTCATTAAAAATCTCACCCATTTCCTGTGGGTCAACACATAACTTCCTTCCACTGTCCTTCAGTGGGCCTACTCTTTCCCTTGCTAACACTTACTCCTTATTATATGCATAGAAAGCCTTGAGATTCTCCTTGACCCTGTTTGCTAAAGACACTTTGTGGCCCCTTTTAGCCCTCCTAATCCCACGTTTAAATTCCTTTCTACTTTCACTATTCTCCTCAAGGATTTCTCAGCTTTTAGATGCCTAGACCTATAATGTGCTTCCCTTTTTTCTTTTGCCTAAGCTTACAATTTCCCTTGTCATCCATGGTTCCTGAATCCTGCCATTTCTATCCTTCATTTTTGCAGTGACATGCCTGTCCTGCACTTTAATCAACTGGCCTTTAAAAGCCTCCCACACGCCAGACGTGGATTTGCCCTCAAATAGCCACATTCCCCAGTTCCTGTCTAATTTGATGTACACCAATATTTTGTAAAGATTCCATCTATCATAACTGACCAACTCTAGTGTCAAAGGAGGACTTCCAGCTCACATCAGCTTTCAAAATCATTTATGAGATATAAGAACATTGGAACTATATCATTGCGGACTTTGATATTGCTCATGTCGAACTCTTTGCAACATTTCACTCCCTTTCCGGTGATGATTGGATATAGAGAACCATTTGCTAATGTCATGTGTGAAATATAGAGAATCCTGGAGCTCATATCCAGGCAATAGCTGTTTCCCTCAGAAGGAACTCTTTAAAATGCAGCTAATGAAAATACAACAAAACTTACTCCAACTTATAAATCAAAGAAAGGGTTTAATAAAGAAACATCATTACTCCAAACTTGGGGCCTCGCCCTGGGCCACTCCAAGCTCTCCACAATTCTACATAGTTACTTATTTATAGCGAATCAGCTGGTCAGCTGACTATTACATCACTCTGTAATTGGTTCCATGGTTTACTGGGTCAACTGACCCTAACATCTTGTTCCCATTGGTCACATTACATCCAATACAAAGTTGTCACTGGTTACATTTGACCAATAGCTGCTTAAAATGAATTGTTTAACAGTTGTTCTTGGGATGTGAGTGTTGGGGACAAGGTCAGCATTTGTTGTCCATCCCTACTTGCCCTCGAGAAGTGGTGAGTCTTCTTGAACCGCTGCCATCCACGTGGATGAAGCGTTCCCTTTGAGTTCACCCACAGTGCTGTTAGGAAGGCACTTCCAGGATTTTGACCCAACGGCAGTGAAGGAATGATGAAATAATTCCAAGTCAGAATGGTGATTATGGGGATTTTCAAGGTAACTTCATGTTAATGGAAGCCTACTTGTGACTAACAATAAATAAATACACTTTAAACTTTATGATTGGCTTGGAGGGGAACTTGCAGAGTTTGGAAGGTGCTGTCAAAGGAACCACCAGTGAGTTCCTGCAGTGCATTGTGTAGATGGCACGCACTGTTACCAGTGTGCTGGTGATGGAGGGTGTGAATGTCCAAGCGGGCTGCCTTGGGTCTGGATGCTGTCCAGCCTCTTGAGTGTTGAGCTAATGAGTCAAGGAATGATCTACTGGAAACTGGACACATCCATTATACTTGGAATGTCCTGATGCACTTAAGAAGTCTTTAAGAGGTAATCCAAAGGCGGGGATACAGATGAACTGTCATAAAATATCCCATAGCAATACAGCTTAATTAAGGAACTTATAGACATTCAAAGGGAACGCTTCATGATATATTGGTTGAGGAATTGGATTTGAACTTCATTGATCAAAATTTATAGCAACATTCGTGATACCATTTTGTGACATGAATCATATTGAGAACCAGACTAAAGGATCTTTCAAGGGACTGACAGTGGAGTTTAATTGGCAACAATAAGCATTCAGCACTTGCCAAGCAGAAAATTAGCTTACTGATTGCTGCCCTCAGAAAACTAGACCAGGTAAACATATTAAACGTCAATATTGCTTTCACGTGTCTTACTAAATAACTTGAATGATATTTTACTTGGCACATTAACACTTCAGGGATTGATTGATTCTCCCTTTTTATTTGCATTTGGTCCAGGCATGTGACAAAGGCCGAGTAATAAAAACACGTTCCTTATCCATATCGCTATTCACCGGAATTTTCACGGGATGAAGTCTTGCATGGGATACCGTCCCACTGACGGTCCCTCTTTATGTGCACTCTACTTACCTCTGTTCACATAGAAGGGTCATGTTACAAACTCATGCAGGAGAGTGGGCCTATTGGAAACTCAGGCACGCACATGCACTTATTTTATGCCCACTGAAATGTAGAGTTGGCGAGTTATGGGAAGACCCTAAATTTCCAATTGACACTATTCAGTGACAAGGCTCCTCTCCACAGTGTAGACTTGTTACATTTCCCAATATCTGTAAATCCAAAATATCCCCTAAATTCCATTCATTGGAGTTTTTTTTTAGTGCAGTGGGTATGAGAATTCTACTGTGACCTTCCCTGGTGCCACTGTGTGTATTAGAGGGCTGGCTTTTTAAACAACAGCCCTAATTTCTCATTTGCTTTTGTATCTTATGATATGCACCATTAATTAAATTAATGGTATTAAGGCTTCCAAAAGATTTTCCCCATCAAACTGAACACATAACATTGGCTACAAATCCACTCTTAATACCAAGCTCCAGGACGGCACGCTGGCTCAATGGTTAGCACTGCTGCCTCACAGCGCCAGGGACCTGGGTTCAATTCCAGCCTCAGGTCGCTGTCTGTGTGGAGTTTGTACATTCTCCCCATGCCCATGTGGGTTTGCTTTGGATGCTCCGGTTTCCTCCCATAGTCCAAAGATGTGCGGGTTAGGTTGATTGGCCATGATAAATTGCCCCTTAGTTTCTGGGGGATCAGGAGGGTAACTATATGTGGAGTTATGGGGAAAGGGCCTGGGTGGGATTGTTGTCAGTGCAGGCTTGATAGGCCAAATAGTCTCCTTCTGCACTGTAGTTTCTATGATTCTTCACTCTACAGATAAAGGCAAAATACTGCGGATGCTGGAATCTGAAACAAAAACAAAATGCTGGAAAATCTCAGCAAGTCTGACAGCATCTGTGGAGAGAGAATAGAACCAACGTTTTGAGACTAGGTGACCTTTTGTCAGAGCTCGAAACGTTGGCTCTGTTCTCTCTCCACAGATGCTGTCAGATCTGCTGAGACTTTCCAGCATTTTCTGTTTTTGTTTCAACCTCCACTCTACCTCCTGTTTTGTTGTGGGTTTCATAAAAGGTGAGACTGTCTATTAAATGCTATATTGATGACTCCAATCCGTTAGCCCCGAGAAGGTGGGGGATGACGGGAGGGTGGGTGGGAGGGGGGATGGAGGGGGCAATGACAATTTTGAACATGGAGAACCACAAATATTCATTAATGAAATTTACAAAACCAAAGTCTTTTGGGATTTGCCATCGACAATCGAAGAAAGGGCCATCATTGCTTGCTGATGGTGCCTTTCCAGAAGTCTCTAAAGTCTTATTCTGGAATAGTAAATACTGTTTAATTGCTTTTCAACTTCTTGGGGTAGATATCTATCTTCACCAGCTGAGTTATAACCTGATTGAGCAGATTAGCAATTCCCAATGAAGAACCCACAGGATTTCCATTTCATATTGTGTTATTAAGCTGCAGTTTAAAATCCCTTATTATCGTCATAGCTTCCCTGCAGTGCAGACAGAGGCCATTCAGCCCATCGAGTCTGCACTGACTCTCTGGCAGTGCATCCCACCCAGGTGCTAGTCCCTGAAACCCCATGTATCAACCCTGCTAATCCACCTAACCAGCACATCTTTGGAGTGCAGGAGGAAATTGGAACATCCGGAGGAAACCCACAGGGAGAATAAAATCAAAGTGGAGAATGTCGTCATTGATCCCACTACCTCTCATATGCAACACAAACACTCTACCATTTGAGCTCATTTCCCCACCTGTGAAAGGAAAATCATGTTTGACTGATTTATTAGAGTTCTTTTACAAAGTTAGAAGCAATGTGGATAAAGGAGGATTTGTGGATGTGGTGTACTTAGATTTCGAGACGCCATTTGCTAAGTTACCACATTAAAGGTTACTAAACAAAAGATGATCTCATGTTGTAGGGGGTGCATATTAGCATGGGTAGGGGAATGGTTAACTCAGGGAAACAGAGAGTAGGCATAAATGGATCATTTTTGAGTTGGCAAGGTATAAAAAGTAGAGTGTTACATGATTAGTGCTGGGCCATCAACTATTTACAATCTATATCAATGACTTTGATGACAGGATCCAATGTATGGCTGCTAAATTTGCAGATGAGACAAAGACAGATAGGAAAGTAAGAGGACATAAGGAATCTGCAAATATATACAGATAGGTTAAGTGAGTCGGCAAAAATTTTGCAGATGAAGTATAATGTGGCAAAATGTGAACTTGTCCACTTTGGCAAGAAGATTAAAAAAGCAATATAGTATTAAATGGAAATAGATTGCTGAACTCTGAGATACAGAGGGATCTGGGTGTCCTCGTACATGAATCACAAAAGTTGATATGCAGCTACAGTAACTGATTAGGAAAACAAATGGAATTTTGTTGATTATTGCAAGGAGAATGGAATGCAAAAAGTTTACTGCAGTTGTCAGAGCCGTGAAAATGAGGTTTGGGGAAAGTCAGGTGCTCTTTGAGGTTGCTAAAAATAGGCACAAAAACTCATTGGAGCTGTCAAAACAACTGTTAGAAGTATCAAAATGAACTGCCAAAGGGAGCTGTAAAGCTGTCAAGGAATGTAAAACTCCAGTCCTTTAACACTTTAAATAACTCCATGGAATGTTAAAAAAAATCAGCTTGCTATTTCACTCCTTCTATTAACATTTGCTTCAGGGTTGACATTATTGGATTAGGGCTACATGGCTGAATTTACAATAGTCTTTTATTTATTTATAAAGTTTATAAAGTTTATTTATTAGTCACAAGTAAGGCTTACATTAACACTGCAATGAAGTTACTGTGCAATTTCCCTCGTCCATTATCACACTTTGATTGACAGCTCCGAGTGGTTATCAACTCTCTAAATTTGGATCATAAATTCCAATGCTACTTTTTATAAGGGGCTTTCCAATTGGATGAAATGTTTGTTGTTATTAGAGATAATGTAGTCGAAGGAATGTAAATGTAGTAAATGGGTTTTTATGAATGAAAGTGTGGTTTAAAAAATAAAGATGTGATGACTTCAGCCAGGCTAATGAGGTTGGCTTGCTAAAGTGCGAAAAGGCATACCTGATGAGTCCTAATTGATGGTTAAATCAGGGAGCCTCATGCTCCCTATTTAAAGCAGGTGTGTCAGACTGCCAGTCTGCATTCAGCACGAGGCAACTGGAGAGCTGGCTGTGTATAGATGTATGGCGTAAATAAAGTAACTTGGTGACAGGACTTTCGCCTCCGTGCAGTTATTGCAAAAGTCTATAATAGACATGTGAAACAATTTTATTCAATCTTAGCATGGGTCTTGATATCTGCCCCTGGTGGGTTCTGAGTGAGTTGGTATGAGAGGTGTGAGGGCAAAGGGTGGTGGGTGCAGCATGGCATGAGTTGATACTAAGTTAGCTTTACAGGGGCTTTACAGGGCTTTGGGTGTGGACAGAGGGCCTGGATTGGCATGGAGGGGTATGGAGGTGGGCAGAGGGCCTGGGTGGGACTGTTGGCGGTGCAGACTCGATGGGCTGAATGGCCTCCTTCTGCACTGTAGGGTTTCTATGATATGATTCTACGATGATCAAACCCTCTCTGTACTGAATGTGCTTGGGACCTATTATAAACATATTTTTCATCATACTGTGACGTTAGGGTCCATTTAAGAGATGTTTTTTAAAATCATGATCTCTGCAGCCTTAGATGATGTCATTGGTGGGAGGAGGAACAAAACTGTGTGCCGGTCAGGTGACCAGGACTGTTTTTAGTTTTGTTTTGACTGCTGTGTTAGAAGCATAGCTGAAGGAAATCTTTCTCTGTTTTTATTTTGAAAGTTTTATCAGTTGCTGAAAGCACATCTCATTGCCATGCTGCAGTAAAGAATCTGTGGGCCCAATTTTACCATCGCGTTGCTACTCACCTCACGCCCGACTTTACCAAGTTTTCGGGCGTGAAAAGATGCATGAGGCGAGTAGTGCGATCTGCACCCGCCTCCGCGCCGGTTCCCTCTTTGCCAAAGCCTGAAAATAGCCACAATCGGGACCGCACCCAAAACGGCCATTTAAATGTATTTCCATTAACAAGGCTCTCTGCCTGAGATCAGTGAGGGGGAGGAGGGATGGGCCCACGACCAGTCTGGGTGGCAGAGAGGGTGGGGAATAAGGGGGTCAGTAATGTTGTGGAGGGTGGGGTAATGTCTGTGGGGGCCGGGGGGGGGGGCATTATCCGGCCCAGGAGCGATGTGGCAGGGGAGCCGCATTCCATCATTTTTTTTCCTGCGCATGCATGGTTGGAGGTGATGATTGGAGTTGCAGGATTTCAGGTGCATTAAGCTCCGCCCACAGGCTTCTGCAGCGCGATTCCGAATTGCTGATATTTTTCAGGCAGTGTGTGTATGGGGGCGCCTGCGAACGGGCCTAAAAGTTGGATTTGAAACACTCCCAGTTTCAAGTCCGCCAAGCACTTAGAATCAAAATGGTAAAATAGGGCCCTATGTGCTTGGTATTTTGGGGAGCTGATGACTACAAGCTGCTCTGAGTTTTCAAGATCATTCAAAATCAGTATTCAACCCAGGGAACTGGATTCCAGTATTATGTGAGCTTTAGCCTGCGCAGTGGTGAATCTGTTTAAAGGGTTTTGTTTATTGGATTTTGGTTTTAATTGGAGATATTCATTATAGTGGTTATTTTGTTTCTTGTTTGTCATTGATAAGAGTTCTTGCTAATGTTCTTACTAATACATGTTAACTATATTCTTAAATAAGCTTTGTTTGATAAAAGCTCCCTCGTGGGTCACTTGAATTATACCTGAAGTGAAACATCTCATGTTTATCCTGGCCAAATTCAACGTAGAACGTAGAAAATTTATGCTTCAGGCAGGCTTCATAAAACACTTTGGAGTTTCTAGTCTGAACCATAACAATGCAAGTGCCTGAATTTGTATTCCCTGCAAGAAAGAATGTGCATTTATATTCTGTCTTTCAAATATCCCAAAGCACTTTATAACCAATGGAATATTTTTGACATTCAATCACCTATTCTGCAAGCAAACTTATAAATTTCAAATCTGAAGTCAAAACACAGCATTCAGTTCCTGGGCCTCTTCTTTTGGGCTTTAACACTATTTTTAAAAATCATATGATAAGGGTGGCAGGTATATGAGTCAGTATATGTGGCAGGTATATGTGTCAGTATATATGGCAGGTATATGTGTCAGTATATGTGGCAGGTATATGTGTCAGTATATGTGTCGGTATATGTGTTAGTATATGTGACAGTATATGTCAGTACATATCAGTATATGTTGCAGGTATATGTGTCCGCGCATGTCAGTATATGTGGTAGATATATGTGTCTCTGCATGTCAGTTTATGTTGTGGAGATGCCGGCGTTGGACTGGGGTAAACACAGTAAGGAGTCTAACAACACTGAGTGGAAGATCTTCCACTCACCTGACGAAGGAGCAGCGCTCCAAAAGCTAGTGGCGTTTGCTACCAAATAAATCTGTTGGACTTTAACCTGGTGTTGTTAGACTCCTTACTGTGTCAGTTTATGTGGCAGGTATGTGTCATTACTTACACTGGAAACGTTGGAACTCACCAATGTTGACACTTTCTCTTGCCTCTGTCCTGAGATTACCTTCCAGCAAAGCTCACACAATGGTAACTGACGGGACATTTGCATAATATTTGTGTTGCTGTCTCCTGACCCAGCATTCACTGGCTTTATTTTCATCCATCAGCGTTGGAGATTGTGGGCCAGATTTCTGCTATCAAAATAATAATGATTATTTGGTGTTTGCAGTTATTTATGAGTAAACGGTGCAGCAATGTCAGGCTTGGGGCAGATACAAAGTTAAAGGTGAATATAAAAAGTTGTTATCAGTCATTCTCACCGGCACTGAAAATTAATTGTTACAAATGTGGAATCTTAATGCTTTAGATTTTAATTGTCACAAATCTTTAAAAATGAACTTTTAAATTGATTTGTTTTAGCTTTTACTTTCTGTCTCCTTTCTCTATTAAAACAATCTTTCTTTTTCCATCCTTACTTATTTTCCTGTCTCTGATTTAACTTTGAATTCACCCGCTCTAATTTACACTTTCTTCTCAGTCCTTAAACTGTCCATTTCACAAGGCTGAAATTTGATTGGTTAAAGAGATATGGAGTTGCTTTTCCTTGCCCACTCAGGTCTAAGATGCCTGGTTTTCTTCACTGTGATGTAATTAGCGCAGACTTTTTGCAACTTGCCATTCAAAGAAATAGAAAAAACTTATATCTAATTAATGTCACTAAATACCCCACTACAGCAAACTCCGTCCCAGTGTTGTTGCTGTAATCCAGTCAGTATACTGCTGACTGATACAGCTCTGCTACTGATACAGGAATCCCCATGTATGAAGTTCTTGGGACAGAAACCGTTATATAATCAGAGACATTTAGAATTAGAACTGTACAAGCTGTTAAACATGGATCCTTTATTATTACCCTTCCTCACAGACTCCCTCTGCTGGTACATGTGTGCCTGGTATCATCAAGTGGCCAAAATGCACAATGCAATTTTCAATACGCTACACCATGTTTGGTTCAATAATTCCCAAATGCTTAAGCAATGATGCAAATGCATGCAACACACTTACTCTTACTGCTGATTCATGTACCAGTTCCACTGAAACTCTATTGGAAAGAAAAAATACACTTACCGTTAGTAACTTTAGTGATCCTGTATCAGAGACCTACTGGAGGCAAATATCTTTGGATACAAGACCTGGCTTGTTCTCCCAGGACTTGGGATAAATATGAGAATACTTTAAGTTTATTGGCATTAAAAAATACCTTCCTTACTAGGAGTTTGTTATCTGTCCTAATATCTCCTTAAGTGGCTTAATTATCAAATATTATTTGTGAATGTTCTGGTCAAGCACCTTGGGCCATCTTACAATATTAAAAGTGGATTAGCCCTGGTAAATGTGTGGGGTTATGGGGATAGGGCCAGGCAGGAGGGGGAGAGCCTGGGTAAAATACTCTGTCAGACACTAGGTGTTGATTTGCTGAAAGCTATGTGGACTCTAGCTGATTGCGCTGACATTTTCCAGGCGACCTGCTATAACCTCCTGAACAATAGATTCCAGCACTTAGCCTCTGGCAGATATTAAGCTGAGTGGCCTGTAGTTTCCTACTTTCTGTCTCCCTCCTTTCTTGAGTAGGAATAACATGCACTATTCGCTATTCTGGTAGGATCTTTCCAGAATCGAGGAAATTTAAAAAAATAAAACCAATGCTGTCACTTTTAGGATGAAGATCACCTGAACCTGGGGACTTGTCAGCTTTTAGAATAATTTCGCAGATCTCTCTCCCCGGTGATTGTAGTTGTTTTTAGTTCCTCCCTCCCCTGATGCTTACTAATTTCTTGGGTGTTATTCGTATCCCCTCCAGTGAAGACAGATGCAAAATATCTGCTCAATTCACCTGCTATTTCCTTATGTACCATTACTGATTCATCAGACTCACCCGTGAGAGGACCAACATTTACTTTCCTTACTATTGAAATCAGTGGGGTCATCACACCTGGGTCCCCATTGCTGGGGATCAGCTTTAATCCCCGCTGGTGGGAACCTCCCCCTGGTGGGGGGCCAAGTCTTTAGCGAGCCCAGACAATTGAGTCCCCGGCTCGCTAAAGAGATGCGAATCACTGTTAGCATACTGTAATCAGCCTCGTGCTGTTGCCCAGTGCAAGGCTGATTGCACCAGAGGAAATAGTCCTCATCCCATTGCCACTGGGTAGGCAAGCCCACCTTCCAGCCAGTGGGTAAGACCCCCGACACCCCAACAGGATTCTACCCGACATCACTCTATCTCTGTTCTGATTCTGATTCAGTTCAGGTCTCTTTGCAGCTGGAGAGGGCATTAATTAAATTTGAGGCAAAGGTCAGGTTGTAAGTACATTTTCCTTAAAGCTCAGGGAACAGGCATTGTCTGACAGGAAATAATCATCTCACTTGAGTATCGCTTGATTCTCATGCGCATAATGGTTTATTTCGGCTCATCATTGACAATGAGATTCTTCTGACGGATTTTAAAGGGACTGAAATGAAAGGAGTTGAGAATAACTTGCGAGAGACGCAGAGAAATGACCGTTTCTGCTTCACACAGGTCAGCCAGAGGCAGTGAGAGTTGGCAGGTCTGATAACAAGCTTGGGATTTTCTCACATGCACGTTCCTCACACTTTGTGCCAGTTGACTAAACTAAACCACTGTCGCTGCAAGGTACCTGGCTTCATATCGTAGGTGGATGACATTAAAATTGAGATTTCCCCACCCCACTTGGCTGTGAGAAAGCAGTGTTGGGATTCAAAACTGTTGTCCCTCTATAGCCCTTTCCCCTCCCACTCGTACCCCCAACCTCCCACACCCCCCTCTCCTCCATTTGTACATTCCTCGAGGTCTATCAACAATTTGACATGAAGATTCTCAGCCTTGCATTCAAGTTCTTCCTTGGATTCACTCTTCTTTAATTATATAACCTCTTACAACCCTCCCAAAACTTCGCATTCTTCTTATTCTGGCCTCTTGTGTAAACCTCACTTCCGTTCCTGCAACATTGGCGGCCATTCCTTCAACTATCATCATTTTAGCTCTGGAATTTCCTCCCCAAACCTCTCCACATCTCTGTCTCTCTCTCTCTCCGCCTGACTCTCTGTCTGACTCTCTGTCTGACCCTCTGTCTGACCCTCTGTCTGACCCTCTGTCTGACCCTCTGTCTGACCCTCTGTCTGACTCTCTGTCTGACCCTCTGTCTGACCCTCTGTCTGACCCTCTGTCTGACCCTCTGTCTGACTCTCTGTCTGACTCTCTGTCTGTCTCATTCTCTCCCCCCTCCCGCCTTCCTTTAAGACGCTGCTTTAAACATATTTACCAACCAAGCTCCCGTTCACCTGTCAGAATGCCTCTTTCTCAGACTCCGTGTCGATCCTTCATTGATTTTGCTCCTGTGAGCTTTACAACATTGAAGGTTCCTCAAAAATGCATAAATAATAAATGCCCGTACTCGTGACCAATCACACACACGTATCGCGGTGGACACCAGCCGAAAACAAAATGAAGCTTCACCCTCAAACTACACCCCATGTAACTGTGCATCCCCCCACGCCGCCTCTCACACCCCCACCCACACCGCCTTCCACATCCCACCCACAACCCCCCACCACCTCCCACACCCCCATCCCACACCCCCCCACACCTCCTCCCACATCCCCTCCCACACCCCCTCCCACACCCCCACACACACCCCCCACACCTCCTCCCACACCCCCCCACACCTCCTCCCACACCTCCTCCCACAGCCCCATCCCACATCCCCCCCCCACACTCCCACCCACACCCCCCCACACCCCCACCCACATCCCTCCCACACTCCCACCCACACCCCCTTCCACATCCCACCCACAACCCCCCACCACCTCCCACACCCCCATCCCACACCCCCCCACACCTCCTCCCACACCCCCCCACACCTCCTCCCACATCCCCTCCCACACCTCCTCCCATACCTCCTCCCACATCCCCTCCCACACCCCCACATACCCCCCCACATACACCCACCCACACCCCCACACACCCCCCCACATACACCCACCCACACCCCCTCCCACACCCCACACACACCCCCCACACCTCCACCCACACCCCCTCCCACACCCCCCACACACCGCCATCCCACGCTCTCACCCACACCCCCCCCACACTCCCACCCACACCCCCTTCCACACCCCCCACACCCCATCCCACCCCCTCCCACACTCCCCCACCCCCCCCACATCCTCCCACACCTCCTCCCACACTACTGCCCACACTCCCCCCACACCACCCCCAACATCACACTTCCACACCCCTCTCACCTCCCCCCCCCCCCCCCCCCCTCCCACAGATATGAGACAGCAGGTCACCAAGACTCTCACTGGATTGATATTGGAAGACAAGGCGGCTGTTTAGTGCTTTGGATTTGTTCACAGACAGTGTTCACCAGTGAGACGTGCACCAGATACCGGGGAATTCCGAGCGAATGAATCTATGAAGCTTTACCTTTCGAAAGGGGGGATAATAAGCCTCACAGAACAAGTAATACCATTGAAAAATTAAAATTAGCGAGAACATGATGTTCTGATGAAGGGCACGCAAACCAGTATGTTCACCTGCGTTTCCACTTCGCAGGTGCTGATTGGCCCCTGTGTCTTTCCAGCATTTTATTTTTGATCGAAGCTTCAGATGCACAGATGCAAAATCCTGATTCCAAAGCTCACAAACGGCAGCCCACTCAAATGACTAAATATGTTTCGCTGACTGCGAAAGTGTGAAGTGTGATTCCTGAATTAACACAAAAGCAGAATCTCCTCAGAATACCGACTCCAAACACTGTGAACAATGGGCACCCGGCCCAGGGAAGCTCCTTTTAAAGTACAAGGTTGACGATGTACAGCTCTCACCTCCGTATCATACAGAAACAGATAGGGCGGAATTCTACTGCTCGCCCGCCCGAGGCTCGTAAGATCCCGCCTGAGGCCGACGGAGAATGCCGTTCTGCGAGCCACGGCCGGGAGGGCCGCCCCTGCGCCAACCTGACAGTGCCAACCTGTGCCAGGGACAGTGCCAGGGCACTGTCCAGGCATATCCCTCTCTCCCAGGGGCTATACTTACCTTTGCACCCCTGGAATCCCCCCAGTTGAATGTCATCTTGTAAAACCTATTGTAAACCTTGTCATCATGTTTCAACATTCAGTGAGGGGTGTGGGGGGGTGGGGAGGGGGTTCAAGGGCTAGGGGAGCTGGGTGATCGCATTAAAATACGTTTAAATCCATTAAAATGAGGTTCTTGCCCTTTGTGGGTGTGAACCTCATGATGCCACCAGCGAGGGACATAGAAAATCAGTAAACGTGATTCTCTTTGGATTTTCCGTCTGTCTGGGTGATCCCACAGATTCAAATCGCGTGGACAAATTGAGTGGACTGGGGCTATACTCATTGGAATTCAGAAGAATGAGGGGAGATCTTACAGAAACATATAAGATTATGAAGGGAATAGATAAGATAGAAGCAGGAAGGTTTTTTCCACTGGCAGGTGAAACTAGAACTAGGGGGCATAGCCTCAAAATAAGGGGGAGCAGATTTAGGACTGAGTTGAGGAGGAACTTCTTCACATAAAGGGTTGTGAATCTGTGGAATTCCCTGCCCAGTGAAGCAGTTGAGGCTACCTCATTGAATGTTTTTAAGGGAAGGAAAGATACATTTCTGAACAGTAAAGTGATTAAGGGTTATGGTGAGCGGGCGGGTAAGTGGAGCTGAGTCCACGAAAAGATCAGCCATGATCTTACTGAATGGCGGAGCAGGCTCGAGGGACCCGATGGCCTACTCCTGCTCCTAGTTCTTATTTTCTTTCTTATGTACAGTATTAGTAATCACCTTGTAATTAAAAGCATGTTGGAATGGCACATGTTGCGTTCCACTGCTGAATACAGAGAAGATGACTGTTCTTGGCAAACTGACAGCCATCTTATATAAGGAAGGATACTCATTCCTGAACAACTCTGGCATGCTAACATTGCACCGTGACCAGTTCACCCAGCAATCCATTCCTTCCCAAGGTTCCATCAGTGAGAGCGCGGTTAATTGCAGGGATGTTAATAAACCCTAAAGGTCCGGTTTGTCAGAAGCAGCCGCTTCTGCTTTGAAGAGTAATGGAGGTTTATTTTTCTCTCTGATGGCACACACTGCAGCTTCCTTTCAAGCAGCAGACAGTGACTTACTCATTAAACATGCACCATATTCAGCCGAATTACCCAAGAATCCCATTGCTCAAAGCAAATCTGTGCGGCTGCCAGTGCCTCTCGCTTCTATTTGTTTTAAGATTTTATGCTTTTAAATTGTTCAAACAAGGGCAGCTTGCGAGCAGACATTTGCTCATAACTCTCCGTCTTCCGAAAAAGAATGCAAATAAAGCACTCGGATATTTCCAATGGAATAGGACTGAAGTGGAAAGGGCTGCTGTTAAACTTGTATAGAGCCTTGGTTAGTCCACGCCTAACGGTTCTGACTTAAAGTTCTCCCAATGAAGTTGAATTCAGAAATCTCACAAGGCTGGTTTTAGTATCTGAAAATGGTCGCCCTATCCAAAGCTCACAGGGGTAAGGTTAAGGCTGGTGGATGGAGTGGGAGTCAAGGCAGGAGGTTTAAAGTTTATTTATTAGTGTCACGAATAGGCTTACGTTAACGCTGCAATGAAGTTACTGTGGAAAATCCGCTAGTCGCCACACTCTAGCGCCTGTTCGGGTACACTGAGGGAGAATTTAGCACGGCCAATGCAGCTAACCAGCACGTCTTTCAGACTGTGGGAGGAAACAGGAGCACCCGGAGGAAACCCACACAGAGACGGGGAGAACGTGTAGACTCCGCACAGACAGTGACCCAAGCCGGGAATTGAACCCTGGTCCCTGGCGCTGTGAGGCAGCAGTGCTAACCACTGTGCCACCGTGCCGCTTATGATTTCATATTGCTAAAAGAACATAGAAGCACTGGAGAAAGTGTAAAAAGGATTTATCAGGATGATACCAGAACTGGGAGGGAAAACTAAACAGGCGGGGCAATAACCTTTTCGTAAAGAAAAGGCGACGTGATAGATTAAAATTATGAGGGAGTTCAATAAGGTGGATGTAAAGGAGATATTTTTCTTCATTCTTTCACGGGATGTGGGTGTCACCGGCAAAGCCATCATTCTTTGCCCATCCCTTGAATTGAATGGCTGGTTCTGCTCAATGAGGGCAGCATTGTGGCTTTGCTGCCTCACAGCACAAGGGACCCGGGTGCAATTCCACCTCAGGTGACTGTCTGTGTAGAGGCTGCACATTCTCCCCATGTCTGCGTGGGTTTCCTTCAGGTGCTCCAGTTTCCTCCCACACTCCAAAGATGTGCAGGTTAGGTCGATTGGCCATACTAAACTGACCCTAGTGTCAAGGGATTAGCAGGGTAAGCATGTGGGGTTATGGGAATAGGGCCTGGGTGGGATCGTAGTCGGTGCGGACTCGATGGGCTGAATGGCCTCCTTCTGCACTGCAGGGATTCTATGATGCTATGATTTCAGAGGACAGTTACAAGTCAACCACATTGCTGTGGATCTGGAGTCACATGTAGGTCAGACCGGGCAAGGACGGCAGACATGAATGAACCAGATGGGTTTTTCTGACAATGGTTTCATGGTCATCATTACTGAGACCAGCTTTTAATTCCAAATTTATCAATTGAATTAAAATTCCACCAGAGATATCCACTTGTGGGGAGTGGGGGATTGGGAGGAAAACCAAAATGAGGAGCCATCAAGGTAAGGTAGTGACTAATGAATTGAATAATAAATTTGAGAGAGAATTCTTTACTTGGAGGATGGTGAGAATGTGGAACTTGCTGCCACATGGAGTGGTTGAAGCAATGAACATAGGCACATTTAACAAGAAGATAGATAGGTGTGCAAGGAAGAAAGGAATGTGAGTGTACCTATAAGAAAGGATTTTTAAAACCATGCAGTTTGCACCTTCAGCAATGCCATTGGGGATGGAGCTGAGCTGCGGCAGTCAGGTGATAGCGGTTTCAGTTTCCTTCGTGGCAGTCAGGTGATAGGGTGTATTTCTTTTGGGCTTTCAGTTTTGTTTTTGTGGAAGCAGTTTAGCAGCAAGCTAAGAAACAGTCTCTTTCCGTGTTTTTTTCTCTTTGTTTGGTTTAGCCTTAAAGAAGCTGTGTTTTGGGAAACAGATTCGACTACAACCTCTTCCGAGTTTCTTCACAAGGGATTTTCAGCACTCAACCCAGGAGGTGGGATTCCTGTAATGAGTGGACATTAACCTCTGCTGTATTATGTTTATTAGGACGGTTTTGTGCATTGGATGTTGGCTTTGGTTGGGACACATTAAAGATATTTCCTTAAGAGTTATACATTATCGTGGTTGTTGTGTTTCTTGTTTGTAATTGTTAAAAGTTCTTGCAAATTGTCTTACTTTAGATGTCAACAATATTCTTAATTAAACTTTGTTTTTGATAAAAGCTCCTCGTGGGTCAGTTGAATCACGCCTGGAGTGAAACCTCTCATGCGCACCCTAGCCAAATTCAACGTAAAACGTTACAGGTCAGGCGAGCTTCATAGAACACCTTGCAGTATCCAACCTGACTTGTAACAATCTGGTTAGATTGAGTAAGTCAGGATGAGGCTTTTGGAAACAAATCAGAGAATCATAGAATCCCCACAGTACAGAAGGAGGCCATTCAGCCCAACAGGTCCGAACTGACAACAATCCCACCCTGGCCCTATCCCCATGACCCCATGTATTAACCCTGTGATAATCCCCCTGACACTAAGGGGCAATTTATCATGGCCAATCAAATAGGGGCGGCACGGTGGCACAGTGGTTAGCACTGCTGCCTCACAACGCCAGGGACCCAGGTTCAATTCCAGCTTCGGGTCACTGTCTGTATGGAGTTTGCACCTTCTCCCTGTGTCTGTGTGGGTTTCCTCCGGGTGCTCCGGTTTCCTCCCACAGTCCAAAGATGTGCGGGTTAGGTTGATTGGCCATGGTAAATTGACCCTTAGTATCAGGGGGTTTGTAGGGTAAATATGTAGGGCTGCGGGAATAGGGCTTGGGTGAGATTGTGGTTGATGCAGACTCGATGGGCCGAATGGTCTCTTTCTATACTGTAGGGATTCTATGATTCAGCATTCTATGAACCCGTATAAACCCGCATAGACCAGTTGGGTTGATTGATCCATTTTTGTTCTGTAAACTCCTCTGCAATTGTATCAGGTCTATTTCAATAATATTAAGAATGGTGGATGAAATTGTCGTGGTTAGCTCTCCACATTTATGGTACGTCCCTTTCGCATATTTACAATTGTACGCTGATTCATTCTAATCGAGCTCCATATCATCATTTTTATACCAAAGCTGGAAAGGTCAAACTCCCAATCTAATTAACAAACATTAGTTCAATGAGCTCAGTCTAATGTACACGAAACCAAGTTAGAATTTTCCCAGAACTGAGACCGGACTTTATTTTTCATTTTTATTCTTAATGCCATGATCCATTAAAGGCCCGCATTGCTCCCTGGTGACAATAATGAAATCAGAGAATTTCCTTGGCTTTCAGTGTGAGCTTATTATCCAACCCCGAGGAAGGAAAATGGATTTATTTTGTACCTCTATCATTTAATCCAATTATTACAGGAGACTGGTTAACAGCTTATATCTTCTTTGACTCATTGGTGATGTGTTCCCTTGTCCACTTACAGACCTTTGTTCGTTTTTACATAAAAGAGAGGTGTTGTTAGTGAAAGGGAGGAGAGATTCTCGTTCCTCACCTGACATCTGCACACAGTTCCTTTTTTTTAATAGAATCCCTACAGCGCAGAAGGAGGCCAGTCAGCCCATCGAGTCTGCACCAACCACACTCCCACCCAGGCCCTACCCCCATAACCCCATGCATTTACCCCAGCTAGACCGCCCTGACACTAAGGGGCAGTTTAACATGGCCAATCCACCTAACCTGCACATCTTTGGACTGTGGGATGAAACCGGAGCAACCGGAGGAAACCCACGCTGACACGGGGAGAATGTGCAAACTCCACACAGGCAGTGACCCAAGCCGGGAATCGAACCCGGGTCCCTGGTGCTGTGAGGCAGCAGTGTTAACCACTGTACCACCTTAAATCTATTTTGAGAGCCCCCACTATAAGTTCCCTGGCGGATAAATAACACCATTAGGTGATGGCCTAATGCTAGTATCGCTAAACTTTTAATCCAGAAACTCAGCTCATGTTCTGGGGGACCCGGGTTCGAATCCCGCCACGGCAGATGGTGAAATTTAAATTCAATTAAAATAAACCTGGAATTAAGAATCTACTGATGACCATGAAACCATTGTCGGAAAAACCCATCTGCTCCACCAATGTCCTTTAGGGAAGGAAATCTGCAGCCCTTACCTGGTTTGGTCTACATGTGACTCCAGATCCACAGCCATGTGGTTAACTCTTAACTGCACTCCAAAGGCAACTAGGCATGGGCAATAAATGCTGGCCAACCAGCGATGCCCATGTCCCATGAATGAATGAATAAAAGGAGGGTGCAAGTAACCCGGTTGACAGTAAATTTATTTATTTATTAGTGTCACAAATAGGCTTACATTAACACTGGCATGAAGTTAATGCACATTCTCCCTGTGACTGCATGGGTTTCCTCCGGGCGCTCAGGTTTCCTCCCACAGTTCAAAGATGAGCGGGTTAGGTTGATTGGCCATGCTAAATTGACCCTAGCGTCAGGGGGATTAGCAGGATAAATGTGTGGGGTTACGGAAATAGGGCCTGGGTGGGATTGTGGTCGGTGCAGACTTGATGGGCCGAAGGGCCTCCTTCTGCACTGTAGGGATTCTATGATTCCATTCTATGATTCTATGAAAACCCCCTAGTCGCCAAACTCCGGTGCGGGCGGGAGAGGAGGATCTAGAGGCAGGCAGAAAGTCAGAAACTCACCGATATAAAAAACCATTTGCTGTTTTCCCGATGGTGGGTTAATAGTGGGTCAGCTATCCCGCTGCCTAGTGGCATGAACACGAGTTGTATACATTAACAACTCACGAGTGCCCATTAAAACAGCTGCTCGCTGGAATCTCACCACACCTTCCAATCTTTCGTCACATCAGCGGGAAATTAAATTGGCCTCAAACCCCTTTGAAAACGAATGGTTGGAGCTCAGTTTGCTTGTGACTTGGAGGTGAGTGCAACATACATGGTTCACTTGTCATAGCACAGTGCCACTCCTGTTGCGAGGAATGCCGCACTGCTGGGGCTGGGGGTTGGTCTCCTGCTGTTCTTTGCCGGTTTTGTCTAGAATGGCATCACTGTGCTGTGGTACTCAAGCGGGCCTCCATTTTCAAACACCGAGTAGCACTGCAGCTAGGATTAAAAGTAATGTTTATTTATTAGTCACAAGTAGGCTTACATTAACACTGCAATGAAGTTACTGTGAAAATTCCCTACCTGTTTGAGTACACCGAGGGAGAATTTTACATGGCCAATGCACCTAACCACCACTTCTTTTGGACTGTGGGAGGAAACCGGAGCACCCGGAGGAAACCCACGCAGACACGAGGAGAACACGCAGACTCCACGCAGACAGTGACCCAAGCCAGGAATCGAACCCGGGTCCCTGGAGCTGTGTGGCAGCAGTGCTAACCACTGTGCCACCGTGCCGCCCAGCATCATAGAAGAGTTACATTTTTTTTTACAAGATCATAGAAATCATAGAATCTCTACAGTGCAGAAGGAGGCCATTCGGCCCATCGAGTCTGTACCGACAACAATCCCACTCCAGGCCCTATCCCCACAACCCCACACATTTACCCCGCTAATCCCTCTAACCTACACATCCCGAGACACTAAGGGGCAATTTGGCATGGCCAATCAACCTAACCCGCACATCTTTGGAATGTGGGAGGAAACCTGAGCACCCGGAGGGAACCCACACGGAGATGGGGAGAATGTTCAAACTCCGCACAGGCAGTGACCCAAGCCGGGAATCGAACCCGGGTCCCTGGCACTGTGAGGCAGCAGTGCTAACCATTGTGCCACCGTGCCACTTGCCTGGCTTGGCGAGCACTGCACACACTAAAAATAAAAGAATCTAACTAAGGCCTTGTAACTCGAATGTCTCATCTTTATAGTGAATTGTCCGATAAATATATCCCAGCACGATAAACGTGCTTACTTTTACTTCATAGCATTTATCATGAATCTTTTATCAGATCGATAAAACCATTCCGCTTGTCAGGGTGGATTCACATTTTGCCTTCAGTTTACAGAACAGAAAAGCTCACTCAGTTCAACTCGTCTATGCAGCAATTATGCTGCACACCAGCCGCCTCCCCTCTCCTCCTCATCCAACCCCATCAACAATCTTTACCACCTTCCTCTTTCTCATGCTCTTATCAAACTTCCGCTTAATGCTGTTTGTCTCAAAACACCTCTGGGCCGATTCTCCCAAAAGAGTTCGAAGTGTGAATTTGTGGGAAAATGGTGTAAATCACGTTGGTTTTTTTTTCAGTGGGAGTTCAGACTCGAATCTCCCACACTCTGTACAATGCAGAGGTCACAATCGTGAATATCATTAAAAGCTCGGGGTGGGGGACGGGGGGGGGGGGGGGATTGGGACCCTATTCACGCCAAAGTCTGACAGTTCTGGAACTTTGCGCATGCACATTGGCCCCGATCTGTCAGCCTGCACTTTGTTGGCCAGCTCGCTCGCTGGGCATGGGCACTTTGCCCCTTGGGCAGTGCCAGGGGGCACAGGCTGGCACTGCCAGGGTGTCCATGCCCAGGGGGGCACACCCCCTCCCCCCCCCCACTGCCTGACCCCATGGGGGGGCCCCGATTGACCCCCCTTCGGGATCTCCTGCTAGTTCCCCAAAAGTAAGCAGCTGGTCTAAACCCCACTGGAGTGTACTTGTACTGGTGGGCTGGGAAATGCTATCGGGTCCGGAGACTTCAATCCCCGGCCTGATAATTACATTTAAATGACATTAAAAATAGACTTACCTGCTGTTCCCGCCGGTTTCCAGTGTGGGCCCGACTGCGCCAGATATTTGTCGCTGGGAGATGCGCACGTGTCGAATCCCGTGAATCGGCGCACGTGCGATTCTCCCGGCCTGACGTGCTAAAACATTAGCGGTCGGGATGGGAGAATCGCCCGCCTCGTTCCACATTCTGATCACTCTTTAAGCAAATAGGTTTCTGCTGTATTCCCTTTTGGATTTTTTCGTGGCTATCTTATATTTATAGAACATAGAACATAGAACAGTACAGCACAGAACAGGCCCTTCGGCCCACAATGTTGTGCCGAGCTTTATCTGAAACCAAGATCAAGCTATCCCACTCCCTATCATCCTGGTGTGCTCCATGTGCCTATCCAATAACCGCTTAAATGTTCCTAAACCCACGCAGGCATGGGGTAGAACATACAGACTCCACACAGACAGTGACCGAAGCCAGGAATCGAAAAGTTAAAGTTTATTTATCAATCACAAGGAGGCTGACATTAACACTGCATTGAAGTTACTGTGAAAATCCCCTAGTTCCACACTCCGGCACCTGTTCGGGTACACTGAGGGAGAATTTAGCGTGGCCAATGCACCTAACCAGCACGTCTTTCGGACTGTGGGAGGAAACCAGAGCACTCGGAGGAAACCAACGCAGACACGGGCAGAACGTACAGATTCCACACAGACAGTGACCTAAGCCGGGAATTGAACCTGGGTCCCTGGCGCTGTGAGGCAGCAGTGCTAACCATTGTACACAGGTGCGTGGCTGAGCTGCTGCCGTTTGCACCTTTGGAAATATTCCTTGATGTTGGGAACGCATCAGGATTCTCTCTCAAGGTCTTTCCCTCCCACTGGCCCGGTCTCAAAGGGTAAAGCAAAGTAATAGTAAAGTTTATTTATTAGTCGCAAGTAAGACTTACATTAACACTGCAATGAAGTTACTGTGAAATTCCCCTAGTTTCCACACTCCGGCGCCTGTTCGGGCCAATGCACCTAAGCAACACGTCTTTCAGACTGTGGGAGGAAACCGGAGCACCCGGAGGAAACCCACGCAGACATGGGGAGAACGTGCAGACTCCACGCAGACAGTGACCCAAGCCAGGAATCGAACCCGGGCCCATGGCGCTGTGAGGCAGCAGTGCTAACCCCTAAAACTCAGCACAGCATTTGCAGCTTTGCAAACACTTCAGTACTTGTCCTCAAAGCATAAACACATTGCTGCCAACCTTTGAAAGTGAACTCACTTGTGACCTGAGTAATTGGGCAGCAGAGCCTGGCTAAGACAGGGTAAATTGGTTGGCAAGAAAGGGTACTTAATCGCAGACCGTAGACATTTCTGGGGCCATTGAAGTTAGACCCAGATAAAAGAGGTCTCAGCTTCATCAAAGGAACACTTTCTCTTTCATGTCACGCTGTGTAAGGGAGATAATAGACTTCCAACAAAAACATTTTTTTAAAATTCCATAAGATTTTCTTCAGTCAGACCTTCCCGGTGCTGGTTCGAGCTGCTGTCTGATGCAGATGTCTCCTTGATCTGACAGCTTCAATTTCACACCAATCTCTGCCACCTTTAGCAGCTGATGCATGCTTCAACATGCCAGGATCTATATTCCCTCACAGCACCGAGTCTGCAAATGTACCAGGTACAAGCTGTCCTGAAGATTCACACAGGTGGGCCCATAATCTAAAAAAACTCCAAAAAGCCTCAAGAGGGAAAAGGACAGGGAGGGACAGAAAAAGCATCTGTCTCTGAAAAAAGCAGAGGCTGCTCTGACACCGGGTTCAGGGGAGGGGAAGGGAAGCTGGGAGGCCAGGCTGGGATCTTGGAATCCCTACAGTGCAGAAGGAGGCCATTTGGCCCATCGATCCCACCCAGGCCCAATTCCCACAACCCCATATATTTACCCCAGCTTGTCGTCCTGACACTAAGGGGCACTTTAGCATGGCCAATCAACCTAACCCGCACATCTTTGGACTGTGGGGGGAGCACCTGGAGGAAACCCACACAGTCCAAAGATGTGCGGGTTAGGTTGATTGGCCAGGTTAAAAATTGCCCCTTAGAGTGCTGAGATGCATAGGTTAGAGGGATTAGCGGGTAAATATGTGGGGGTAGGGCCTGGGTGGGATTGTGGTCGGTGCAGACTCGATGGGCCGAATGGCCTCCTTCTGCACTGTAGGGTTTCTATGATTCACACAGACACGGGGAGAACGTGCAAACTCCACACAGGCAGTGACCCAAGGGCGGAATTGAACCTGGGTCCCTGGCGCTATGAGGCAGCAGTGCTAACCACTGTGCCACCGTGCCGCGCCGGTTCTGTTGTTGACAAACAACATTTGCAACTCGCATACTGAGAGGATTTCTTTAGAGAATCAGGTTGGATATTAGGACAGGCACTAACGTGAGATTACTGTCCGGGGGATTGAAGAAATGAACAATAATATGCGTACAACATTTGAAGTGTCAGCATGAACAAGCAGCAGTGTAGTCAGCCTACAGTGGTGCAGGCAGAAGCTTGCTTGCTATCGCGAAGGCGCCACATGCTGCTAAAGTAGCAGGCTTCTTCACTGCGGTTAGCTTGATGCAATTAATAGACAAATTCCTTTCTCTCCTCATCCCCAACATTTTCATCATTAGCCTGTTACAGGGTCTGAGTTACCCCCCCCCCCGGCTATGGTTCCATGGACAGCAGCGAACCTTATCTAACTCATCCAACTGCTCATCCCTCGTGCATGAATTAGCGATACCATGTTATGTAATCACAAAAGGATTATACAGGATATACGACATAGAAACATGCCATTCAGCCCATCCAATCCTTACCAGCATTTCTCATAGAATCTTGGAGTAACTCCATGATAAACAGCACAGAAACAGCAGAGTATGAGAAAGCATGCTGGAGCCATAGAATCCCTACAGTGCCGAAAGTGGCCACTCGGTCCATCGGGCCTGCACCAACAACAATCCCACCCAGGCCCTATCCCCGTAACCTCAGGTATTTACCCTGCTAATCTCCCTAACACTAAGAGGCAATTTAAGCATGGCCAATCAACCTAACCCACACCTTTGGAGTGTGGGAGGAAACCGGAGCACCCGGAGGAAACCCACGCAGACACGGGGAGAACGTGCTAAATCCACACAGACAGTCACCCAAGGCCGGAATTGAACCCGGGTCCCTGGCGCTGTGAGGCAGCAGTGCTAACCACTGTGCCACCACGCCACTTATTTTGGCTCAACTCGAGCCACCTTATCTTTCCTCATTTAAATCTACCTCTATTCCCTTCTCCTTCGTATGCTTACTAGTTGCTTTTTAGATATCGATACCGTTCACTTTAACAGCTCTTTGTGGGAGCGGATTACACACTTTTACCACCCTTTGGGAAAAGGGGTTTCTTCTGAATTCCTGACTGGATTTCTTGGGGAATACCTCATATTGGTGGCCTCTAGTTATGCTCTTCCCCACAAGAGGAAACATTCTCTCTGTATCCACACTGTCAAAGTCTTTCATTATTTTAAATACTTTTATTAGCTCATCCCTTCTTTTTTCAGGTGAAAAGATCTGGCCAGGTACTCTCCTTGCATTTATATAGCGCCTATAACGTGATCCAAGGCTCCCCAGGAGGATCGTAAAAGAAAATGATACCGGGCCATGAAAGGAGATTTGAGGACCAAAAGTAAGAGCCAGGTCAAAGGGGGAAGTTTTAAGGAGCATCTGAAAAGGTGGAGAGCAGAGAAGCATGGGGAAGTGATCCCAGAATTTAGGGCCAAGGTAGCTCGAGGCACGGCCACCAATGGTGGACCTCACCCAACTTCAGAGTGCATGTGCACACAGACGTGCATTCACAGGTACACACGCTGATGCACGCGTGCATTTTGCAGCTCACAACACTGGATAGCAATCACAAACACTAGCCTCGGTTGACTCCCTTCTCCATGTTAGGAATTAAGGCCAACAGGAGCGTTCCACCTTGAGGAGGTGATGGCCTAGTGGTTTTGTCACTAGACTATTGATGCAGAAACTCAGCGAATGTTTTAGGGACCCAGGTTCGAATCCCGCCACAGCAGATGGTGGAATTTGAATTCAATAAAAAATATCTGGAATAAGAATCTACTGATGACCATGAAACCATTGTCAGAAAAACCCATTTGGTTCACTAATGTCCTTTAGGGAAGGAAACCTGCTATCATTATCCAGTCTGGCCTGCATGTGACTCCAGAGCCACAGCAATGTGGTTGACTCTCAACTGCCCTCTGAAATAGCCTAGCAAGCCATTCAGTTGTAGACTGCAGCGGTTCAAAAAGGCAGCTCATCACCAGCTTCTCAAGGGCAACTAGGGATGAGTAATAAATGTTGGCCCAGCCAGTGATGCCCATGTGCCACGAATGAATTTTAAAAATCTTATTGCCTTGGTTCCCTTCAACTAACTCTACACAGGCTGAGGATCAAACCTGGAGTATCCTAATTTGTATATTTCAAACTTACAACATTGGCTGCCCCACTTGAGTATAATAGATTCCATGGCCCTCTTTGAAGATGAGCATGCAAGTTCTCCATACGCCCAGGTCAACATCTATCCCACTATCAACACTATGTAAACGGATCATCTAGCCATGTTTCTCAAGGTGCACTTAAAGCATACTCAAGGTGAGAGGGAAAAGTTCAAAAGAGGTGTAAGTGGGAAGTATTTTACACAGAGGTGTCTGGAATACGCTGCCAGGGGTGGTGGTGGAGGCAGATACGATAGGGGCGTTTAAGGGGCTTTTAGATAAGCACATGAATATGCAAGGAATAGAGGGACTTGGACTAAGGGCAGGCAGAAGGGATTAGTTTAATTTGACGTCATGTTCGGCACAACATCATGGGCCAGAGGGCCTGTTCCTGTGCTGTACTGTTCTATGTTCTAATGTGGTTTGTGGGATATGCAGATATTTTCTGCCACGCTTCCTTACAAAACAATAGTGAATAACTTCAAAGAATTTTCTTGCCTGTCAAGTGCTTTGTGACTTCCTGACAATGTGGCACATGTTATATAAATACAAGGTTTCGTCCCACAGAACCAGGGGCGACACGGTGGAACAGTGGTTAGCACTGCTGCCTCACAGCACCTGGGTTCAATTCCCGGCTTGGATCGCGGTCTGTGTGGAGTCTGCACATTCACCCCGTGTCTGCGTGGGTTTCCTCCGGGTTCTCCGGTTTCCTCCCACAGTCCAAAGATGTGTGGGTTAGGTTGATTGGCCATGATAAATTACCGCTTTGTGTCCCGGGATGCGCAGGTTAGAGGAATTAGCGGGGTAAATATGTGGGGTTACGGGGATAGGGCCTGGGTAGGATTGTTGTCGGTGCAGACTCAATGGGCCGAATGGCCTCCTTCTGCATTGTAGGATTCTATGATTCCAAGACCATTTCACTGCTTAGTGAAGGGTCCGGCTTCAGATGTTCGCACTTTTTTGTTCTCTCTTAGCTAAAGGTGCCTTGCCAGATCTTTGAAAGTGCTGAGGGAACTGCTTTTTATTTTTAATTGATAGATCTCTGCAATGCTGGAAATAGTTGTAAGGTGTGAAAAAGGCCAATATAGATTTTCAAAGGCCTGAGGCAAGAGAGTGATTCACAGCCACATGTCCGAAACACCGGCAGGGCAGTGAGGCAGGAAAAAGAACATTAAGCTGAAAGGAGGTCAGCAGTGTAACTCCTCATTGCCTTGGGAAGGCTCTCAGGAGAGATTACTGGCGTAAGAATGTACCTTGAACATTAGTATCAAACAGGCTGCATTGCACTGGCTACTTCTTGCATGCCCCCGTTTGATATTAAGTTCCACTTGGGGATATGAAAGAGACAATTAATGCAATATCCTACTCTCTACCTTTCTGCAGAGTTTGATCTTTGACCCCCTTCCCAGAATCACTGACTTTGCACCTTCCAAACTTTTCTATCTAGAAGGACGAGGGCACCAGGCACATTTGAACAGCTCCACCTGCAAGTCCCTTCCAACATCCTGACACAGAGCTATATTTCCATTCCTTCACTTGTCGCTGGGTCAAAGCCTGAAATTCCCCTCCTAACAGCACCGTGGGTGTACCTACACCACATGGACTGCAGTGATTCAAGGTGATGGCTCACCATCACCTTCTGATAGGCAATGAGAGATGGGCAACAAATGCTGGCCTTACCAGTGACATCCCAGAGACTAATAAAAATAGACGGAAGTGACTAAATGTGTATGCACCCAACTCATTGGAGTAACAGATTTACAATGTTTCACATTCAAGATAATAGAGACCTTGCTAATGGGTAGGCGATGGCCTAGTGGTGTTATCGCTGGACTGTTAATCCAGAAACTCAGCTAATGTTCTGGGGACCCGGGTTCGAATCCTATCACGGCAGATGGTGGAATTAGAATTCAATAAAAAATATCTGAAATTAACAATCTACTGATGACCGTGAAACTATTGTCGGAAAAATCAATCTGGTTCATTAATATCCTTTAGGGAAGGAAATCTGTCGTTCTTACCCGGTTTGGCCTACTCCAGAGCCACAGCAATGTGGTTGATTCTCAACTGCCCCCCATGGGCAGTTGATGGGTGACAAATGCTGGCCAACCAACAATGCCCATGTCCCATGAATTAATTAAAAAACAATGTTGTTGGGGCAAATTCAGCAAAAGCAATGGAATGAGGTTTGATTACGTGATTCCAAGTATGATGAGTCCTTGCAATGAATGATTGGTAAAAGCATTGCCAATGCAACAATTTGGGGCAATTTTACGTAATGGGGACAATTCCACAAGTGTCTGCTGGTCACTGGGAACCTTCAAAATCATTGGACTTAAAGGATCATATCCGCAGCAACATACCGAGAATTTTCCACTATGGGCAGGTAGCCAGTGGATTGATCTAGGCACAACCTTGGAGAAGTCAAGCCGGCATTGTCATCCTTAAAAGCCCAAGTTAGACACATTCTAAATGCAACTAACACAAATCTTCAGTTAGAAATGGGTTACTAGCCAACTGCTAGTATGGACAAGACCATTCTGATGCAGGGGAACTACCATTGGAAAATCTGTAGAACAGGTCTCTGCTCTGTCTGAGTGTATCCCTAATTCTTATCTGGACTTCATCCCACAGTCTCAAAGTCAATTAGCAAAGCGAAACATTGGTTATGAAGTGATCCTGCTTAATACGTTAACCTACTTTTCTCTTTTAGATGCTGACTGACTGTTGGGTTTATATAGGGTGTTCCTATTACCCTATGTGGAGCTATTATAAAATATTTTTTTACAATATTCCTTGCACCTTCAATACAAACAAAATTTTATTTCCAATGCCGGTTGGAAGACTAGAAAACACTGAAACATTTGATTAATCTGATGTTGAGTGTATTCAGGAGGAATTACTCATTCAGTATGTGGATGGCCTGACAAGAGAGGGGTCAAAACTTGACCTCCTCTTGTGAAATAAGGAAGGGCTTGTGACAGAAATGTTAGGTAGAGATCACTTTGGGACAGCGACCATAATTCCATTAGTTTTAAGATTGCTATGGAGAATGATAGGTCTGGCCCAAAAGTTAAAATTCTAAATTGGGGCAAAGCCAATTTTGATGGAATTGGACAGGAACTTTCAAAAGTTGATTGGGAGAGTCTGTTGCCAGGCAAAGGGACATCTGGTAAGTGGGAGGTTTTCCAAAGCATGTTGACCAGGGTTCAGGGTAAGCACATTCCTTTTAGAGTGAAGGGCAAGGCTGGTAGAAGTAGGGAACCCTGGATGACTGGTTAAGAAGAAGAAGGAAGCATATGACATGCATAGGCAGCTGGGATCAAGTGGATCCCTTGAAGAGTATAGAGGGTGTTGGAGTGGAGTTAAGAGAGAAATCAGGAGGACAAAGAGGGGACACAAGATTGTTTTGGCAGATAAGGCAAAGGAGAATCCAAAGAGTTTCTACAAATACATAAACAGCAAAAGACTAACTAGGGAGAGAGTAGGGCCTCTTAAGGATCAAGAAGATCATTTATGTGCGGCTCCACAAGAGATGGGTGAGATCCTAACTGAATATTTCTCACCAGTATTCACTGTTGAGAAAAGCATGGATGTTAGGGAACTTGGGGAAATAAATAGTGATGTCTTGAGGTGTGTACATAGTACAGAGAAGGAAGTGCTGGAAGTCTTAAAGTGTACCAAGATAGATAAATCCCCGGGACCTGATGAAGTGTATCCCAGGACATTGTGGGAGGCTTAGGAGGAAATTACAGGTCCCCTAGCAGAGATATTTGAATCATCGACAGCCACAGGCGAGGTAACTGAAGATTGCTGGTTGGCAAATGTTGTGCTTTTGTTTAAGACAGGCTGCAGGGAAAAGCCTGGGAATTGCAGGCCGGTGAACCTAATGTCTGTAGTGGGTAAGTTGTTAGAAGATGTTCTGAGAAACAAGATCTACAGGCATTTAGAGAGGCAAAGACTGATTAGGGACAGTCAGCATGGCTTTATGAATGAAAAATCATATTTCACGAATTTGATGGGGTTTTTTGAAGGGGTAACCAAGAAGGTAGATGAGGGTAGTGCAGACGATGTTACCAACATGGACTTTAGCAAGGCCTTTGACTAGGTACCTCGTGGTAGGTTGTTGCATAAGGTTAAATCTCATGGGATCCATGGGGAGGTAGCTAAATGGATACAGAATTGGCTTGATGACAGAAGACAGAGGGTGGTTGTAGAGGGTTATTTTTCAAACTGGAGGCCTGTGACCAGCGGTGTGCCTCAGGGATCGGTGGAGGATCCAGTGTTATTTGTCATTTATATTAATGATTTGGATGAGAATTTAGGAGACATGGTTAGTAAGTTTGCAGATGACACCAGGATTGGTGGCATAGTGGACAGTGAAGAAGGCTAATCTAGGGTTGCAACAGGATCTTGATCAATTGGGCCAGTAGGCTAATGAATGGCAGATGGAGTTGACTTTAGATAAATGCGAGGTGATGCATGTTGGTAGATTGAACCAGGGCAGGACTTACTCAATTAATGGTAGGGCACTGGGGAGAGTTATAGAGCAAAGAGATCTAGGGGTACAGGTTCATAGCTCCTTGAAAGTGGAGTCACAGGTGGACAGGTTGGTGAAGAAGACATTCAACATACTTGGTTTCATTGGTCAGAACATTGAATACAGGAGTTGGGACATCTTGTTGAAGTTGTACAAGACATTGGTAAGGACACACTTGGAATACTGTGTACAGTACTGCATAGAGAGTCTACACCATATCCCAAAGATAGGTGAGTCTAAAACTCGAGGGCCTAGAGAGGCAATTTTTTCACACAGAGGGTGGTGAGTGTCTCGAACAAGCTGCCAGAGGTAGTAGTAGAGGCTGGTACGATTTGTCTTTTAAAAAGCATTTAGACAGTTATATGGGTAAGATTAGTATAGAGGGATATGGGCCAAACACGGGCAATTGGGATTAGCTTAGTGGTAAAAACTGGGCGGCATGGAAAAGTTGGGCTGAAGGCCCTGTTTCCATGCTGTAAACCTCTATGACTCTAATCATAAAATCCCGACAGTGCAAAAGAGGCCATTCAGCCCATCAATTCTGCACTGACTCTCTGACAAATTATCTTAACCAGGTCCTCTCCCCCGCCCTATCCCTGTAACCCACACATTTACCATGGCTACTCCACATATCCTACACATCTTTGGACACCAAGGGGCAATTTACCACGGTCAACCCACCTAACCTGCACATCTTTGGACTGTAGGAGGAAACCGGAGCACCCAGAGGAAACCCACGGAGACACGGGGAGAACGTGCAGATTCCACACAGACAGTGACCCAAGCCGGGAATTGAACTCAGGTCCCTGGCACTGTGGTAACCACGATCCCACCATGCCGACTTAATAAATCAAATGAACAATGAGTTAAATCACAACCCATTTTACACAGTGTATACGAGATTGGTATTGATAACAAGCCATGTGCAGAAGACTCACTAAGGGTTCGAAATGTGTTGGGTGGATTTCATGGGGGCAATGGGTGTCTCAGCCATTAGCTGGAGAACCAGCAAGAGAGTGTATTGCCTCCTTTGGGGAAGGCCTGTCAAATGATGAGCCAATCAGACAGGCCGTCTGAAGGAGCTTCCAGGGGATCTGGACCCCAGGGGTTGGGAAGTCCCGCCCACCTGCCCGCCGAGAGTTGCGAGCCAATCAGAGGCCAGTAGCTCTTTTGTTCAGCAGCGCCACAGTGTAGGTGGTGACAGTTGCCAGAATGACACCCATCCGAGGCTGCCACCATAAGACCATAAGATATAGGATCTGAATTAGGCCATTCAGCCCATCGAGTCTGCTCCGCCATTCTAGCATGGCTGATACATTTCTCAACCCCATTCTCCTGCTTTTTTCCCGTAACCTTTGATCCCCTTACCAAGCAAGAACCCATCTATCTCTGTCTTAAATACACTCAATGATTTGGCTTCCACAGCCTTCTGTGGCAATGAATTCCATAGATTCACCACCCTCTGGCTGAAGAAATTCCTTCTTATCTCGGTTCTAAAGGGTCGTCACTTCACTCTGAGGCTGTGCCCTCGGATCCTGGTCTCCTAAGAGTAAATACACGGGATTACATAGAATCATAGAATCCCTATAGTGCAGAAGGAGGCCATTCAGTCCATCAAGTCTGCACTGACCACAATCCCACCCAGGCCGTATTCCCGTAACTCCACATATTTACACTACCAATGCCCCTGACACTAGGGTCAATTTAGCACGGCCAATCAACCTAACCTGCACATCTTTGGACTGTGGGAGGAAACTGGAGCACCCGGAGGAAACCCACGCAGACACGGGGAGAATGTGCAAACTCCACACAGACCTGAGGCCAGAATTGAACCCAGTTCCCTGACACTGTGAGGCAGCAGTGCTAGCCGCTGGGCCACCCACAGTGGTAATCTTAGTGGTTACGGGGATAGGACATGGGTGGGATTGTTATCGGTGCAGACTCATTGGGCCAAATGGCCTCCTTCGACACTGTAGGGATTCTATGATTCTAAGGACAAGAAAGAGTGTTTTGGAGTGAGGGTGTGAGTGTGCTGGAGTGCATGCATGATCACATCAATGGCTGTGTTCTCACATCAAGATGCACGTCTTGATATCTTGTTCTACAAAGATGACTGTGTGTCCTTATTCATTCTATTGATTATGTCTTGAGACATCTTGCTGGCACCAGAAATAAACATAAAAGTCGCAACAATTCCCTCCCCCTCCACCGCCCATCGCATAAACAAAAGTGAGCGTCAATTCTTCTATCTGTCGTACAGCCTGCCAGGAGCTGATAACCTTTATCTCGAACAAATAACTGCACCGGACAGCAGCCAGACATCTGAAACGCACCCCTCCAGAAACTGAGTGTAATAGGCTACGTGAAATAATTGATAGAAATTGTCACTAAACAGGAGCAGTTTGATACTGCATTATTGATTGGAACTTCTAAAAACTATCCATCATGCGGTTGTCTATGATTCATTGCTAAGAGCATCAATCACTGTGTGAGCATAGAGAGTGACGTCAGTTCAAGAGAGCCTAAAAACGTGGCTTGCACAAGATATGGAGACATAATGAAAAGCCTCATTCATCAGAATTGGACTTCTCAAACTCGTGTCCGCACATATTGAGTCAACTTCGCCAATGTCAACGCCGCAAAACGATTTCTGTGAATAAAAACTTAAAATCGATTCTAAAAGCTGGTTAACCAATTCTGCCCAACCCAATTTCTTCTCCTTATCCTGTTTCTGCACAAGGGTAGTGACTTTCTAGAATAAAGAAATCCACTCTATCAGCACCCCCCCATCGCGCCCCCCCTCCCCACCCCCTCCCCCCCCCCCAACCTTTCTTCAATTCTCTCCACCAAAGGCGAAGCACGGCTGTAGTGAGCACAAAAGGGAAAATGCTGGAAAATCTCAGCAGGTCTGGCAGCATCTGTAAGGAGAGAAAAGAGCTGACGTTTCAAGTCCAGATGACCCTTTGTCAAAGGCCTTTCTCGAAACGTCAGCTCTTTTCTCCCCTTACAGATGCTGCCAGACCTGCTGAGATTTTCCAGCATTTTCTCTTTTGGTTTCAGATTCCAGCATCCGCAGTAATTTGCTTTTATGTTGTAGTGAGCACTATCTACTGGATGCATTGTGGAACGCAAGAACACCTTTGATAACCCCTCTCGAACCTGGGACCACCAACAAATAGGACAAATGTATCAGTTACACCATCAGTTCCAAGTTTCCTTCTCAAGTCTCACACCACCTTGATTTGGACATTTGGCACCGTTTTTTCATCATCACTCGATCAGAATGTTGTAATTCCTTCATTGGCAGCAATGTGGACTGTTCCAGCTTTTGGGGCTAAAGGGATCAAGGGATTTGGGGGGAAAGGCGAGATCAACATATTGAATTTGATGATCAGCCATGATCAAAATGAATGGCGGAGCAGGCTTGAAGGGCCGAATGGCCTACTCATGCTTCTAGTTTCCATATTTCTAAGAAGGTGACTCAAGGAATCATAGAATCCTACAGTGCAGAAGGAGGCCATTTGGCCCATCAAGTCTGCATCGACCACAATCCCATCCAGGCCCCATCCCCATAACCCCATGCATTTATCTTAGCAAGTCCCCCCTGACACTAATGGGCAATTTAGCATGGCCAATCCACCTAACCCGCACATCTTTGGACTGTGAGAGAAAACCGGAGCACCTGGAGAAAACCCACGCAGACACGGGGAGAACGTGCAAACTCCACATGAACAGTGACCCAAGTTGGGAATCCCTGGGTCCCTGGCATGGTGAGGCAGCAGTGCTAACCACTCTGCCACCGTGTTGCCCGATGATGACTCATTGCCATCTCTCCGAGGGAAACCACGGACGAGCAGCCATGGATGTCAACAACCATTTGGTGCTTTGTTTAAGTGAATATTCTTCCTTGTGATCCGGGATGAAGAGTATCAAGGGGGCTATTCCACTAGTCTAGCCTAATCCTGTGTTCCATGCACAAAGATTCCTGCAGATAGTGAACAGGAGCCAGGACAGCAGTTGAACCTCTTTCCACATTCCCCATTCTGGGCACAGTAAATCCTAATGCCAAGTATGCCATTTAGATGTCAGGAAAAATTGGAACTCGAGTCTATGCGCTTCCAGAGGATCCAGTTGACCATGACAAAAGCCACTTGGGAAGACGAGGCGATGGCCTAGTCGTATAATCGCTAGACTCTTAATCCCGAAACTCAGCTAATGTTCTGGGGACCCGGGTTCGAATCCCGCCATGGCAGATGGTGGAATTTGAACTCAATAATAAGTATCTGGAATTAAGAATCTACTGGTGACCATGAAACCATTGTCGGAAAAACCCACTTAATGCCCTTTAGGGAAGGAAATCTGCTGCCCTTACCCAATCTGACCTACATGTGACTCCAGAGCCACAGCAATGTGGTTGACTCTCAACTGCCTTCCAAGGGCAACTAGGGATGGGCAATAAATGCCAGCGACGCCCATGTCCCACAAATGCATTTTAAAAAAGTTGAAGTAAAACTGAAGTTGGTTATGACTGATTTTGCATGTTTGATGGGGAAAGGAATGAAGAAAATCTGAAAGACCTTCAAGTTAAATTGATCAATTTTCTTTTCACCAGTTCCTAGCCTGGGTGCAGCTTTCAAGTGTAGGGCATTTGCTTAGATGTGCTCCTGTTTTGTCACTGACTTTGCAACTGTTGAAATAGTTATGGTTGATCAAAGATCCTGTCCTCTTGTCATTGTAAAAAAACCTTCAGCAGGGTGCTTACTAGAATGCCTGCTGAGCTACAGAACTTCTATGCATCTAAACTTCTATTCTCTAAACTTCCTCCACTAAACCAAAATGGGTTGCAACTGGTGCTTAAATAATACCAATCACAATCCTTACCCATTGACCAAACCATTTACCTATTTCAACAAATACAACTTAAGTCTTATCAAGAGAATATATTTAGAGGCAATTTTTTCCCCAGCCTGTCCTACTGTGCCATGGAAACACCACGAAAGAGGCTCTGAGGACATTTGCTACTTCTGTAAAATGACCCAGGTTTTGCTGGAGCATGACATTGCGCTACAAAAGGGCTATGGGAATAGAGCCTGGGTGGGATTGTGGTCAGTGCAGACTCGATGGGCCAAGTGGTCTCCTTCTACACTGTAGGATTCTATGATCCTATGATTCTAATGTAGTGCCTGCACCACTGCCTTTGTTGTGATACCCCAGGATATTTCCTGGTTTGTAGAGTATGACAGTCCCACAGCATATTGAATGATTCCATAGTCCCACCATAATAGGATCAATTGCCTGACACACAATTCCCTTGAGCATTCCATACCACTACCCCCCCTCTCCACTTAAGTAATGAAAGTGGTGGTGGTGATGGGGGCGGGGGGGGGGGTTCTCCAACTGCAATTAACTGAGTAGATTGAATTTGAGTCAATGCACCTCAATGGAATAAGGCCATGTTTGCCCCAACATTCATACTTCAATAAGGATTAATGAAGGATTATTATAAGGATTTAGGGGAGGCGATGGCCCAGTGGTGTTAGCGCTAGACTTTAATCCAGAAATTCAGCTAATGTTCTGAGGACCCGGGTTCGAATCCTGCCACAGCAGAGGGTGAAATTTGAATTCAATTTAAAAATCTGGAATTAAGAATCTACTGATGACCATGAAACCATTGTCGATTGTTGAAAAAAACCCATCTGGGTCATTAATGTCCTTTAGGGAAGGAAATCTGCTGTCTTTGCCCAGTCACATGGCCTACATGTGACTCCAGAGCCATGGCAACGTGGTTGACTCTCAACTCTCCTCCAAGGGCAATTAGGGATGGGCAATAAATGCTGGCCCAGGTAGCGATGTCCCACGAATGAATAAAACAAAATTAAAGTTGGACTCATTCACTTCCTCCCTTGATTAACCTAGAATAAGGTGTCTCCAGAATCAAGAAAAATAGAACAGACGCCCTTGAATCTCTCAGTAACCTCTTAAAAGATGTCAAGTTATTGACAATTAAAAATTAATAGCGTTTGAGTGCAATTGATTTTTATTATTAATTAACAGAGTTGAAACGATGCCACAGTCTAAAATAGTCCTTGTGAAAGCTCTTGACATAAAAATTGCACAGTGCAATGTGAAAATACATTAGTCTCGTAAAACTAAAGGTGACCGCGATATCTAATTTAACAAAGGACAATTTCTTCCTGGATGGTGAGGGTGACATAAATAACCTTCCTTTAGGCCCATATCCAAAACTGTCATTAATATTAATAGTTACTCTTTCCCCTGTGGATGTTGCCAGGTATTGCACATGCTTAAGAGTTGAGGGCCCACTAGAGATAGCTTTGTCCTTCTTAATTCAGGCAAGCTTCACAGAACGTTATAACATTACAAATGACCTCCTTTGTCGACATCTCTATTTTAGGTGCCAGTCCCAGCTCAGAGAGCTGCCTTGTGTTTAAAATGACATGGTAGCGTGTATTGGCTGAATTGCATAGATGCAGGCAATGTGCTGTATTAGCGGGCAAATGCTTAACATGTGGTGGTCTTATCTCGACCCATTGAATAGAGGACATCAATCCATTTTGAATAAGTATGCCAACATCCCAGTTAAGGTAGTTAATAGATCGCCAACCAAACATACCGACAGCATAGCACCAGAGAAAGCATTCTTGCTAGTTGTATCGGAGCTTGGTATGGCTCCTGCTCTGCCCAAAACCGCAAGAAACTACAAAGGGGCATGAATGAAGTCTATCAGGCAAGCCAGCCTACCATCCACTGACTTTGTCCACACTTCCCGCTGCCTCGGAAAAGCAGTCAGCATAATTAAGGACCCCACACATCCCAGACATACTCTCTTCCACCTTCTTTCATCGGGTAAAAGATTAAAAATTTTAGGTCACGGGCCAACACACTCAAGAACAGCTTCTTCCCTGCTATCGTCAGACTTTTGAATGGACCTACCTCGCACTAAGTTGATCTTTCTTTACGCCCTAGCTACGACTGCAACACTACATTCTGCACTCTCTCCTTTCCTTCTCTATGAATGGTATGCTTTGTCTGTATAGCGCGGAAGAAACAATACTTTTCACTGTGTGTTAATACATGTGACAATAATAAATCAAATCAAATCAAAAATTCCATGGCTACAGGCATTAGCACATCACTTGTGGAGTTCCTCAATGGTAATCTTGGGGTGTTACAGGAATGTGCAGCATCTGAGAAGGAAAAGGGTCCGGTATCTATATTATAGTCTATTCAGTGTTCCATCATCTTCATTCAATGTACAATGAGGTGCTTTCTGAAGTGTGGTCAGTTGTAATTCAGGGAAGTGCCACAGCAATCGGCACACAGCAAGTTCCTACAGCGATGACCAGATAATCTTTTGTCTTTTTTACTTCTTCAGCAGTCTTTTGTTATGGGACAATAATTGGCCAAGTTTCCAGGATAACTCCCGGCTCTTCTTCAACATTACACATGGGATCCTTTGCCCCTGCCTGAGCAGGTCACTGGTCTTAACATTGCATCCAAAAGACAGCACCTCTGATAGTGCAGCACTCCTTCAGTACTGCAGTGAAGTGAAAGCCAGGATTACATCAAATTGATGAATTAATGCATGACTTTTTGTATCATTGCCACCACTGAGCCAAGTTAAAAGTATGAATCTTAACCCTTCAACTAAGTATCATAGACTCCTTACAGTGCAGACCATTTGGCCCATCGAGCCTGAATCGACAACAATCCTACCCAGGCCCTATCCCCTTACCCTACTAATCTCTCTGACACTAAGGAGCAATTTAGCATGGCCAATCAACCTAACCTGCCCATCTTTGGGCTGTGGGAGGAAACCAGAGCGCTCGGAGGAAACCCACGCAGACATGGGGAGAATTTGCAAACTCCACACAAGCAGTGACCCAAGGCTGGGATTGAACCCTGATCCCTGGTTGTGCGGCAGAAGTGCTAACCATTGTGCCACCGTGTCGCCCTGTATCTCAATGATAAACTGAATTCCTTCCTCTGCTCAGAGGTTGTGTAAAATCTGCACGGTAACTAGTTGGAATTGTTTACATTGGATTCTCACATTGGACGTATAAAGCATCAAAATAGAATCAGGTTTCCAAGCAGCATCAAGCTACTGGCTTCAGATTCTAAATTGTTTCAATTTCTAGAGTGGCACAGTGGTTAGCACTACTGCCTCACAGCGCCAGGGACCTGGGTTCGATTCCCAGCTTGAGTCATTGTCTGTGTGGAGTTTGCATGTTCTCTCCGTGTCTGCGTGGGTTTCCTCCGGGTGCTCGGGTTTCCTCCCACAGGCCGAAACACATACTGGTTATGTGCATTGGCCATGCTAAATTCTCCCTCAGTGTACCCGCACAGGTGCTAGAGTGTGGTAACGGGGGGATTTTCACAGTAACTTCATTGCAGTGTTAATGTAAGCCTACTTGTGACACTAATAAATAACCTTTAAACAGATGGTGAAGTCTAGTACAGATTGGATCAACAAGAGAGTCAAACTGTCCTTAAGGAGGCGATTGCATGAAATAAGCTAACATTGAAGGGTGTGAGACCTTTGATTTGACCCTGTTTTGACCCTGGATTGATATCGGGAAAGTTATTCATCAAATGATAATCTCAGACCAGGTGACTTGGACATTCCGACAAATATGTTCAAAGGATAAACAATGAAGCATTATGATTGGTGAAATCGGAATGGTTGGCGGAGAGTCTGCACAGAACCTGAATGAGACATTAAACTAAGGCTCACATTCCCATGCAGGTAGGTGCTAAAGATTCCATGGTATTATCCATATAAAACAGCCAGGGGAGTTTCCCTGATATCCTTGACAATATTTATCCAAAATAGTTTATCTGGTCATATCTGCTTTAGTGGGATCTTGCTGCGCATAAATTGGTTGCTGTATTTTTGCCCATATTATAACAGTGTTTGCACTTCAGAGCTACTTCACTGCCTTACATCAAAGTAAATTACCTTGAATTACATTGAATATAGAGCACAGAAATAGGCCATTTGGCCAAACTAGTCCGTGCTGTTTAGATTCCACACAAATCTTCCACTTGATCTATTTCATCGCTGCCTTTTAGCCTATATTTTTATTCCCTTTTCCTCTTCTGGACTTACGTAGTTACATTTTGAAATAATTTAATCGTTTTGTCTCAGCCGTTTCCTATGCTAGTGAATTCTGTATCTTAGTCTCACTAATTTCCCTTCTTTCCCTGTTGGATTTACTAGTAACTGATTTGTATTTTTTTTTAGCTCCCCCCTCAATGTTGTGGCCCACTGGGTAACGTCCCTGACTCTGAGCCAGAAGCTCTGGCTTCAAGTTCCATCCCAGGACTTGATGGTCAAGGAAGGTGCAGAGTTCCTTTCCCTCCCCGAACATCCCCTTCGCAGAGTTTCCCCACCTCCCCCCCCCACCGATCGCCACCTGTGCAGAGTTCTGCAGGGTCCCATCCCAGGACTTGGAGGTGGAACAGTGGTTAACACTGCTGCCTCACAGTGCCAGGGACCCGAGTTCAATTCCAGCCTTGGGTGACTGTTGGTGTTTGCACGTTCTCCCCATGTCTGTGTGGGTTTCGGCTGGGTGCTCCGGTCTCCTCCCACAGTCTGAAAGACGTGTTGGTTAGGTGGATTGGCCATGCTAGATTGCAGGAGATTAGTGTCAGGGGGACTAGCAGGGTTACAGGGCAAGGCCTGGGTGGGATTGTTGTTGTTGTTGTTGATGGGCCGAATGGCCTCTTTCTGCACTGTAGAGATTCTATGAGTGTTGGATCATATGGCTGGGAAACCTTTTGAATAGATTGAAATTGATTAAAATGTATTGAGGGGTGGGGAAAATCAGGAAACGAGATCTCGCCAGTGAGAATCTCATTTTCTGACTCTCACAGGATTTTGGCCCGTATCAATGTTTATGCTCAAAATTCCACCTATTATGTTATTCTGCCTGCAAAGTAGAGCTGTAATTGTTAGAATCAACAATAATAACTCCAGTATAGGCATGTACCATAATGATTCTGTGACTCTACAATCCCCCGCTGGTCCATCAAACTACACATAAACTAGAATAGAATAGAATAGAATAGAATAGATTACCTAAGTGCAGAAGGAGGCCATTCAGCCCATCAAGCCCACACTGAAAAACAATCCCACCCTTGCCCTACCCATAACCCCACATATTTACCCGACTAATCCCCCGACATCCCCCTAACACTAAGGAGCAATTTAGCATGGCCAATCAACCTAACCTGCACATCTTTGAACTCTGGGACGAAACCAGAGCACCCGGAAGAAACCCACACAGATATAGGGAGAATATACAGACTCCGGACAGACAGTGACCCAAGCCGGGAATCTAACCTGGGTCCCTGGCGCTGTGAGGCAGCAGTGCTAACCACTGTGCCACCGTGCCGCCCTAAACCAGTGCCTCCTGATGCCAGTATATAACCGTGGCTAGTTTTGGAAATGGAGAGGAGCGAGCTATGTCAGACATATTGCTCAGAAATCACTGCCTTTAGTTTATTCAACCAAATATTGGCACCAATATGGCAGACTGGATGACACAATGGGATACACATTAGTTTTTAACTACTGGGTCATGCATTCCTAACCAACCAAGGCTGACACAGTCAATGTCTCCTGTCTGCTGTGATTATGAATTTGTGCGAGTTCCAACCAATCGCTATTATGTTCTTGCGCCCAAAATTTCTAATTAGGCACTAATCAACATTCTCCTTCAGTTGTGTTGGCACCACAGACTAACACCTGTATTCCATGAACATTTATGAATGAATGTGGTTAACAAGGTTAATGACAAAATAATGTGTTATTCTGATGTTGTTGGAGGAATGGATATTGGCCAGGAGATAACTCCCTCGCCCTTCTTTGAAACTGTGCTACGGGATACTTAACGTCCACCTGAGTAGGCAGATGGGGAGTTGATTTAACTTGCAGCATTCCCCCAGTGCTGCACTGAAACACCAGGCTTGGTTTTTTTTCTCTGCAAGCCCCAGGGTGGGACTTGTGGTTCAGAGGTCAAAATGCAACCAACTGAATCACAGCTGATACATAAAGTTGGCCACATCATTCAAAAAATAGAGGATGATCTGATGTTGGAAAATGGGATTGGCATGGTGGCCCAATAGGCTTTTCTCTGAGATTTACTCGGGATTTTGATTTGATTTGATTTATTATTGTCACATGTATTAACACACAGTGAAAAGTATTGTTTCTTGCACGCTTTACGGACAAAGCATAGCGTTCATAGGGAAGGAAACGAGAGAGTGCAGAATGTAGTGTTACAGTCATAGCTAGGGTGTAGAGAAAGATCAACTTAATATAAGGTAAGTCCGTTCAAAAGTCTGACAGCAGCAGGGAAGAAGCTGTTCTTGAGGCAGTTGGCATGTGACCTCAGACTTTTGTATCTTTTTCCTGGCGGTAGAAGGTGGAAGAGAGAAGCCGTGGGGTCCTTGATTATGTCGGCTGCTTTGCCGAGGCAGTGAGAAGTGTCGACAGAGTCAATGGGTGGGAAGCTGGTTTGCGTGATGGATTTGATTTGATTTGATTTATTATTGTCACATGTATTAACATACAGTGAAAAGTATTGTTCTTTGCACGTTATACAGACAAAGCATACCGTTCATCGAGAAGGAAAAGATAGAATTAGAAGGTATGCTGGGCACAGCTTGCAAGAAGTCACCTCGCTCCAGCTCCATCTTGGGCTTCATTCACGACCCTTTGTAGTTCCTTGCGGCCTTGGGCAGAGCAGGAGCCATACTGAACTGTGATACAACCAGGAGGAATGTTTTCTATGGTGCATCTGTAAAAGTTGGTGAGAGTCGTAGCTGACATGCCAAACTTCCTTAGTCTTCCGAGAAAGTAGAGGCCGTACTTGAGAGTTGGGGCTGTACTTGATCTGGGAGTGTTTGCCATTCACACTGGGTGCCTGGAATAGAAACCATTCTATTCTGCTTCCTGACGAGGACACAATCATCCCAGCAAAATTAAAAAACTGTATCAAAATAATGGTAACTTTGTTAAACATGCAGCACTCTTTGTTTGGACAATAAACTCCAATAATTTCAGTGACGATACTGAGCCTTTAAGAAATATATTTAAATCATTTTTTTTTTTGCAATTTTTTCAGACAGATCCTGGTAGTTTATTTTGGCACCGAAATGTCTGTCTCCAGTATCTTTTATTGTTGCTGAAGCAGGGTAATTGAAACAATGCTTATTTTTAATCTGGCCTAATGCAGTGTCCTGGGGTTTTTATGACCCTTTTGAATCGCTGGTGGCAAATGAGTGACAGGTCTGGTGATGCTTGAAAGACAGGCTTTAGTTTCATTTTGGCTCAGAAGGTGTTTGGACTGGAGACAGAATGCATTGTTTCTTTTTTTTGGAAATCCTGCTGTCAGTGGTTTGCCAGCTAGAAGCTAGAGGCAAGCAGTGTCTCTGTATCTCGAGGTGTGCTGAAAGGTCCAGGACTGGAAAGCCTCAGCATTTTAATTCAATATCTAGACGACTAATTCACAGCAGATGTTAAAAAGCTGCAAACTCCAGAATCACATGTGCATACTTAAAGTAAAGTTTATTTATTAATGTCACAAGGAAGGCTTACATTAACACTGCAATGAAGTTACTATGAAAATCTCTTAGTCGTCACACTCTGGCACCTGTTCAGGTCAATGCACCTAACCAGCACGTCTTTCAGATTGTGGGAGGAAACCGGAGCACCCGGAGGAAACCCACGCAGACACGGGGAGAACATGCAAACTCCACACAGACAGTGACCCAAGCCGGGAATCAAACCTGGGGCCCTGGCGCTGTGAAGCAGCAGTGCTAACCACTGTGCCACCGTGCTGTACTTGCTTTCTGTGCCAAGCCTAGAAAGGGGTATATGTTTGTGAGGGTTGATTGATTTGGAATATTATTGTTAGCTGTTAAGGTTTATGTAATATCATGGTTGTTTTTTTGCGATTGGTAAAAGTTATGCTAATTTTTCTGGTTATAGTTTAACTGTGTTCTTAGGTAAACTTTGTTTGATTAAAGCTTCCTAGTGGGTCACTTGAATCATACTTGGACTGATATACCTTATACTCACCCTAATGCCAAATTCAAATTGCAAAACCTATGGTCTAGGCTGACTTCATAAAACACCTTGGAATTTCTGACCTGGATAATAACATCTCAGTGGCAAGAAACTTGTCTGATGAGATCATCCACTTATGACCTTGACTAAACAGTGAAACAGGTGTGCTGGGAATCATCATTTTTAAAAATATAATGTAAAACTTTAAATAGTATGACTGACTTTAACAATGTCACTTATACAAGGAAGGCTAATGCAGTAACTGGGACGACATGGTAGTACAGTGGTTAGCACAGCTGCCTCAGAGCGCCAGGGACCTGGGTTCGATTCCGGCCTTGGGTGACTGACTGTGTGGAGTTTGCACGTTCTCCCCATGTCTGTGTGGGTTTCTTCCGGGTGCTCCGGTTTCCTCCCACAGTCCAAAGGCGTGCTGGTTAGGTTGAATGGCCTTAATAAATTGCCTTTAGTGTCCAAAGATGTGGATTAGCTATGGTAAATGCGAGGGGTTATCTGGATGGGAGTGGGGGGGATGGGGTTATGGAGATGTTGGGGGGGGGGGGGGAAGGCAAGTCTGGGTATGATGCTCTTATGGAGAGTCGGGTGCAGACTCGATGGGCCGAATGGCCTCCTTCTGCACTGTAGGGATTCTAGCGGACCTTAGTCTAATCAGTGCTCTTACCTTGGGGGACACTTATATGGACCTTTCAGGAATGTGTAGCTGTGCTCCTTGGCCCCTGTGATTACCATTTGATGATTTTCAATGCAAGATGATTGATGAAAGCTCAGATTTCCTCTTTCCCCAATCTTACTGCAAATTAGATGCTGCAGCTCAGGGATTGATCAGGGGTTGACTGTCTGCTACTTACTTTCCTGCATCCTTCTGCGTGTCAATATACAATGTCCTTGCAAATTTTAAGTTTAAGTTAAAATTTATTTATTAGTGTCACAAATAGGCTTACATTAACACTGCAATGAAGTTACTGTGAAAATCCCTAGTCGCCACATTCTGGTGCCTGTTCAGGTGCACTGAGGGAGAATTTAGCATGGCCAATGCACCTAACCAGCACGTCTTTCGGACTGTGGGAAAAAACCGGAGCACCCGGAGGAAACCCACGCAGACATGGGGAGAATGCGCAGATTCTACAAATTCGACAAATTCTATTAGATTTCTTCTGATCAGTGGCACGGTGGCACAGCGGTTAGCACTGCTGCCTCACACGCCAGTGACTCAGGTTTTATTCCCGGCTTGGGTCACTGTCTGTGTGGAGTTTGCACATTCTCCCCATCTCTGCGTGGGTTTCCTCCAGGTGCTCCGGTTTCCTCCCACACTCCAAAGGTGTGCGGGTTAGATGCATTGGCCATGCTGAATTATCCCTTAGTGTCCCAGGGTGTGTAGGTTAGGGGAATTAGCAGGGTAAATGTGAGGGGTTATGGGGATAGGGCCTGGGTGGGATTTGTGTCGGTGCTGACTCTCGATGGGCTGAATGGCCTCCTTCTGCACCGTAGGGATTCTATGATTCTATTTCTATGATTCCGCCTCTGACGCCCTGCCTACCCTGGCACGTTCCACTAAATTTAGCTCAATGGTTGCAAAAAGCTCTGAGTTAGGAACAGAGAGTTTCTGACCTGTAATCAGAGGCCCCACCTCTGAGAGACATGCCGTGTTTCAGGTTGCCTTTGCACCATGTTTCTCTATTATATCAACTTAGGCATGCATTCACGCAGGGAAAAGAAAAATCAATTTTGAGGGTGCTGTGCGAAATATTATTGATGTAAAGCCATCCATTGTTAACAGTATTTGAATCTTTATTGACTTACTTTCCACAGGTAGAGCGCATCTTAATTATTATACATGATACAAATCATTAGAGGTGCCTTGGGTATTTAATTTTAATTTCATGCATCATTATTGTACTACACACAATGGCAAAATAAATAAATCATAAATTCAATAAAGCTGAAAAACATGGTTCCTAAATTTAAAGATTACATTTAAATAAAATTAATTTGGCTTAACCGTTACTGTTCCTGTAATGTTTGTAACTCTACAAGTGTTGAATGTTGTAAATCATGTAGTTATTTCCACTGACGCAATACGGTGTAGCAAGTAACACCGCCTTCCCTGCATCGAAACTCCCTAAGGTGAGCTGGGTCCCTTTGCATCCCTGATCAATGGTCCTTGGCTCTCTGACCACCCTAATCAATGACCCAATTGGCCTGTTAACCATCGTGTTCCATTGCCCAGGGCACCCTGATGCTACACGCTAACGATGCATGTGGGAGGTCATCCTTACCTTTTCTGCTTCAAAGAAATCTACATAGAATTGGAGAATGGTTACAGCATGGAAGGAGGCCATTCAGCCAGTATTTTTTATTCATTCGTGGGACATGGGCATCACGAGCTGGCCAGCATTTATTGCCCATCCCTCGGTCTGGGAGAATCGGACGGGGCTATCCGCGTTCGATTCCCAGCATTGAGAAAATTGCCCCTGTAGTATTGGTGTGTTTGGGTTGGTCAAGGTTAATGTGTGACTGGGGGATATACTATCACCCGCATTATGATGTTGGCTAGGATTCTCCCAAAAATATTCTAAGTTCCCAATGTGCGGGAAAATTCCCGCCCGTTTCTTTTGGGCGTACTTACCAGAGCGAAACTCTGACACACTGAGCATTGCAGAGTGCTTCAGCGGGATTCACTCTGCAAAGTAACGGGTGGGGGCTATTCCCGCCCGAGAGGCTGGCAGTATAGCGCTGAGCGGGCCATTGCGCATGCGCCGACCTGTCAAGGTGGAGATGGGCACATGCGCAGTGGCCCCGCATTGCCGGCCTCCCAATCATTGGCTTCCTGACCATAGGCCAGCCCCTCATCCCCCTGATCACTGGCCTTGGACCCCCCCCCCGGCCCCCAACCACCCCCCCCCCACCCCCCGCCCCCCGCCCCCCCCCCCCCGCCTCCTGGATCACTGGCCTCCAAGACCTCCATGGGCCAGCCCCAATGACCCCCCCTCTGGCCAGCCCCAAACTCCCTGCCCCCTCCCCCTCACCAGCCACCCCCAACACCCCCCTCCCCCCACCCCCCCCCCCCCCCCCCACCCTGATAGAAACATAGAAAACTTAGAAAACTACAGCACCAAACAGGCCCTTCGGCCCCACAAGTTGTGCCGAACATATCCCCACCTTTTAGGCCTACCTATAACCCTCCATCCTATTAAATCCCATGTACTCATCCAGGAGTCCCCCAAAAGATCCTACTGAGCATGCCCCCACCACCACTGACGGCAGCTGATTCCACTCACCCACCACCCTCTGTGCGAAAAACTCCCCCCCCCAACATCTCCCCTGTACCAACACCCCAGCACCCCAAACCTGTATTCTGTAACTTCGTTTTGTGTCTCTGTGCCCTGTTTGAGAGCAGATTTCCACTCCATCTGATGAAGGAGCAGTGCTCCGAAAGCTAATGGTATTTGCTACCAAATAAACCTGTTGGACTTTAACCTGGTGTTAAAACTCTTACTGTATTTACCCCAGTCCAACGCCGGCATCTCCACATCATGAGAATCATTCCCGACAGGGGGAAGAAGAGATACTAGCAGGCCTGGAAAAATACCATCCCGGACCCGCTAACCATATTGAAATGCTGATTTCAATATGATAATCAGCTCTGCGCCGATTGCCCAGCATGAATCCCATGAAATGGCCGCAGCTGATGCCTCCCGGCCTGCTAGACTACTCGAGCAGCGCAGCGGGCTGGGAGAATCCCGTCCGTAGACAGTCACATTAGGGTGGACAGTGTGTCAACAGAAACCATAAGACCATAAGACATAGGAGCAGAATTAGGCCACTCGGCCCATCGAGTCTGCTCTGCCATTCAATCATGGCTGATATTTTTCTCATCCCCATTCTCCTGCCTTTTCCCCATAACCCTTGACCCCCTTATTAATCAAGAACCTATCTATCTCTGTTTTAAAGAACTCAACGACCTGACCTCCGCAGCCTTCTGCGGCAAAGAGTTCCACAGATTCACCACTCTCTGGCTGAAGAAATTCTGTTTTAAAGGATCGTCCCTTTAGCCTGAGGTTGTGACCTCTGGTTCTAGTTTTTCCGACCAGTGGAAACACCCTCTCCACGTCCAAGAGTCTAGGAGAAGTCAGCATGAAGATAGCATCTACGCAAAGTGATATTGTGAGAGATGTATATAGTTGTGTATTAACAATAAACAACTTATGTTCCACCACACCAGACCTTTTAGAGAGAAACAAAACAACCTTAAAACAGTCCCCAATTTACAAGAGGTTTCCGACGTGGGAATCCCACCCGATATCAGATTTTCCTGCAGCCTTATGAGAGCGGTGTGGGATTTGGTTCCCTCTTTAACAGGCCCGATCAAGGGACCGACATTAGGAAGGAGGGGATAGTCGCTGACAACCACCCACCAGCCCTTGCATGCGACCCTTCCTCCCCCTCCACTGGCAGCCCCCTCCCTGTGAACCCATCCTGTCCCACTGACCTGTCTCCAGGGATCCAGTGGCGACCCTCTGGGTTAACCTTGGAGCATTACTAGCGGCAGGCACCTCTCCCAATGGTGCTGCCTGCAATGGAGAGCTGGCATCAGCTCTTGGGGGCACTGTTTCTGACCTCCAGGGGCCTCAATTGAAGAGGAAACCTCTTTGTTGTGAGGGGGTGGGGTTATTTTGTCTTGGGTTCGGGATCTGGAAGGGGTTCCCTTAGAGTTTGCTGCTGTAGACTTGTTATTCGTAAAAAAACTTATTGTTTATTGATGCGCTATCAATTAGGCAAAAGACTACTTGTGTGCCAATACAACTGTAGGCTTTTATTCATAACAAAATCAGGAGCAGATCCCAACAGGTAACCGACCCGAACTGAACAAGGGGGAGGAGACAGCCGTCTTTATACTAGGTGACAAGGGGAGGAGCCGAGCTGGCAAGGGATGTGTCCAGGCATAACTGAAGTCCACCACATTTATTTACAGATCCATGTGCCAACTCACGTGCTCCCAACCAATCCCTGCAGCCCCTTATACTCTCCATCCCAAATCATGCCCTTTCCATGCCCATTCACCCAACATGTAGTGTGTACATAACCAATGATGTGGAGATGCCAGCGTTGGACTGGGGTAAACACAGTAAGGAGTCTAACAACACCAGGTTAAAGTCCAACAGGTTTATTTGGTAGAAAATGCCACTAGCTTTCGGAGCGCTGCTCCTTCGTCAGATGGAGTGGAAATCTGCTTTCACTCCAGATTTCACTCATCAGATTTCCACTCCATCTGACGAAGGGGCAGCGCTCCGAAAGCTAGTGGCATTTGCTACCAAATAAACCTGTTGGACTTTAACCTGGTGTTGTTAGACTCCTTACTTGCATAACCAATGATCCAGAAGATAACCGTGGCAATGAGGAACTGTCGAGAAAAAAAGCACCCATTCAGAAATGTTCTGTGAAAAAAAAGCTGCTGTTCCTGCAATGTTATGAAAGTGTTAATCAGACGTACCACTAAATTATCAATAAGAGGCTTCAACCACTGAACCGTCACAAACATTCATTCCCTCCACCACCCACGAACCGTGGCAGCAGTGTGTACCATCTACAAGATGCACTGCGGCAAGTTTCCTTCAGCAGCACCTTCCAAATCCATGCTTGCTAGAAGGACAAAGGCAGCAGATACCTGTTGTGTGTTTGTTTACTTGATACAAAGCAAGTCTTTTCTCTTTCTGTGAAAACCCACAACTCTGAACATAGTTAGCACATTACAACTACCATCTAGAAAGACAAAATCGTCAGATACCTGGGGACACCACCATGACTCATAAAGTTTATTTATTAGTCACAAGTAGGCTTGCATTAACACTGCAATGAAGTTACTGTGAAATCCCCCAGTTGCCACACTCCAACGCCTGTTCAGCTCAATGCACCCTAACCAGCACATCTTTCAGAATGTGGGAGGAAGCCGGAGCACCCGGAGGAAACCCACCCCGACATGGGGAGAACATGCAAACTCCACACAGACAGTGACCCAAGCCAGGGAATATGAACCCAGGTCTCTGGCACTGTGAAGCAGCAGTGCTAACCACTGTGCTACTGTGCCACTCATCATCCTGACTTGAAAATATATAACCACATAAAAATAGTATAAAACATATTGGCCGAGCCAGTCATGGCCACATGAATTTTTTTAAAATTTTGCCCATATAACCATTGAAACATTGACAAAAGGAGATCACAGAAATAACTTATTTTAACCACTTAAGAATATCAATCCAGCAAAGTCAACAATTCACTTCACTTGGCAAAACAGATTCCAGCTGAGTGAATGATTTTATTGGTCTGGGCACTCAGCCAAGCGTGTGTAATAAGGACAGGTGAAAACCAAGATGAGAAAAAGCACAGAGTTACAAATTGGTGATAACATTTCACACACAGGGGAAATAATTCATGCAGCATAACGCTGAGGAAAATGAAGGCAACTGTAGTTATCCTGTATCAAATATAGTTCGTATTTGTGTATCCTTTTCTGGCACCCTACAGCTCCATCCATTGACTCTGTCTACACTTCCCGCTGCCTCAGAAAAGCAACCAGTATAATTACAGACCCCACGCCACCCCGGACATTCTCTCTTCCATCTTCTTCCGTCGAGCAAAAGATACAAAGGTCACGTGCCAACCGACTCAAGAACAGCTTCTTCCCTGCTGCCATCAGACTTTTGAATGGACCTACCTCGCACTAAGTTGATCTTTCTCTACACCCTAGCTATGAGTGTAACACTACATTCTGCACCCTTTCCTTTCCATCTCAATGAACGGTATGCTTTGTCTGTGTAGCGCGCAAGAAACAATACTTTTCGCTGTATACTAATACATGTGGCAATAATAAATCAAATTAATGATGCAGCTATATAAGACCCTCGTCAGACCCCACTTGGAGTACTGTGCTCAGTTCTGGTCGCCTCATTACAGGAAGGATGTGGAAAAGATTGAGAGGGTGCAGAGGTGATTTACAAGGATGTTGCCTGGATTGAGTGGCATGCCTTATGAGGATAGGCTGAGGGAGCTCGGTCTTTTCTCCTTGGAGAGACATAGGATGAGAGGAGACGTAATAGAGGTATATAAGATGTTGAGAGGCATAGATAGGGTAGACTCTCAGAGGCTTTTTCCCAGGGTGGAAATGGTTGCTATGAGAGGACACAGGTTTAAGGTGCTGGGGGGTAGGTACAGGGGAAATGTTAGGGGGAAGTTTTTCACGCAGAGGGTGGTGGGCGAGTGGAATCGGCTGCCGTCAGTGGTGGTAGAGGCAAACTCAGTAGGGTCTTTTAAGAGACTCCTGGATGAGTACATGGGACTTAATAGGATGGAGGGTTATAGGTAGGCCTAAAAGGTAGGGATATGTTCGGCACAACCTGTGGGGCCGAAGGGCCTGTTTTGTGCTGTAGTTTTTCTATGTTTCTGTGTTTCTAAATCAAATCAAAAATATATAGGTGTAATATTGAAAAACAGGAGGAAGGCAATGGCGTAGCGGTATTGTCACTGGACTTGTAATCCAGAGATCTAAGGTAATGCTCTGGGGACCTGGGTTCAAATTCAACCACAGCAGATGTTGAAATTTAAATTCAATAAAAATCTGGAATTAAAAGTCTAATGATGACCATGTAGCCATTTTAGTAAAAACCCATCGAGTTCACAAATGTCCTTTAGAGAAGGAAATCTGTTCTTCTTACCTGGTCTGGCCTACATGTGACCCCAGATTAATAGCAATGTGGTTGACTCTGAAATGTCCTCAGGTTTGGCAGGCCCAGCGAGTGATGCATACATCCCATCAATGATTTTTTTTTAAATTAAAATAAGTATACATATGTAATTCACATTTAAGTATACCTACACATGTGTAATATTCAATGGAAATACCGATTCTTTTCTGTAGATCAGATTTTCCCCTACAAAGGATTATTTTTCCTCCAAGTGTGCTGTTCTTCATGTCTAACCTGCTGCATATACACAAACGTGAATGCTCCAAAACAAATACAGGAAATTGAAACTCACGAACTCTCCTCTCACTCATCTGTACAGATTATTAAAACATTTTTAATAAATAACAATAAATAACAAGCTTGGGTTTCTATTCAGGAAACAGGCAGAAGAACACCATTGGAATTCTCTTCTGGCTGTCTTGGTGGCGGCACAGCGGCACAGTGGTTAGCACTACTGCCTCACAGCGCCAGGGACCTGGGTTCGATTCCCGGCTTGGGTCACTGTCTGTGTGGAGTTTGCACATTCTCCCCGTGTCTGCGTGGGTTTCCTCCGGGCGCTCTGGTTTTCCCCCATAGTCCAAAGATGTGTGGGTTAGGTTGATTGGCCATATTAAATTGACCCTAGTGTCAGGGGGATTAGCAGGGTAAATATGTGGGCTTATGGGAATAGGGCCTGGGTAGGATTGTTGTGGATGCAGACTCGATGGGCTGAATGGCCTCCTTCTGCACTTTAGGGATTCTCTGTCTCTTTCAACATTTTTGTGTCTTTCTGGGACAGCAAAAAGATCATCACATGATCTCCTGTCTTGAACCAACCTACCCCCACAACCTGCTGTTTGTCATCCAGTTTGTGCTCCCTTTGCGCTGCTTATGTTATATATTTTTTTTAAAGGGTGCAGGTTGCTTTAAGAGCTGATCACATGATTTGATGGTGATGTCATTTGGGTGTGTGTTCAGGCTGCTGTTTTTCTTTCAGTTTTGTATTCTGTACAGTGCAGAGAGCAGCTCCTCAATAAAATCCCTCGTGTGTTACTTTGAATCTAGGTGTGCAGACCACAACTGTTCTTTCTGTGTAAAATTCGAAGGCAGACAGACCCTTCATTGATTGGTTAGTTGGTTCTTGGCTGCCAGTCAAACAGCCTTTTTACCTGCCCCCCATGTGCGATATTTTTAAAACTAGCAATAGAAAGAGTTCAAATAGATTTTTGTGCCCAATTCTTCTCTCCGAGTGGCTCGCATCAGTGCCCTGGACATCCGTCTTTCATTCCTGGTGACTTCAGGACCATCCTAGAGGGTTGGCGACCCAAACATTTGATCTGTGCCTGCATTGCTTGATGAATGGTCCAGTAACCAGCTGAGTACAGAGAGAAGCGTCTGAGCGTCGACAGCAGTGGAAATGGTTTTTACAGACTGCTGCAATGGGGGAGTAACCAGTTAAAATGGTGCAAAAAACCTAAGGAAGCAGAAGTAACAATGAATTCAGCAGGAACATCAGACAGTCAGGTGGTGGCCATTAATTATGAAACTGTGACAATTTCCAGAGGAAACGACGGCCGACTAATCAAGCCACCAGCTGCGGGAGCAATCAGGTATTTTCAGATTGAGTAATCACATTTACAGGCCAAGAGAGAAATAAAAGGAGGAAATTGTACAAACGCAGCAATCATCATTATTTGATACTGGACATTTCACACTTTAACATTTAGGACGTACATTCTTTAATAGCGATGCATCACGCTGAACTGTTTGGTAACTAAGAACATTAGGAGCAAGACTAGGCTATTCAGCCCCTCAAGCCTACTCCACCAGTCAATAAGATCATGGCTTTCTTTTCATTTATAGGATGTGGGCATCACTAGCTAAACCAGCATTTATTGCCCATCCCTAGTTGCCCTTGAAAAGGTGGCGGTGAACCGCCTCCTTGAACCACGGCAGTCCCTGAGGTGTAGGTACACCCACAGTGCTGTTAGAGGGGGAGTTTCAGGACTTTTGACCCTGCGACGGTGAATGAATGGCCAATACGCTTCCAAGTCAGGGTGGTGAGTGACTTGGAGGGGAATCTGTCCTTCTAAATGGTACTGGTTCTGGGTCTAGCAGGTGTTGCTTCGGGAGCCTTGGTGAAGTCCTGCAGTGCATCTTGTAGATGATGCACATGGTTGTCACTGTTCATTAGTGGCGGAAGGAGTGACCGTCTGCGGAACAGGTAGAAATCAAACGGGCTGCTTTGCCCTAGATGGTGTTGAGCTTCTTGAGTGTTGTTGGAGCTGCACCCATCCAGGAAAGTGGAGAGCATCCCATCACACTTCTGACTTGTACTTTGTAGATGGTGGACAGGCTTTGGAGGGTCAGGAGGTTACTCACATCTATATGGCTGGACAGTTCAGTTTCTGGTCCATGATAACCCGTAGGATATCGATAGTAGGGGATTCAGCAATGGTAATGCCATTGAATGTCAAGGGGTGATGGTTAGATGCTCTCTTGTTGGAGATAGGCAATGCCTGGTGTGGCGTGAATGTTATTTGCCACTTGTCAGCCCAAGCCTGGATATTATCCAACTCTTGCTGTGTTTGGGCATGGACTGCTTCAGTGTGTGAGGAGTTGCAAATGGTGCTGAACATTGTGCAGTCTTCAGCGAACATCCCACCTCTGACCTTATGATGGAAGCACAGTAAGAAGTCTCACAACACCAGGTTAAAATCCAGCAGGTTTATTTGGCAGCACAAGCTTTCGGAGTCTCGCTCCGAGACTCCGAAAGCTTGTGCTGCCAAATAAACCTGTTGGACTTTAACCTGGTGTTGTGAGACTTCTTACTGTGCTTACCCCAGTCCAACGCCGGCATCTCCACCTTATGATGGAAAGCAGGTCATTGATGAAGCAGCTGAACTGATGTAGCCTTATCACCACTTTCCTGTCTGCACCCCCCCAGCCCCCACCATAACCCTTCACCCCCTTATCAATCAAAAATCTGCTGAACTCAGCTTTGAATATATTCAATAACCCAGAGTTGCCTAATGACCCTCACTCGCCAACTTGATACTTCACAATTCACTCGAGCCTGACACCATTATGCCCTAGGGCGGAGCAAGGGGAGAGAGGGTGGCACAGTGGTTAGCACTGCTACATTATAGCACCAGGGGCCCGGGTTCAATTCTGGCCTTTGGTTACTGCCTCTGTGGAGTTTGCACATTCTCCCCATGTCTGCGTGGGTTTCCTCCCCATGGTCCAAAGATGTGACTGTGCAAAATTGCATTTTCGTGTCGGGGGATTAGCAAGGTAAATATTTGGGGTGAAGGAGATAGAGTGGGAATGTTGTCGGTGCAGGCTCGATGGGCCTCCTTCACGCAATCTAGGGATCCTATGATTGTCACATGGGCGATTGTGAAATACCCGTTTTGATCCATTCCTTCTCCTCCCTCCCTCGAGAATTAGCCTGATTTGCAAAACTGGGAAGGTGATTAACCGGAAGCGTTAACTCCGTTTCTCTCTCCAAAGATGCGGCAAGACCTGCTGAGCACTTCCAGCGTTTATTTTTATTGGGCCATTTTATTATACTAATGAATCTGTATCTGTTGGACTAACAAAGAGTTTGGCCACGATTTGATAAGCACGAAGCAGCATCTGCCAAGCTGTGTTCTGCTTGAATCAGCAGACCACAGTCCCCTAGATAACAAATTGGCAATTTGCAGCATTTGCACATTCTGAAACTAATTCCAAAGCACAACAGAGCTTCCACTGTACTAGAAGCCTAATGATTCTCGCCTAAAAAGCATTAACATTAGACTAATGCGTGCTGAGACCTTTCGAGGACATTAAGGAACAATCTTTGCTACAGCCCTTCCTGCCATCAGTGCTGAAAAAAAATGAAGCAGATTAATGTCAAAAATGCCTCTTGCTGTGCCCATCTCAGCAGGAATACAGCAATTCACCTCAACTTCCCTCACTCTGCAAAGGAGGGTATAAGATTATCCAGAGTGCCAGGTCCTATCACTCTCCAGTGACATTTGCCGGCAGGAAAGAGAGAAGTGAAGAGAAAACTTGCCCAAAGTTTTTGGGGTCCGTAACGTTCACAGCAACAAGGCGCGTATTCAAATCACCTTTTATTTTCTGAGGCCACAACCATTTTCAAAGCTCCTAGGCTGCCTGCCCCTTCAATATGCTGCCAATGGTGCGAAGCTACCATCTGTGGGATTATGACTGAACACCTCTAAGTCAGAATCCCGCCTAAAAGTTAGCACTGCTGCCTCACTGCACCAGGGACCCGGGTTCGATTCCCGACTTGGGTCTGTGCAGAATCTGCACATTCTCCCTGTGTCTCCCAGATGCTACAATTTCCTCCCACAGTCCGAAAGACGTGTTGGTTAGGTGGATTGGCCAGGAGATTAGTGTCAGGGTGCTAGCAGGGTTACGGGGTAGGGCCTGGGTGGGATTGTTGTCGTTGCAGTTGGAGACTGCACGTATTCCCCGTGTCTGCGTGGGTTTCTTCCGGGTGCCCCGGTTTCCTCCCACAGTCCGAAACACATGCTGGCTAGGTGCATTGGCCATGCTAAATTCACCCTCAGTGTACCCGAACAGTCACCAGAGTGTGGCGACTGGAGGATTTTCATTACACTGTTAATGTAAGCCTACTTGAGACGCTAATAAATAAACTTTAAAACAGATAATGATCTTGAGTGGGGACCCTGTTTAATTATCCCTTCCTAGCCCTTGGGACACCAAAGCCAGTTGTAGTGTCCCATCACCAGCCGAGCCTACAGCTGTTCTGACTGGAGATTGAACCTGTAACTTCGAACCAAAATCACATAATACACTGAACAACCGAGAGCAGCAAACACAGTAGTTAATGCAAGATACTGTGGATGCTAGAAATCTGAAGAGGATGTGTGGGTTTGGTGGATTGGCCATGCTAAATTGCCCCTTAGTGTCCAAAGATGTGTAGGTTAGGTGGATTGGCCATGCTAAAATGCCCCTTAGTGTCCAAAGATGTGTAGGTTAGGAGGATTGGCCATGCTCATTTGCCCCTTAGTGTCCCAAGATGTGCTGGTTAGGAGGATTGGCTATGCAAAATTGCCCCTTAATGTCTGGGAATTAGCAGGGTAAATACGCGGGGTTACAGGGATAGGGCTTAGATGGGATTGTTGGTGGTGCGGGTTCCATGGACCGAATGGCCTCCTTCAGTACTGTAGGGATTCTATGATTCTATGAAAAGCTGAAAAAGCTGGAAAAACACGGCAGGTCTGATTTTCTAAGACCTCTTACTGTTGTTAAACACGGCGGTTAACCAATTCCTTTATTTAGTCCCTAAAATTCACACCAAAATCTTGTAGAGCAGAGAATAACAAAGAGGGATCCAAAAGTAAACAACCAATTGTCGGGTTGGAGAATGGTTTTTGCATTACATTGCAGTGAACTTGAGCAATGCTCTTCTGCAGAGCTCAGTTGAATGGGCAATAGCTCCTTTTTGTCACCTCACATCATAGGATCAAAGTTTTTACTGATTGATAACGGTTTCTATGTAAGGCAGAGGTGCAGGGTTGACACCCTTCACCAGAAAGTCTGAACACGTGGCAAATTAAGCTCTGGAGACTCCGAAATTTGGATTCATTTACAAAGGGCTAAGTGTTCCGCAAGTGAGAATGCCGCATCGTAGGAGTGAGGGAGTCCATTAATCCCTCTCACTGGCTTATTGACTGTTGCAAAGATGGTTATTTGCATAGAAGGTGCTAAATGACCCCCAACTCAGCCACCTACATTTGGAATCATAGAATAGAATCATAGAATCCCTACAGTGCAGAAGAAGGCCATTCGGCCCATCGAGCCTGCACCGACAACAATCCCACCCAGGGCCTATTCCCGTAACTCCATGTATTTACTCTGATCATCCCCCTGACACTAAGGGGCAATTTAGCACTGCCAATCAATGTAACCTGCACACCTTTGGACTGTGGGAGGAAACCGGAGCACCCGGAAGAAACCCACACAGACATGGGGAGAATGTGCAAACTCCACACAGACAGTCGCCCGATCCCTGAATTGAACCCATGTCCCTGGTGCTGTGAGGCAGCAGTGCTAACCACTGTGCCACCGTGCTGTGGAGTCTACCACATTTCTGACGCCACTAAATTCTGGTCACAATGTTCTGACAAATCCTCTTTCCAAAGGCAATATTACACTCAAACAGCCCATTTTTATAAACCCGAGTGCATGAAAGGATTAACATAAAAGCTAGCATCGCAAACTTGGACTTAAACCATTTATTTATCAAGCGGAACATGGATGCACTAATCTCCATTAAATTATATAAAATATAACCCTAAATTTCAGCAGCAAGTAGCAAAGACACCACTATCCATATGTATGTACCTTGCAAACTTTAATCTGAGGACTGGGAATAGAAATTTGTTTCAACAAAGGAGGCCATTTGGCCCATCGTGCCTGTGCTGGTTCATTCCCTGTAGCCTTGCAGGTCTATTGCTTTTATACCTTTTGTCAACACTGTTAATGAATGACCTTATTCTCACGTTCAGATCCAATACCTAAAATCTGCTGCTTTGCTTTTCCATGCTATATTGTTCCAAAGCTTCAAAAGCACAGTGGTTAGCACTGCCGCCGCACAGCGCCAGGGACCCATGTTCAATTCCCATCTTGGGTTAATGTCTGTGCGGAATCTACCTGTTCTCCCCATTTCTGTGGGTTTCTCCCAGATGCTCCGGTTTCCCGGCTTGGGTCACTGTCTGTGCAAAGTCTTCACGTTCTCCCCGTGTCTGCGTGGGCTTCTCCCAGATGCTCCGGTTTCCTCCCACTGTCCGAAAGACGTGCTGGTTAGGTACATTGGCCATGCTAAATTCTCCCTCAGTGTACCCGAACAGGCACCAGAAGTGTGGCAACTAGGGGATTTTCACAGTTACTTCATTGCAGTGTTAATGTAAGCCTACTTATAACACTAATAAATAAACTTTAAAAAACACAGCACCCTTGCACACTCTTCCTCTGTTCCACATAACAACCACTTCACTTCCAATGCATCCATCGTGCGAAGTGGGCAGAGATATTTGACCCAACAGAGAGTTAAATAAATGCAGACATTAAGTTTATTTATCTCAAGTCCAGGAACATCACACCGTCTCCTGCTGTTGGACCTAGTACTCTCCTTCCATAATGTTTTCGTCCTCCTTCACTCTGCAGCCAATTAAAAGCCAAAGGTTCCGCATCACCCAATGGGTTTTTAAGTTTGGAGTTGCCTAAACTCTGCTGTTCTTCTCCACTTTAGTGAATGTCCTGCAGGAGCAGGAGTTGTCATTTCGAATTTCTCTTTATTCAGATGTTCTAATTACTGTCCTACGCAGTTCGAAATAAAAGGCAATGGTGGCTGTCACAACTATGACTCATGCATTCAAACCACACAAAGCAGGATCATCGGCAACACGTTGTGCTTTTTGGTGCAAATTCAACCTGATGTTCGCCCCAGAGAATGAATCATGATTATGCATCGCTCCTCACTATGACACAAATTTTCCCTTCACAGGGAGAGAGAAAGGAAAAAGAGAGTTTCCAACATCAGGAACTTTCCGATATCATTTTCATAGAATCCCTACAGTACAGAAGGAGGCCATTCGGCCCATTGAGTCTGCACCGATCACAATCCCACCCAGACCCTACTCCCGTAACCCTGTAACACTACATTCTGCACTCTCTCGTTTCCTTCTCTATGAACGGTATGCTTTGTCTGTATAGCGCACAAGAAACAATACTTTTCACTGTATGTTAATACATGTGACAATAATAAATCAAATCAAATCAAACCATACATTTACCTTGCCAATCCCCCTGACACTAGGGTCAATTTAGCACGGCCAATCCACCTAACCTGCACATCTTTGGACTGTGGGACGAAACCGGAGCACCCGAGGAAACCCACGCAGACACGGGAAGAATGTGCAAATTCCAGACAGACAGTGACCTGTGGCCAGAATTGAACTTGGGACCTTGGTGCTGCGAGGCAGCAGTGCTAACCACGGTGCCACCGTGCCGCCCCACATAATTTTAGTCACGTTAGCCGAGTCAAGATGAAAAGATTCGTGGCGCGATTTAACACCCAACAGCTGCAATCAGAGAGACTGGGGAGGCGATGGCCTTGTGGTATTATCACCAGACAATTAATCCAGAAATTCAGCTAATGCTCTTGGGACCTGGGTTCAAATCCCGCTATGGAAGATGGTAGAATGTAAATTCAATAAGAATTATCTGGAATTAAGAATCCACAGATGACCATGAAACCATTGCCGATTGTCGGAAAAACCCATTTGGTTCACTAATGTCATTTAGAGAAGGAAATGTGCTGTCCTTACCTGGTCTGGCCTACATGCGACTCCAGAGCCACAGCAATGTGGTTGACTCGCAAGTCTCCTCGAGCAATTAGGGATGGGCACTAAATGCTGGTCAGCCAGCGATGCGCATGTCCCACGAATGAATTTTAAAAAAGATCTAAATCATGATCATCCTGCCCTGTGTGGACTCAGAAATAAAGGTTACTGTGCCAAAGCCTATGTTACTATTTCATTCACAGTAGTTATGCATCTTGCTTCGTGCCCCAAAAGATATAAACAGAGCCTTTTAGATTTAAATGGGGTTTGTCATCTGTCTCATTAACTCAGTTCACAGATTTACCCTCTGGCAATGGTGTCTTTTCAGCATTCACGCCCTGAACTAAAAAAGAAAATAATAATTCTGGAACCTCTGGTGTATTCTTCCATTTGAAGTACGGGTAGGGAACAAGGGAAGCTGAGTGGAGCTGCCAACGTTTCCATCTTTTCCAAGTCAGGCTTGCTGCAGGTAGATATTATTCTCCCACTGGCTATGATTGGGAAGAGTGAACTGAATGTATTATCTCCAAATTTGCAGATGGTACAAAGCTGGGTGGGAGGGTGAGCTGTGAGGAGGATGCAGAGATGCTTCAGCGTGATTTGGACAGGCTGAGTGCGTGGACATCTGCATGGCAGGTGCAGCATAATGTGGATAAATGTGAGGTTATCCACTTTGGGAGCAATAATAGGAAAACAGATTATTACTTGAATGGGTGTAAATTGAGAGAGGCTCAGCGAGACTTTGGTGTCCTCGTGCATCAGTCGCTGAAAGTAAGCGTGCAGGTACAGCAGGCAGTAAAGAAGGCAAATGGCAAGTTGGCCTTCATAACGAGAGGGTTTGAGTATCGGGATAGGGATGTTTTGCTGCAATTGCAAAAGGGCGTTTGTGAAGCCAGCCACACCTGGAGTATTGTGTGCAGTTTTGGTGTCCTTATCTGAAGAAGAATATCCTTACTATAGAGGGAGTTGAGTGAAGGTTTACCAAGCTGATTCCTGAGATGGCAGATCTGTCATATGAGGAGAGATTAAGTCAGTTTTTCTTTTTATTCATTCGTGGGACATGGGCATCGCTGGCTGGGCCAGCATTTATTGTCCATCTCTAGTTGCCTGAGGGCTCTGGAGTCACATGTAGGCCAGACCAGGTAAGGATGGCAGATTTCCTTCCCGAAAGGGCATTAGTGAACCAGATGGGTTTTTCTGACAATCGACAATGGTTTCATGGTCATCAGTACATTCTTTATTCCAGATATTTTTTATTGAATTCAAATTCCACCATCTGTCGCGATGGGGTTTGAACCCGGGTCCCCAGAACAGTAGCTGAGATTCCGGATTAATAGTCTAGTAATAATACCACTAGGCCATCGCCTTCCCCTTACTGGAGTTTAGATGAATGAGAGGGGATCTCAGAGAGACTTATAAAATTCTAACAGGGTTTGACAGGGAAGTTTCAGAGAGAATGTTCCCAATGGTGGGGGAGTCCAGAACTAGGGCTCATAGCCTGAGGATAAGGGGAAATTTCTTCACCACAGCTATTCCAATCCAATTCTCTTCCCACACTTAGGACTAAGGGAAACTTTCATCTGTTTCCATAACTAGTAATTCCCGGAACACGTCACTAGTTCTTTGCCAGGGGTTTATAGCTTGAGGGACGCCACTTCACATGAAGCAAGGCTGAACAGGAGGCTGTCCCGTTCTTACCACCAGCCATTGACGTGTTTGGAAGTATCTTGCAGGTTGACATTCAACCTGCTTGACTGCGTTACAGAATCCTACAGTGTAGAATGAGGCCATTCGGCCCATCGAGTCTGTGCCAACCACAGTCCCACCCAGGATCTTGGGACTGTGGGAGGAAACCGGAGCACCCGGAGGAAACCCACGCAGACACAGGGGGAACGTGCAGACTCTCCACAAACAGTCACCCAAGCCGGAATTGAACCTGGGTCCCTGGCGCTGTGAGGCAGCTGTGCTAACCACTGTCCTACCCTGCCACCCCAAAGTGACTTTGTTGTTTTTCCTACTGCTTATTGTATTTCTTCAAGAAGGTAAAACATGCGTGAAAGGGAAGGGTGGAGGCTTGAGAGGATTTACCATGCTGGAAATAAACAGATGAAAGAGTTGATTACTTTTGCTAACCACTGTGCCACCGTGCCGTCCTATGAACATACCTTCCTTGGCCAACAAGTTCTGGGGTGGGACTCGAACTCGGAGTTCCTGACTCAGGAGGCAGAAACACTAACCCACTTTTGATTTGATTTGATTTGATTATTATTGTCACAGGTATTAGTATGGAGTGAAAAGTATTGTTTCTTGCGCGCTACACAGACAAAGCATACCGTTCATTGAGATGGAAAGGAAAGGGTGCAGAATGTAGTGTTACAGTCATAGCTAGGGTGTAGAGAAAGATCAACTTAATGCGAGGTAAGTCCATTCAAAAGTCTGACAGCAGCAGGGAAGAAGCTGTTCTTGAGTCAGTTGGTACGTGACTTCGGACTTTTGTATCTCTCCCCCACTGCGCCACAAGATCTTCCATCCTGCAACTATTCCTTACATAATAGGTATTGACAATTTTAAACTGCACAGACTGATCAATTTTACCACGGACAATGCCAAATGAAAGGACTTTGTACTGCTGAATGGCAGAGATTGTAGAAACTGGGAAAATGCTGCAAACTAATCTATCACACCCAGCCAACTGTCAGTGCAGGTGTTGGGTCAGATATAAATGTATGCTCTATTTATTATCTGAGCAGCGAGAAAGGTTAAGGCAAGACAGCTCAATATAACTCAAGCCTAACCGCAGAGCAGCAGCCCTGAAAATGTCTGCTTTTATAATTCCGAGAAAATAATGAACAGATGAAGCTTTTATTTTTTTTACTCCCGCCCCTTTGGTTTTAAGCGAAGGCTGCTTCAAGAATTCCTGTCACATTGAGCAGCATTTCCACAGGTAATGAAATCAAAGCGGTGGCATCATTCGATCAGAGAGCTGTCGGATGCAATAAAAATGTACAGCATGTCGACACGTCCACTGAAGTGAGCCGATGCGGATGATGCCCACTGAGAACTCATTTTCTTCCCAGTCTCCTGGAGTAAATCAAATCTTCCGTCCTCCTGTTCTTGGCAGCATCCTCTCTCCCTCTGCCCGTCATGGAACGGGTCAATTCGGGGAATGTGTCTTTAACATGGGAAAAGGGGAGGGGGGGAAGGTGGGAGCGCTGGGGCATAAATGCTTTGTCGAGCACTAAAGCAACTTCACTGACGTCTGACAGTGAATCTCGAGCAGTTAGCGTTGCCAGTACAGCGCTGATTCACAAATACATTAAACAAAACATTTCAGTGCAGTGGCCGGGGGAATCGCGAAAGTTTGCTCACCCTCCAAGTCCTCACCTGTCACCCCCAAACACACTGGTCTACATCAGCCTCTGGCCTGGCAACACCTTGAGGACAAAATACTTATTCAGAGAATCCCTACAGTGCAGAAGGAGGCCATTCTGCCCATCGACCACAGTCCCACCCAGCCCCTATCCCCATAGCCACACATATTTACCCTGCTAGTCCCCCTGACACTAAGGGACAATTTACCGTGGCCAATCAACCTAACCCGCACATGGATATGCTTATCCTGGGGAGGCGATGGCTTACTGGTATTATCGCTAGACTATTAATCCAGCTAATGTCCTGGGGACCCTGGTTTCGAATCCTGTCACGGCAGATGGTGGATTTTGAATTCAATTATAAAAAAAAAATCTGGAATTAAGAATCTACTGATGACCATGAAACCATTGTCGGAAAAACCCATCTGGTTCACTAATGTCTTTTAGGGAAGGAAATCTGCCGTCCTTACCTGGTCTGGCCTACATGTGATTCCAGAGCCCCAGCAATGTGGTTGACTCTCAACTGCCCTCGAGCAACTAGGGATGGGAATAAATGTTGGCCCAGCCAATGATGCCCAAGTCCCACAATTGAATAATCCCCCTCCCTCCCTTTCTCAGTAACCTCCACCAATTAAACACTCCTCTGCGCTCCTGCAATTTTGGACTCTAGCACAATCTTGATTTTCATTGCTCCAATATTGGCAGGCGTGCCTTCTGTTGCCTAAGTCCTGAGTTATGAATCTATCAATCTGCCTCTCTATCGCTCTCTTTAAGATGCCCCTTATAGTCTTCAATTATTCTGGTTTTGATTATGTGAGTCTGTTACTTGATGTTTACTGTACTTGATTTGTTAAGTCTGGGTGTGGACTCAGAGCAAACTAAACAGAGCTGTACAAAGAGCTGGAAGCTGGAGCTGAAGCATGGGGTTGACATCTTTAAGCACTGTGAACAAACCTGTCATACACATAGGGTGGAATCTTGTTCAGGCATCTTGCCTTTTAGCTGGAGAGAGAACCACACAATCTCTTTTCAGGAAAACCCACTCAACCACAAACCAATCAGGGATTGGTGAAGCCAGCGGCTGGCCTTCGCCTGGAATTAAGACCTCAAGTGCAAACATCTCACCTACGGAGAGGTAAGTAATGAGATGGCAATGAAGGAGGGGTTTTCAGGGTTGGGGTCTTGGGGAGAGAGGTGTAGTGGGGTTGGCAGCAAGGGTAGATGTGTGACTCTCCATAGGTCCATCTCTTTCCCCGATCAGGAACTGAATCCCTTTGATTGAGGGACACCCACCCCAGAGGTGACAGACTGGCCACACAGTTTTACCTGTTGTGCATCACAACCGGCCAACTCACAACTGGGTTAATACTAACAAAGGCCAGACAAGGCCTGTAAGTAGTCACTAATTGACCATGTAAGGGCCCCAATAGGCAGCGGGGTGAGAAAGTCACCCAGAACCTAATTCTAGTGGAGGTGAGATGGTTGTTTCATCTGCCATTCCCCCCAGTGGTGGGGCGTCCACCCGATGGTGGGGGAGTCCAGAACTAGGGGTCATAGTTTGAGGATAAGGGGTAAACCTTTTAGGACTGAGGTGAGGAGAAATTTCTTCACCCAGAGAGTGGTGAACGTGTGGAATTCACCTCCACAGAAAGTAATTGAGGCCAAAACATTGTGTGATTTCAAGAAGAAATTAGATATAGCTCTTGGGGCTAAAGGGATCAAGGGATATGGGGGTAAGTGAGAATCATTTGATCATCAATGAATTTGATCATCAACCATGATCAAAATGAATGGTGGAGCAGGCTCGAAGGGCCGAACAGCCTACTCCTGCTTCTGTTTTCTATGTTTCTGTGCCACGCCTCTGTCTCCGAGATCACCAGTAGCAAGAGCAGAAGATTATGTCAATAGAAACAGTGTCATCTCTTCATAGATCCAAAATATGAAATATACAACAGTCCCAACGAGTGACCATGGAGCTGTACAATAGAGAAGCCTAACGACCTTGGGAATGGAGAGAAAAGAATATGACATCAAGTGAGCGCACATTAACTAGAGTTGGCCATCAATAGCCTCTCTACCGGCCTAGCAACAGATTAAACCTGATTTTCTGCTTTATCTCGTTCTAAAGCAATTTCTCAAAGCTGGGTGGGAGGGTGAGCTGTGAGGAGGATGCAGAGCTGCTTCAGTGTGATTTGGACAAGTTGAGTGAGTGGGTAAATGAATAGCAGATGCAGTATAATTTGGATAAATATGAGATTATCCACTTTGGCAGCAGAAAGGGGAAGGCAGATCACTATATGAATGGCCAGAAATTAGGGGAAGAGAATGTGCAACAAGACCTGGGTGTCCTTGTACACCAACCACTGAAGGTAGGCGTGCAGGTGCAGCAGGCAGTAAAAATAGCAAACAGTATGTTGGCCTTCAAAGCGTCTGGCTGCAATTAAACAGGGCCTTAGTGAGGCCTTCCTGGAATATTGTGTGCAGTTTTGGTCTCCTTATCTGAGGAAGGATGTTCTTGCTCTGGAGGGAGTACAGAGAAGGTTTACCAGACTGATTCCGTGGATGGAGGGACTGACGTACGAGGAGCGATTGAGTCAGTTAGGAGTGTATTCATTGGAGTTCAGAAGAATGAGGGGGATCTCATAGAAACCTATAAAATTCTAACAGGACTACAGGGTAGATGCAAGAAGGATATTCCCGATGGTGGGGGTGTCCAGAACCAGGGGTCACAGTCTGACGATACAGGGTTTAGGACAGAGATGAGGAGAAATGTCTTCAACCAAACAGTGGTCAGCCTGTGGAATTCACTACCACAGGAAGTGGTTGAAGCTGAATCATTGTGGCCGGGATTTTGCCACCCCGCCTGCCACAGGAATCGGAGCGGGCAGACCATGGAAAGGTCCGTTGACCTCGGGCGAGATTTTACAGTTTTGGGACAAGCGAGGCCATAAAATCCCGCCCTGTACGGTTTCAAGAAGCAGTTAGACATGGCACTTGGGGCGAAGGGGATCAAAGGCTAGGGGGGGAAAGACAGGATCAAGCAATTGAGTTGACTGATCAGCCAATGTGATAATGAATGGCAGAGCAGGCTCAAAGGGCCAAATGGCCACCTCCTGCTCCCATTTTCTATGTTTCTTCTTCACCACCTTTAGTTTTCTTCATGGTTCATCATTGAGAAACTGCCTTCTACTTGCATAATTTACAGAACCATAGAATCTACAGTGCAGAAGGAGGCCATCTGGCCCATCGAGTCTGCACCGACCACAATCCCACCCAGGCCCTATTCCTATAACCCAATGCATTTACCCTAACTAATCCCCCGACATGATGTGGAGATGCCGATGTTGGACTGGGGTGGGCACAGTAAGAAGTCCTGCAACACCAGGTTAAAGTCCAACAGGTTTATTTGGTAGCACGAGCTTTCGGAGCGCTGCCCCTTCATCATGTAAAGGAACTGACTCCCTGTTGAAGGAGCTGTGCCCCAAAAGCTCGTGCTACCAAATAAACTTGTTGGACTTCAACCTGGTGTTGTGAGACTTCTTACTGTGCCAATCCCTCTGACACTAAGGGGCAATTTAGCATGGCCAACCCACACATCTTTGGACTGTGGGAGGAAACTGGAGCACATGGGGGAAACCCACACAGACACGGGGAGAATGTGCACAGACAGTGACCCAAGCTGGGAATCGAACCGGGGTCCCTGGCACTGTAAGGCAACAGTGCTAACCACTGTGCCACTGTGCCACTTATTAAAAAAAATTGAACAAAGCTGCTGGAAATTCTTTGAATCAGATACAAGGTAAATAATGAGTTCAGTTGTTTAAGCAAGGCGCTGCTCAGTGAATACTTGCCTGAAACATTTGTTAGGTCCTATCTTCTCTCTGTCACGTGGACTCTCCATGGGTTTACTGTGAAGCTGTATTCAGCCATACAACTGACTATTTCACCACTTAGGCTGAGTATGCAGTGTGCTTTCAACAACCAAAACATTAATTTACCGGTAAATATCTGTTAAATAAAAGCCTGCTCTCTCAGACAGCCATCCCATTCAGTAGCTATGTATTTATTAGATAGAGTAACTCTGGAACTGGTATCATTAATCTGAACTAATCTGGGACACTGGCACGGTGCACAGCTCAGAGTCTCTTTCTCTGCCCCATTCTCTTTCTTCTTAACTGGGACCTCTCCTTGTCTCCTGTTTGAGACTTTTTTCCAGTTATGGCACTCTGTTCCTTGGGTCTCATGATCAGGGTTTTTGCACCATTTTCGTTTTTCCTCATGCAGGCATCCTGAGGATTCCAAATGTGTGCTTTGCACGCGTGGATAACTCGTGTCCACGCATGCACGGAAACTCCTGAGGACCTGACATCGTAAGGAGTCTAACAACACCAGATTAAAGTCCAACAGGTTTATTTGGTAGCAAACGCCACTAGCTTTCGGAATGCTGCTCCTTCGTCAGGTGAGTGGGAGATCTGCTCATATGCTGTTTACGAGCAGATTTCCCACTCACCTGACGAAGGAGCAGTGCTCCGAAAGCTAGTGGCGTTTGCTACCAAATAAACCTGTTGGACTTTAACCTGGTGTTGTTAGACTCCTTACTGTGTTTACCCCAGTCCAACGCCGGCATCTCCACAACCTGACATCCAGCCAATGATAAGTCGAATCACGTAACACCCCTTCCCGTGGGGTAAAGAAAGGGGTGGCACGGTGGCATAATGGTCAGCACTGTTGCCTCACAGTGCCAGGGGCCAGAGTTCAATTCCAACCTTGGGTGGCTGCCTGTGTGGAGTTTGCATGTTCTCGCAGTGTCTGTGTGGGTTTCCTCCGGATACCCCGGTTTCCTCTGGGTGCTCTGGTTTCCTCCCACAGATTTGCAGGTTAGGTGAATTGGCCTTGGCAAATTGTCCCTTAGTGTCCCAAGATGTGTAGATTCAGTGGATTGAGCCGCTGTAAACGTGGGGAATTATTGGGATAGGACAGGAGTCAGTGCAGACTCGATGGGCCAAGTGGCCTCTTTCTGCACTGTAGGGATTCTATGATTCTAAGGTTTCTTTATAATGGCGTTATAATTTATTTGGAGGAAGCACTTAACATTAAACTTGGAACAAATAGCTTATCACATACTGCACAGATAAACTTTTCATTTTAATCCACAATCACACACCTTGTATTATAAAGCTATAAAAGCTTAACAAAAACAAAGCCAGTACATGTATCAGGTAGGATTAGCAGGATTTAATCATCATAGAATTGTCACAACTCAGAATCTGTCTTTTCTCTTATATCCTTTCCTTAAAACCTGCTCAGAGCATCAATAATAATTTTTTTACAATAATCTTTGCATGGCCAACCAAAGGTAGTGAAAGTACATTAAAGCTTTCTTTAGAATCATCTTGACGAGCTTGTATTTGAATTTTGTTCCATAGTTTTTCAACCTTTCTGGTGTAACTGCAAACCAAAACTCTGGTGTCCTTCCCCTCTTTACATATGGGTGCATATTTGTCACGCTGCGTAAAATCTACAAGATGCACTGCAGCAATTCACCAAAGATCCTTAGACAGCATCTGCCAAACCCACGACCACCTCCATCTAGAAGCACAAGGGCAGCAGATACATGGGAACACCACCACCTGCAAGTTCCCCTCCAAGCCACTCACCATCCTGACTTGGAAATATATCGCCCTTCCTTCGCAGTCGCTGGGTCAAAATCCTGGAATTCCCTCCCTAACGATGTTGTGGGTCATCCCACAGCACGTGGACTGCAGCGATTCAAGAAGGCAGCTCACCACCACCTTCTCAAGGGCAACAAGGGATGGGCAATAAATGCTGGCCAGTCAGCAATGCCCATGTCCCATGAATGAATAAAAAATATATATGTAATACAAATGGCAAAGTTCTCTCAATTTCCGTACAACTAAACATAGGTTTGTCATCCTCTTCTCTGTTGACGAAAATGTGCCTTCAATAAGTCCTTTACATTTGGAAATTGTGTAAGACAACCAGCTTTAAAATTACCTTACTCACTCACTTCTTCCATAATAGATAAAGGCAAATAACTGCTGATGCTGGAATCTGAAACAAAAACAGAAAATGCTAGAAAACCTCAGCAGGTTTGACAGCATCAGTACAGAGAGAATAGAGCCAACGTTTCAAGTCAGGATGATCCTTGCAGTCACCCCCGCAAAGATCATCCAGATTTGAAACATTGGCTCTATTCTCTCTCCACAGATGCGGCTGAGATTTTCCAGCATTTTCTGTTTTCTTCCATAACAGATTTTGTCGTTTCATGTCTCTGATTAACACCAGATCAATAAACCTGCAAGGAGGGAGATTTCCTCTCTTTCCATTTCCAAGAAATGTGCTACAGCCTCTGCATGTGTTCATATTCTTCCTGTTGAGGTGTCCTGATGTGGCACGGTGGTACAGTAGTTAGCACTGCTGCCTCACAGTGCCAGAACCCGGGTTTGATTCCCAGCTTGGGCCACTGTCCATGTGGAGTTTGCACATTCTCCCCGTGTCTGCGTGGGTTTCCTCTGGTTTCCTCCCACAGTCTGAAAGACGTGTTGGTTGGGTGCATTGGCCATGCTAAATTCTCCCTCAGTGTACCCGAACAGGCGCCGGAGTGTAGCAACCAGGGGATTTTCACAGTAACTTCATTGCAGTGTTAACGTAAGCCTACTTGTGACACTAATAAATAAACTCATCTCCATTTCTTTCACAATTTCATCCAAATACTTGTTTTCTCTCTTACTTTCCAATTCTTTTCCAAGGTTGTTAATCATTGAATCCCTATAGTGCAGAAAGAGGCCATTCGGCCCATTGAGTCTGCACTGACCACAATCCCACCCAGGCCCTATCCCCATAACCCCATGCATTTGCCCTACTAATCTTCCTGACACTAGGGTCAATTTAGCATGGCCAATCAACCCCACCCGCACATCTTTGGACGGTGGGAGGAAACCGGAGCACCCGAAGGAAACCCACGCAGACTCGGGGAGAACGTGTAACCATTGCATTCAGCTCAGCAATGTTCAGGTCAATTCAGGTGTCTTTGTTTCAGTGTCATGTGTGGGAACCTTATACAAGTTTAACAACTTCTCCTGGACATTCAGCTCATTTCAGAATCTTTCTTCCTGAGTTGCTGATTGCTCCTTAGAAATTTTCAATTCAACGTTTGATCCTCAATATATTCCTTAAATTTTTCTTTAGCTGCTTTCTAAGTCTGTGTCAGCTCTTCCATACTGCTCAACTCATCCTTTTTGTTCACCAGATTGCATTGCAGTTCCAGGGGCGACACGGTGGCACAGTGGTTAGCACTGCTACCTCACATCGCCAGGTACCCGGGTTCAATTCCCGGCTTGGGTCACTGTCTGTGTAGAGTTTGCATGCTTTCCCTGTGTCTGCATGGGTTTCCTCCGGGTGCTCCGGTTTCCTCCCACACAGATGTGCTGGTTGGTGCATTGGCCATGCTAAATTCCCCCTCAGTGTACCCGAACAGGTGTTGGAGTGTGGCTACCTGGGGGATTTTCACAGTAACTTCATTGTTGTGTTAATGTGAGCCTACTTGTGACACTAACAAATAAACTTTTTAAAAAAGAATTTCACTGCTCTCTGATGAAGTTCTTACAGTCTTTGTTTTTAATTCAGCATTCAATCAATTATTCTGATTCATCAGCCTTTTTAAGATGTTTTTCATGATACTTAACAGAGACTTCTGATACTGGAAGTTCATCAAGTTAATTAAAGGTCTATCTTTGATGAATTTGCTTCTACAAGTTTATCATTCAGATGTTTCCAGTCTTCATTCAAGTGTTCTACTTCCTGTAATGGGATCTCTAGTGTTCTCCAGTACTTCCCATCCTTCCGCATGGGAAAGTTGATTCTCTAACTGGATCAGCCTTTCTTTCAATTGGTCAATATTTTGATTTGATTTATTATTGTCAATTGTATGGGGATGCAGCGAAAAGTATTGGTTCTTGCGCGGCTACACAGACAAAACATTCCTTTCATAGAGTACATAGGGGAGAAGGAAAGGAGAGAGTGCAGAATGTAGTGTTACAGTCATAGCTCGGGTGAGATCAGCTAAATGTATGGTAGGTCCATTCAAAAGTCTGATGGCAGCAGGGAAGAAACCGTTCTTGAGTCGGTTGGGTACGTGACCTCAGACTCTTGTATCTTTTTCCCGACAGAAGAAGGTGGAATAGAATATATCCGGGATGCGTGGGGTCCTTGATTATGCTGTCTGCTTTTCCAAGGAAGCGGGAAGCATAGACAGAGTCAATGGATGGGAGGTTAGTTTGAGTGATGGGCTGGGCTTTGTTCATGGCCCTTTGTACTTTCTTGCAGTCTTGTTCAGAACAAGTGCCATACCAAGCTGTGATACAACCAGAAAGGATGCTTTCTATGGGTGCAGCTGTTAAAATAAGTGAGAGTCGTAGCAGACTCTCCAAAAGTCTCTCCAAAAGTCGCTCCAACTTGGACAGCCTCAACAAATACCTCACAGGGTTTCAATCTCATCTCCCGAGACTCCATTCCCCTGGATTCCCGAGTCTGCACTCAAGCACCAACTCATAAGTGTAACTCTTCCGTCACACCAAGGAGAATGCTACAGCTTCAAAGCGATGTCCTTTGCCCCAACAGTCTGGAGCATGGCATCATCAAAATTCTGCTGCCTTCTTCGATGTACAGCCCTTCTCCTGAACACTCATTACTTAAAGTCTGCCAATCACAGCCCATTTTTCTGTTTGGAGCCTCTTCATCTGCTTCTCTCTCTTTCTTCTTAACTTGGCTCTCTCCCTCTCCCCTGTCTGGAACTTCCTTTGGTACATCTCTCTATCCCCTGCCTCTGTCCGGCACTCTCCTCTGATTATGGGTGACCCATTCCTCAGGTCACATGATAGGGATTTTCACACCATTTTCTTGTTTATTTTTCTTCACGCAGGTTCCCCGAGAACTCCAAAGGTTGCACCACATATGCACAACCACATATGCACAAGGGGCGGCACGGTAGCACAGTGGTTAGCACTGCTGCTTCACAGCTCCAGGGACCTGGGTTCGATTCCCGGCTCGGGTCACTGTCTGTGTGGAGTTCGCACATTCTCCTCGTGTCTGCGTGGGTTTCCTCCGGGTGCTCCGGTTTCCTCCCACAGTCCAAAGATGTGCGGGTTAGGTTGATTGGCCAGGTTAAAAATTGCCCCTTAGAGTCCTGAGATGTGTACGTTAGAGGGATTAGCGGGTAAAATATGTGGGGGTAGGGCCTGGGTGGGATTGTGGTCGGTGCAGACTTGATGGGCCGAATGGCCTCCTTCTGCACTGTAGGGTTTCTATGATTTCTATGAACCTGTTCCTGGTCCACACATGCATAGGACGTTCCGAGATCTGTCAGGTCTTGGAGATCCTGACCAGTGCCTGATGATAAGGTTGGTCAGATCTCATCAGTAAAATAATGGACAATGCTGTGTAAAAATACTGAATTTAGTCGGCGAACATTGGCAACAGATATTTGTAAGCTCGGGAACAGAATAGGGTGAGCGTATTTGAACAAATAAAGGAACAAGTGGAAGTCAGAATTGTCAATTTTCTGTCATAGAACAAAGAACAAAAAAAATTACAGCACAGGAACAGGCCCTTCGGCCTTCCAAGCCTGCACCAACCATGCTGCCCAATTGAACTAAAACCACCTACCCTTCCGGGGATCATATCCCTCCATTCCCATCCTATTCATGTATTTGTCAAGATGCCCCTTAAATGTCACTATCATATCTGCTTCCACGACCTCCCCTGGCAGTGAGTTCCAGACACCCACCATCTTCTGTGCAAAAGATTTGCCTCGTACATCTCCTTTAAACCTTGCCCCTCACACCATAAACCTATGCCCCTAGTAATTGACTCTTCCACCCTGGGAAAAAGCTTCTGACTATCCATTCTGTCCATGCCCCTCATAATCTTGCAGACTTCTACCAACCCCTCAACTTCCATTGTTCCAGTGAGAACAAACCAAGTTTCTCCAACTTCTCCTCGTAGCTAATGCCCTTTATACCAGGCAACATCCTGGTAAATCTTTTCTGTACCCACTCCAAAGCCTCCACATCATTCTGGTAGTGTGGTGACCAGAATTGAACACTATATTCCAAATGTGATCGTGTGATCAGGGAAAATTGGCCAATCCATCATAGCTTGATGGAATCGGGAACCATATTCATCGAATTGTAGAATCAAACAGCACAGAAGAGGCCCTTCGGCCCATCGAGGCCAGACCAACACATTAGAAACACATGAACTCCCACCTAATCCTATCTGCCAAAACTTGGTCCATAACCCTGAATGTTTTGACATGCCAAGTGCTCATCCAGGTACCTTTTAAAGGATGTGAAGCGTCCCGCTTCCACCACCCTCCCAGGCAGCGCATTCCTGACCCTCACCACCCTCGGAGTAAAAAACGTTTTCCTCACATTTCCCCTTAAACCTCCAGAAACTACTTTCCATTCTTTTTTTTCCTCCTCATCTCAGGTTTTTCCCTGTTTCACTTTCCCTCGGTGCAATCAATAAACACTCCAACAGGAAGATTGTCTGATTCAAGGATTTGTAAAAGAAATTGAATTTAAAACAAAACTTAACTGAGTATTTGACCACTTGACACCAGTAAATTTCAAACTCAACAAGATCCCCTTTGCTGTAGTGTTATTAACTCAGGGTAAAACCCATAATACAGGGGTGATATTTTAACCAAGTTTAGTTTTTAGTAAACTATTTCCAAATATAAAAATTATCTACTGTACATTAATCTTGGAACACTGCGTCACGGCAGATGGAGTAAAGCTCAAAAGTTTATTTATTTGCGTCACAAGTAGGCTGCAACGAAGTTACTGTGAAAATCCCCGAGTCGCCACACTCCGGTGCCTGTCTGAGTACCCTGAGGGAGAACTTAGTGTGGCCAATGCACCTAACCAGCATGTCTTTCGGACTGTGGGAGGAAACCGGAGCACCCGGAGGGAACCCACACAGGGAGAACATACAGATTCTACACATTCAGTGACCCAAGCCAGGGGAATCGAACCCAGGTCCCTGGAGCTGTGAGGCAGCAGTGCTAACCACTGTGCCACCGTGCCGCCCATAGATCATTCACCTCACAGTTGGTTGGGGTGCCCTACCAGTAAAGTGCTTCCTCTCTAGATACTTGGAAAATGTTTTGTTGAAAGATCTCGCTCAAGATGCTAGTTAGACCTCAACTGGAATATTGTGTACAGTTCTGGGCGCCACACTACAGGAAGGATATGAACACATTGGAGAGGGTGCAGAAGAGGTTTACAAAAAGTGTTTCTGGGATGAGAAATTTCAGTGAAGAGGATAGACTGGAGAGGTTGGGACTGCTTTCCTTGGAGATAAAAAGTCTAAGAGGAGATCTGATAGAGGTGTTCAAATCATGAGGGAGATGGACAAAGTAGATAGGGAGGGACTGTTCCCACTGGTAAAAGGATCAAGAACGAGAGGGCACAGATTTAAAACGATTGGCATTGAAGTAAGCATGCTGTGAGGAAAAACATTTTCACACAAGTGATTTGGGTCTTGAATCCATTGGCTGGAAGTGTGGTGCAGGCAGGTTCAATCGAGGCAATCAAGGGGGTATTGGATGATTATTTAAATAGAAAAAATGTGCAGGGGTACGGGGAAAAGGCAGGAAAATGGTACTAAGCCATGATGCTCGTTTGTTTGGAGAACCGGTGCAGACACAATGGGCCAAATGGCCTCCTTCTGCACCGAAACGATTCTGTGATTCTGTGAGATGTTATTCACCACAACAGCATTGAAGTAAACTACCTTCTAATATTACGATGTTAAATAGTGGCTTGGCAAAACCTTTAATTAATACATTGCCCTTTTAATATATTCAAAATGTATGGATTTTCTGTTCATTTTTCTCTCTGTGAAATAAAATATGTAAAATTATTCCATCACTCTCAGTGTGTTAGATCACAACACCTCTTCAACTGAGGTTGGTTAGCCAAATATTACTAATTCTCAGTATTAGTATTTTTAATACAAGGAATGTTAGTAATAATATCCCACAGGCAATATTTATCCCTCTGATTATCTGGTCATTTCTGCTTGTGGGATCTTGCTGTGCTAAGTTGGCTGCCGCATTTGATGCATTATAATGGTGACCGCATTTCCAAGTATGTAATTGGCTGTAAAATGCCACGGGATGTCCTGAGGATGCGAAAGGCACTATATAAATGCAAGTTCTTTGAGGAGGGTGGGGGGGGGAGTCTTTGTAATTTACACAATTTCCAAATGCGCATCTTGGGATGTTTTCCACCTCTGCTGTTTCCCATTCAATTAATAAATGGAGATTGTTGTTGAATTATAGTCAAAGTGAGGGGATGAGTTGAAGCCAATTTCTGATCCCAACCAGACAGACATTAGTCCCTGTAACTCAGAAATGGGACCACAATTTCCCTTTGACAAGGAACCCTCACAGCCTGAGATTTCACAAGGCTACAGACCAAGTGTTGGAAAATGGGATCAGGTTGCTCAACAACTCCACTACTAGTTGCTTCCCAAGAGCAGCACGGTGGCACAGTAGTTAGCACTGCTGCCTCGCAGCGCCAGAGACCCAGGTTGGATTCCCGGCCTCGGGTCACTGCCTGTGTGGAGTTCTCCCCGTGCCTGCGTGGGTTTCCTCCGGGTGCTCCATCTTTCTCCCACAGTCCAAAGATGTGCGGGTTAGGTTGATTGGCCATGCTAAAATTGCCCCTTAGTGTCAGGAAGATTAGCAGGGTAAATATGTGGGGTTATAGGGATAGGGCCTGGGTGGGATTGTTGTCAGTGCAGGCTCGATGGGCCAAATGGCCTTCTTCTGCACTGTAATGATTCTATAATTCTATAGACACACAAGTGCATGCACACACACCTCTGTTTCTGGCTAAATAAGCAGAGGAAATTCCCAATACACTGATCTAAATCCTAATTCCTATGGGTTGTGGTAAATGGGGAATATCCCTACCGTCAGGTCAGCATCTGTAAGGAGAGAAATGAGCTGACGTTTCGAGTCCAGATGACCCTTTGTCAAAACTGGTCTTCTGGGCTCGAAACGTCAGCTCTTTTCCCTCCTTACAGATGCTGCCAAACCTGCTGAGATTTTCCATCATTTTCTCTTTTGGTTTCAGATTCCAGCATCCGCAGTAATTTGCTTTTATCCCTCCAGTTTATCCCTCCAGACTGTGTTCCTCTTGTCAGGAGAATGGAAATGTTCCCAATGTAGATTTCGCAGTAACATTCATTTTTAGACTATGGCCCTTCAGAGGATTTAAGAATCAGTTGATTAGGGTGGGACTAGAGTCACTTAGAATCATAGGAGTCTATAGAACCATCCAATATATTCAGTCCCTCGTACCCTTGAAAGAGCTTTCCAATGAGCTCCACTGCTGTCCATAACCCTGCAAAGGCTTCATTTTTATGTATTAATCCAATTTTTTTTTTGTAGGTTGCTATTGAATAGAGCTCAGATTGGGCTGGAGACAGTTTCCTATCACTGAAGGATATTGGTGAACCATTTGGTTCTTAACAGCAGAACAGTGGATATTGCAGTCATTGCCTGGGATTTTCCAGCCCCCACCATGGTGGGTTTTGCAGTGGCAGAAGCAGCCTGCCATTGGTCACTGGCAGGATCTTCCCATTTTGCCAAAGTCAGTGGCCATTTGTGTTGTTTGCCGGCCACACCGCCCTGGGAGGAATCGCCTTCAGCAGAACTGGAAGATGGAAAAGACTGTAAAATCCCAACTATTATTTTCCCCTGAGGCCAGCCCACAAATTAGTAAATTTATTGAACAGTTTATTATGGTGGGATTTGGATGAACAAATATTATATCACGAGCCAAATATTTTATTATTCTGTTATAGCACAGACACTACACTATCACTTGGCTAACTAAAATAAAACCAGAATCAGTGCCAATTTATTGTATCTAAATATTTATACGTATAACTTGGTGGTGTACAAGATGTAACAAATTACATCTGAACAAAGACAGATCTCTGGAGTTCTTTATCTCCAAGAATGCCTGAAATTCATCCTCTAAATATATTCTCCAGGAGTGAGTTGCAAGGCTTCTTGTTTATGTATACAACGGCTATGGTGGGTGGGCCGGGGGGCGGGGGGGTGGGGAGGGGGGGGGGGGGGGCAGCTAGCTCCCAGGCTTCCATTACTAGAGGTGGCACAGTGGTTAGCACTGCTGCCACACAGCGCCAGGGACCCGGGTTCGATTCTGGTCTCGGGTCACTGTAACTAAGAAATGGGACCACAATTTCCCTTTGACAAGGAACCCTCACAGCCTGAGATTTCACAAGGCTACAGACCAAGTGTTGGAAAATGGGATCAGGTTGCTCAACAACTCCACTACTAGTTGCTTCCCAAGAGCAGCACGGTGGCACAGTGGTTAGCACTGCTGCCTCGCAGCGCCAGGGACACAGGTTGGATTCCCGGCCTCGGGTCATTGTCCGTGTGGAGTTCTCCCCGTGTCTGCGTGGGTTTCCTCCGGGTGCTCCATTTTTCTCCCACAGTCTAAAGATGTGCGGGTTAGGTTGATTGGCCATGCTAAATTGCCCTTTAGTGTCAGGAGGCAGCAGGGATTACGGGGATAGGGCCTGGGTGGGATTGTGGTTGGTGCAGAGTCGATGGGCCAAATGGCCTCCTCCTGCACTGTAGGGATTCTATGATTCTATTCTTTACTCTTATGTGTGACTAGAATGCACAAAAGGAGAAATTGGACTCAAATCCTTCTAACTTTCTCTCTTGAAAAATGATGGATTTGTATTTATATCGTCGTTCGACCTTCAGTATTGAAGAAGGTCATCTTCATTTGTCATCCAGGTGTTGGGCTGTGTGGCTGCGAAGGTGGCTGATAAGCCTTATCTTAGCACGAAAGGTTCCAGTGCACTGAGGACAGGATAATGAGGCTGGAAGGTAATTGGGGCCACCTTTCTCATGGTTTTGACCTGCTTTGCGTTTGTTTTGAGCTGACACTATCCGTTGCTCCTCGTTTTCTGATGTGCCTTTGGAAGTTCCTCCAGGCTGAGCAATCCTGGGCAAGGGTCTCCCATAATGCAGTGTCAATTTTAAAGTCCTTGAGGGAGATTTTCAGGGCATCCTTGAAGCGTGCTCCATGCGACGGTTCACCGTAGAAGATCTGCTTGGAGAGTCAGTTGTCAGGCATTCTGGTGACATGTCCAGCCCATCGGAACAGTTTTTGTTTAAGTTTATGTTAGTGTCAGAGGTAGGCTTACATTAACAATGCAATGAAGTTACTGTGAAAATCCCCTAGTTGCCATACTCCGGCACCTGTTCAGGTGCCCTGAGGGAGAATTTAGCACGGCCAATACACCTAACCAGCACGTCTTTGGACTGTGGGAGGAAACCAGAGCACCCGGAGGAAACCCACACAGACACAGGGAGAACATGCAGACTCCACACAGACAGTGACCCAAGCTGGGAATCGAACCTGGGTCCCTGGCGCTGTGAGGCAGCAGAGCTAATGACTGTGCCACCGTGCCACCTGTTTGCCATAACATTGTGAAAATGCTGACCAGCCGGATCTCCAGAGGATCTCTGCGTCTTGCCTCTTGAGGAACTTGCGGAGGCAGGAAAGGTGGAAGTGATCGATTTTCTTTATGCATCGCTGGTAGATGGTCCAGGACTCACTCTTGTAGAGAGGAGTGGAGAAGACAACTCGGCAGACCTTGAGCTTGGTTTCTCAGCCCTCTACATTCCCATACCGAACAGCAAAGTCTTCTACAGGACACACCGACTGTGCCAGTTCTGGCATCGGTCTCATCATCAATATGAACACAGGGTGAGAGAGTGCTGCCTCGGTAGGACCACCTGTCCATAGCGGTCAGACTCTGATGGCTCACTCACACTGTCGGCTCTTGATGGGGCTTTCCTGGAGCAGGCTGGAACATGACTTCCTGACCTCTTTGTGCTGATGGTGAGACCGAAGTTACCGCAGGATGTAGAGAACAGGTCCATAATGTGCTGCTTCCACCACTTAGTGTACAGTCATCAGCAAATAGACAGTCATGCAGTCTATCGACGAGGACCTTGGTCTTAGCCTGGAGGCATCGCAGGTTGAAGATTTTACTGTCTATTCAGTAGCTGATGTCTATGCCTAGGGCCTCATCCTGGAAGGCATCAGTGGGCATGGCTGAGAAGGCCTCTTTCACCCCATTGGTGACAGGGAAGGGGACCGAAATCTCATTGTCATCAAGGATGTGGGCCTGCATGCCATCCTGGAACCATCTAAATGAATTTGTCTGGGCACCCAAACTGGCTCATAATCTTCCAGAGCCTTCACGACTAACGGCGCAGAAGGTTTTGGTTAGGTTGATAAAGGTGGTGTATTGGTCGGCATTTTATCCTTACATAGAAACATAGAAGACAGGAGCAGGAGGAGGCCATTTGGCCCTTTGAGCCTGTTCCCCCATTCATCACGATCATAGCTGGTCATCCAACTCAGTAGCCTAATCCTGCTTTCTCTCCATAACCTTTGATCCCATTCACCCCAAGTGCTGCATCCAGCTGCCTCTTGAATACATTCAATGTTTCGGCATCAGCTACTTCCTGTAGCAATGAATTCCACAGGCTCACCACTCTTTGGGTGAAGAAATGTCTCCTCACCTCCTCCTAAATGGCCTGCCCCGTATCCTCAGACTGTGATCCCTGGTTCTAGATGCCCCCACTATCAGGAATATCCTCCCTGCATCTACCCTGTCTAGTCCTGTTAGAATTTTATAAGTCTCTATGAGATCCCCCCTCATTTGTCTGAACTCCAGCGGAAACAATTCTAACCTAGCCAATTTCTCCTCATACATCAGTCCCGCCATCCCTGGAACCAGCCTGGTAAACCTTCGCTGCACTCCCTCGAGAGCAAGAACATCTTTCCTCAGAAAAGGAAACCAAAACTGCACACAATACTCTGGGTGTGGCCTCACCAAGGCCCTGTATAATTGCAACAACACATCCCTGCTCCTGTACTCGAAACCTCTCGCAATGAAGGCCAACATACCATTTGCCTTCTTTACTGCCTGCTGCACCTGCACGCTTACCTTCAGTGACTGGTGCACAAGGACACCCAGGTCCCGCTGCACACTCCCCTCTCACAATTTACAGCCATTCAGGTAGAAATCTGTTCTTGGCGTTGAAGTTCTTGCCGTGTTTGTGGTTTAAAAAGCAATTAGCTCACCAATATTGTTTGGGGAAGGAAATCTGCTGTCCTAACCCGATCTGGCCTACATGTGACCCGCAGCCACACAGCAATGTGGTTGACTCTTAACCCTCGTCTATCCACCCAGTTCAGGGGCAATTAGGGATGGGCAACAAGTACTAGTCTTGTCAGCGACGCCCGTATCCCTTGATAAGAATTTTGAGAAGTCATTCCACAATGTAAATTATTGAGTGAAGGTTATTAATGTGTTTTAATAGCACATCCAAATATTTTTCTTCAGCCGCTTGTAGCCCAGCGCTGCTGTGAGATTTTTGTCCAACCTTCCACCAACCATTTCATAACAGAATGACTTTCAATCAAAATCAATCACTTTATTCTTGCAGGGACAGATGCTCCAATTGTGTCACGATTGGATTCCCAGCCTGTCAGTTAGGAGCAGCTGTGCCACATTTGCATTAGACTGATATGTCAAGAGAAAATGATGGATGATATCTCCAAGAAAATGCAATGTTCATTTTTTGAAATTGCGGCAACCAGCAGGCATTGCTAAAAAAAAATAAAAGTGAAATTATTCAGATGAAAAGATCAACTTGGAGCAAATCCCAAATCTACAACAACAAAAAATTGCTGCCGATAGAGAGAGGAGATCAGACTCCTCACATGAATAAGCCAACAAGGGGATCATTTTAACTTTTAGCCAAGATTGGATCACATCTTCCCAAGTGTCATTGAAATCATTGTCAACTGTTGTTCCAAATCACAATGACCATCCCCGCTTTATCTGAAAAGAGACACATTGGCTGTATAAAATAGAAGTGTCCCTGGAACTTTTCAGCACAGAAGGAGGCCATTCAGCCCATCGTGCAAGTCCCAGCTCTTTGAAGGGGGCTATTTAATTAGTCCTGAACATGCACTCCTACATAGCCCTGCAAATGTTTTCTATTCAAATATGTATCCCATTCCCATTTAAAAGTTGCTATTGAATCTCCCCCGCCCTTTCAGGTAAATATGCCAGTTAATGAAATAGTCCAATGATAACATAGGTACCCCTTCCACAACCATTCACTCCCTCCACCACCTACGTACAGTGACAGCAGTGTGTACCATCTACAAGATGCACTACAGGAACTCACCAAGGCTCTTTAGGCAACAGCTTCTAGACTCAAGGCCACTATTGTTTTATATTTAAAAGGTTTGCAGGTTGCTTTAAGAGCTGATCACATGATTTGATGGTGATGACATTAGGGTGTGTTCTCTGGCTGCTGTTTTACTTTCAGTTTTATATTCTGTGTAGAGCAAAGAGTAGCCCATCAATAAAACCTGTTGTGTGTTTATTTGAATCTCCGTGTGCAAACCAGGTCTTGTCTTTATCTGTTAAAACCCACAACCTCTACCGTAGTTAGGAAATTATAACTACAATTTAGAGAGACAAGGGCAGCAAATACCTGGGAACACCACCCCCAGGAGGTTCCCCTCCAAGCCATTCACCATCCTGGCTTTGAAATAACGTCATTTCTTCATTATCGTTGGGTTAAAATCCTCAAAGTCCCTCACTAACAACACTGTGGGTGTATCTAATTCACATGGACTGCAGCAGTTCAAGAAAGCAGCTCACCATCACCTCCTCAAGGGCAGTTAGGGATGGGCAATGAATGCTGGTCTAGCCAGCGATGGCCACATCAGTAAAAACAAATAGAAGGAAAAGAAATTGGTGCTTGGCTTAGAAAGAGCGTTACGTGACAGAATTTCCCTTACGGTGGCACAGTGGTTAGCACTGCTGCCTCACAGCACCAGGGACCCGGGTTCAATTCCGGCCTCGAGTCACTGTCTGTGTGGAGTTTGCTCATTCTTCCCGTGTCTGTGCGGGTTTCCTCCGGGTGCTCCGGTTTCCTCCCACATTCTGAAAGACGTGCTGGTTAGGGTGCATTGACCCAAACAGGCGCCGAACTGTGGCCACTAGGGGAATTTCACAGTGACTTCATTGCAATGTTAATGTAAGCCTTACTTGTGACACTAATAAATAAACTTAAACTTTCAAAAAAAAATGTATTCATGTAACAATTAATATTGCGCTGCCTTGACAGGTCATATGGGGGTAGGTGTAACAGGAGTATTCCCATCTGCTTCCCCGTGCCAGCTTGATTCTTATTGGTAACCAACATCCTAGGCTTCCTCCCAATGACCTAGTCTGTGTAATGGAGCAAATGTTCTTCCTTCTACCACTCTACCCATCTACCAACTTGTGGCTCACTCCCAGTATTCTAGCCCACCCGCCCTCCCCACACCACACCACCAACCACTCCCCGCCTTTCTTTATTTTTAACCTCTGGAAGCTGGACTTGAATTTCATCCAGAATAGGGATTCAGATACATGAGGGGTCTCATGTGTTTTCCCCACTTGCCCTTGATGGAAGGATGGAGAACCAGAGGACACAAATTTCAGCATAAATAAAAAGCAATGCAGACACGAGGAAAAGTTTTTTCACGTAGCGAGTGGTTAGGATCTGGAATGCGCTGCCTGAGAGCGTGACGGAGGCAGCTTCGATCGAAGCATTCAAAAGGGAATTGGATTATTGTCTGTAAGGGAAGAATGTGCAGGGTTGCGAGGGTGTGACACTAGATGCATTGCACATTCACAAGGCCAACACTGACATGGTAAGTCAAATGCTGTAACCATTGTGATTTTGAGAACAGTGTACTGAGTGACCAAAACATTTCTATGGCGACTAGAAAAGGGACTCAGAAAAACAACAGGTGGTCTTTCCTGCCAAAGGTGCCCCATCCCCGCCCTGCTCCGCACCCACAGTGGGTTCCCCAGTAGCAGGATGGGCAACCCACCCACACAAAACACCATAGGTACCTGTGAGACTGAAGGATCCCACCAGCAACCACAGGTGAGCCATCTCCTTCACAGAAAAATATGCCATGGGAGCGGCGCGGGCTTGGAAGGCCAAAGGGCCTGTTCCTGTGCTGTATTGTTCTTTGTTCTTTGGGAGGAGCGCGGGGGTGGGGGGGGGGTGGGGATTGTGAATCCTGCCCAGCCTTTTCAACTCAGTTTGACAAGCCTAAAACTTTATACTAAATTGTGGGCAGTGTAACACTAAAATCTTTCCAACCCTGAGGAACTAATAGACATTTTTTGGTTGACTTCTCACATTGACTAAGGAAGCTCCCTCCAAAAATACTCTTGAAATTCAGTTGAATGAGTCTGGACATTCTGAAGACACACCTCGGCAGTTATTTAATTTTTTTTAAAAATTCATTCATGGGACATGGGCATCGCTGGCTGGCCAGCATCTATTGTCCATCCCCAATTGCCCTTGGAGGCCGGTTGAGAGTCAACCAGATTGCTATGGATCTGGTCACATGTAGGCCAGACTGGGTAAGGACAGTAGATTTCCTTCCCTAAAGGATGTTAGTGAACCAGGTTAGTTATGGACATACGCTGCAAGACTTTCCGACCTTGCTCGTCCTGAAACCGGAAAATCCCGCCTGAGGTCAACGGGCCTTTCCATGGTCCGCCCCTCGCCCGCTCCGATTACCGTGGTGGGCAGGGTGGTAAAATTCTAACCACAATTCCTAATTCAGGAAAATTCAGGAAATATGGAGACTCAGTCACTGAGTATGTTCAAGATGGAAAAATGTCAAGGATAATTTGGTGCCAGAAGGCTTGATTCCGAGACACTTGAGGTGAGGGAGTCCAGAACTAGGGGTCATAGTTTGAGGATAAGGTAAAGCTTTTAGAACTAAGGTGAGGAAAAATTTCTTCACCCAGTGAGTGGTAAATGTGTGGAATTCACTACCACAGAAAGTAGTTGAGGTCAAAACATTGCCTGATTTCAAGAAGAAATTTGATATAGCTCTAGGGGCTAAAGGGATTAAGGGATATTGGGGGAAGGGGGAATCAGGATATTGAATTCGATGATCAGCCATGATCAAAATGAATTGCGGAGCAGGCTCGAAGGGCCGAATGGCCTACTCCAGCTTCTAGTTTCTATGTTTCTATGAGGCAGCACAAGCTTTACTCTGCATCTCACCGCACCCTGTTGGGATACATTTGGTCCCAACTTGACCTTTTGGCCTTTTTGCAAGATAATTTGTGGACAGGCATAAAGAGGTCTTGCTGCAGTTGGAAAAGAGCCTCGGTACAATCGCACCTGGAGTATTGCGTAGAACTTTGGCCTCCTTACCTAAGGAAGGATATACTTACCATAGAGGGAATGCTGCAAAGGGTCACCAGACTAAACCCTGGGATGGTGGGATTGTCATATGGGGAGCAACTGAGGAGATTGGGCCTGTATTCTCTCGGGTTTAGATGAGAGGGTGGCACGGTGCACACTGGTTAGCACAGCGCCAGGGACCCGGGTTCGATTCCCAGCTTGGGTCACTGTCTGTGTGGAGTTTGTATATTCTCTCCATGTCTGCGTGGGTTTTCCCCAGATGTTCTGGTTTCCTCCAACAGTCTAAAGATGTGCTGGTTGGGTGGATTGGCCATGCTAAATTGCCCCTTAGTGTCAGGGGGACTGGTTAGGGTAAATGCATGGGGTTATGGGGATAGGGCCTGAGTGGGCTGAATGGCCTCCTTCTGCACTGTAGGATTCTATGAGAGGTAGTCCCATTCAAATGTACAGGATTCTTACATGGCTGGGAGGTTTGGATCCAGGGGCCAGGGTCTCAGAATTATCCATTTAAGGTTGAGATGATGAGGAATTTCTTCACTCAGAGGGCGGCGAATCTTTGGAATTCTTTACACCCGAGAAATATGGAGACTCAGTCACTGAGTATGTTCAAGACAGAGCTCAACTGATTTCAGAACAGGCATCAAAGGATTGTGCACAAAAATGGCACTGAGGCAAAAGATCGGCTATGATCTAGTTGAATGGCGAAGCAGGCTTGAGGGGCTGAATGGCCTACTCCAATTTCCTATGTTCCTATGAAGAGCCCAATTGAAAAGTTGTATTCTCCAGCCTCATTGTCCGCCAACCTGCTGAGCAACTGAAACAAGACTCCGGTAAAATCCTGGTAAATACTGAGAGGCTCTCTTTAGAGCAGAGTAACCAGTAATTGCAAGTACTTTCCTTTGAAATAGCAGTGAAAGTGGACTGAGTTTACCAGCGGTGCCTTGTGCTATTTCAAACAGATACAATCTAACAAAGAATCAATGAACAGTTTATCACAGTCATTTCCTTTGCCAGGTTTGATCAGAGAGGAATCAAATTAGACAACCCTCTGATAAAGGCAGATAAATGGAAGGGACAGACAGATGCAGCTGTCGGACAGGCACCATCGACAAACAGTCCGTTCAACGTCTGGAATCCCCAGCTCTCTTTAATTTACCAACATCACAGTTTTTTTTTTAACTGGTCGGTGCAACATCGTGGGCCGAAGGGCCTGTTCTGCGCTGTAATGTTCTATGTTCTATGTTCTAACATCCAGCGGTTGGCTCTTGGGCTGCTGTCAATCCCAATTTCTTTTGAAAAACCGCAGCTTCCAGAACCATCTGCTGTGTCCAAAGCAAGTGTTAGCAGAACGGGCTGAATTTTGACTTCACAATATTTTGGAGGAAAGCGTTGCTTGTCTGAATCCTTTCCTTCCAATCATCACAAATCATCTTCCAACCCACGCTGGTGGGAATCGATGCAACACCACCACTCCTTGCTTTTGTTGAGAAAATTGGAATGCCTCTAGGCAATTTACAGCGCAGCGATTCGATTGAGAGGTTCCAATAACATTATCCGGCATCGGAAACTAGATTCCTATCTTGTAATTCACTGAGGCATCCAGTAATAAGATACTGAAATTTTCATACATGGAAAATGTATAAATGGTTCCTCTGTTGCAGCAGTGTGCCACTAAAGTATTCTATATTTATGCCTGTATTAGCAGGCTTCAACTTTTTAGTGATAGTTCCTTCACATCTCTTGAAAGTCCAATCAAATATGTATGTCACTTCTTATTCTGACAACTTCACCCTCGATCCCTTTTCCTCCCATAAACATTCAGAGCCTCACAATCGCCCCAATCTCAAAATACACTATCTCAAATTCACATTCAAGCCACTTTCCTCTTTCATACTAAACAGGTCTTTGCCTTTCAACAGCTCTTGACTCTCTGTGTAGACCATGGGCCTAAAACTCCTGGTCCCATGCTGGCGGAGGGCTGGGTGGGGTTAAGCATCCTTTCTGGTTGTATCACAGCTTGGTATGGCTCCTGCTCTGTCCAAGACTGCAAGGAGCTACAGAGGGTCATGAACAAAGCCCAGTCCATCACTCAAACCAGCCTCTCACCTATTGACACTGTCAACACTTCCCGCTGCCTCGGAAAAGCAGCCAGCATCCCGGACATACTCTCTTCCACCTTCTTCCGTCGGGAAAAAGATACAAAAGTCTGTGGATATGTACCAACCGACTCAAGAACAGCTTCTTCCCTGCTGCCATCAGACTTTTGAATGGACCTACCTCGCATTAAGTTGATCTTTCTCTACACCCTAGTTATGACTGTAACACTACATTCTGCACCCTCTCCTTCCCTTCTCTATGTATGGTATTTTTGTCTGTATAGTGCGCAAGAAACAATACTTTCCACTGTATACTAATACATGTGACAGTAATAAATCAAATCAAAAATTGCCCTCTGCAATGGCCGAGCAAGTAATTCAGTTTCAAGGGCAACTAGGGATGGGCAATAAATGCTGGCCAGCCAGCAACGCTCATGTCCCACGAATGAATTTTTAAAAATTTAAATAAACACCTGCATTTGTTAGAATCAAATTCTAGTGGAAGTGGGGCATGTAACTGCTTTAAATGCCATCTTTGTAACAGTGATTTGCAATCACTGTCGCCACCGGGAAAGTCGTCACTTTGAATTAGTGCCGCCCTTTCAAAGAACATTCACTCCTTCCCAAAACAATAGGCCCATTAACATGGTACCAAGCCGTCAGTCTGAAATTTCCCATTTCTCCGCATCACTGATGCACCAATGATGTGGGTTATCAATGCATATCCTTACCTCCACCCAGGCTACCAACGCACCTTACCCACATCCCAGTGCAAATGACTCTGATGCAGGGGGTGGGATTTTCCAGCCGCGCTCACCCTGAAAATCCCGCCCGTAGTCAACGGACCTTTCCATGGAATTTAAGCAATTAAGGGTTATGGTGAGCAGGCGGGTAAGTGGAGCTGAGTCCACAAAAAGATCAGCCATGATCTTATTGAATGGCGGAGCAGGCTCGAGGGGCCAGATGGCCTACTCCTGCTCCTAGTTCTTATGCTCTTATGTTCTTATGGTTCGTCCCTCACCCGCTACGATTCCCGTAGCAGGCAGAATGGGAAAATTCACCCCAGGATATGTGATAATCTGTGATATATTGCCAGCCGCGAGTCTCCATTCATCGCACTTCCAGCAATGGAGCAGAACTTGGAATTTTGGACCCCATGTCCATTCACACAGGTGAATCTTCGGAGGGTGATAAAACTGTTTTAAAAGGAAGTGCACGGGTTATTTCACTTTATGTACAGAGGCATAAAATACAAAATCAAGGAACTCTTGCGAATTCTTCACACATCACTGGTTAGACCCCAGCTGGGGTAGTGTGTCCAGTTCTGGAACACTGCGCTGTGGAATGGATGTTATGACACTGGAGAGCTTGCAAAGGAGATTTGGGGAGAAGTGATGAGGGACTTCAGTCATGGAGATAGACTGGAGGAGCCAGGATTGTTGTCCTTAGATCAGAGAAGGTGCCGGGGAGATTTAACAGAATTATCAGTAGTTTTGATAGATTGGGTGTGTGGGGGGGGAGCTGTTTCCAGAAGGGTCAGTAACAAGTGAAAACCGATCTTAAATCATTGGCAAAAAGACAGGGTGATAGAAATAGCTTTAATTCAGTGCATTGCCTGAACTGACCGAAGAAATGGATTCATCAATAACTTTCAAAAGGGGAATGGAACCTCTAGTTATAATGGAGATGACTGCATGGTAGTTAGCAATGAGCACGGGAGTGGGAGTGTTTGATAGCACAATGGGCTGAATGGTCACTGTCTATAGAATCAAAGAATCCCTATAGTGCAGAAGGAGGCAAGTGTGAGATATTGCACTTTGGAAGGACAAACCAAAGAAGAACGTACAGGGTAAATGGTAGGACTCTGAAGAGTGCAGTTGAACAGAGGGATCTGGGAATACAGGTACAGAGTTCCCTAAAAGTGACGTCACAGGTGGATAGGGTCGTAAAGAGTGCCTTTGGTACATTGGCCTTTATAAATCGGAGTATCGAGTATAAAAGTTGGAGTGTTATGGTAAGGTTATATAAGGCATTGGTGAGGCCGAATTTGGAGTATTGTGTACAGTTTTGGTCACCTAGTTACAGGAAGGATGTAAATAAGATTGAAAGAGTGCAGAGAAGGTTCACAAGGATGTTGCCGGGACTTGAGAAGCTGAGTTACAGAGAGAGATTGAATAGGTTGGGACTTTATTCCCTGGAGCGTAGAAGATTGAGGGGAGATTTGATAGAGGTGTATAAGATTTTGATGGGTATAGATAGAGTGAATGCAAGCAGGCTTTTTCCGCTGAGGCTAGGGGAGAAAAAAACCAGAGGGCATGGGTTAAGGGTGAAAGGAGAAAAGTTTAAAGGGAATATTAGGGGGGGGCTTCTTCACGCAGAGAGTGGTGGGAGTGTGGAATGAGCTGCCGGATAAAGTGGTAAATGCGGGGTCACTTTTAACATTTAAGAAAAATTTGGAGGGTTCATGGATGAGAGGGGTGTGGAGGGATATGGTCCAAGTGCAGGTCAGTGGGACTAGGCAAAAAATGGTTTGGCATAGCCAAGAAGGGCCAAAAGGCCTGTTTCTGAGCTGTAATTTTCTATGGTTCTAACCCTCTCATATCAAGATACAGCTGAGAGATCTGGGCAGCATGGAGCCAGTGAGGAGAAACTGCTGCCCTCAGTTAAAGAACTCCATGTGTAATGTGTTTAGACAGGATACATTTATTTATAATAATTTGTATAATAAAGTAAATAACTGAACAGATAGAAAGGAAGATATGCAATAGGAAATGATGTGCTCTATGGAGGGAGCCTGAAGCTTCAGTTTTCAGACTCAGACTAGAAATACTTAAAAGGACAACTTCTTTGTTAAAAAACATCGTTTTCTAACCAGCCAGTTCTCCTGGCCAACAAAGACACTCTGATAACATAAACTACAGGGAACATCCTGGAGTAACTCCATGGTAAACAGCACAGAAACAGCAGAGTGTGGGAAACCTTGCTATGGAATCCTAGAATCCCAACAGTGCAAAAGGAGTCCATTTGGCCCATCAAGCCTGCACCGACCACAATCTCACCCAGGCCCTATTCCCGTAACCCCACATATTTACCTTGCTAATTCCCGTGGGGCAATTGAGCATGGCCAATCCACTTAACCCGCACATCTTTGAACAGTGGGAGGAAATCGGAGCACCCGGAGGAAACCCACACAGACACAGGGAAAGCATACAAACGCCACACAGATAGTGACCCGAGGCTGCAATCAAACCCGGATCCCTGGCGCTGTTGGGCAGCAGTGCTAACTACTGTGCCACCGTGTCATCCATAGGCCAGGACATTTACAAACCATTTTTAAACCACCATAAAGAGTGCTTTCAATTTCAGCTACAACATGCTGGCTCTGCTGTGTAAATGATTCCATCTCTTAGGAGGTCAAAACACCAGTTGATTCTCAGATACAGTTATGTTTTCTGGCTCTGCTGAACTGAAAGATTGACCATCAATCCCATCGGAGCGGCACGGTGGCACAGTGGTTAGTACTGCTGCCTCACAGTGCCAAGGACCTGGTTCAATTCCAGCCTAGGCTCACTCTCTGTGTGGAGTTTGCACATTCTCCCCGTGTCTGCGTGAGTTTCCTCTGGATGCTCCAGTTTCCTCCCATTGTCCAAAGATATTAGGGTTAGGTGGATTGGCCAAGCTATATTGTCCCTTAGTGTCAGGGGGACCAGCAGGATAAATATAAGTGGGGTTACAGGAATGGGGCCTGGGTGGGATTGTTCTTGATGGGCTGAATGGTCTCCTTCTGTGCTGCAGGGATTCTATGAACTCAACCGTGGTCTTTCCAGACCAAAACAGATCAATCAACTCACCTCCTGACTCCCCAAAGCCTGTCCACCATCCATAAGGAGTGTGTCAGGAGTATGATGGAATACTCTCCACAGTGGTAGTAGTGTGTACCATCTACAGAATGCACTGCAGTAAGTCACCAAGGCTCCTCTGACAGCACCTTCCAAACCTGTAACCTCTACCACATAGAAGGAAAAGGGCTGCAGATGGAGGGGAACCTTGAAGTTCCCTTCCAAGCCACACACCATCCTGGAACTATATAGCCATTCTTTCACTGTCACTGGGTCAAAATCCTGGAAATACATTCCTAACAGCACCATAGGTGTACCTACAGTACATGGCCTCCAGCAGTTCAAGAAGGCAGCTCACCACCACCTTCTCAGCTCAATTAGAGATGGACAATAAATGCTGGCCTAACCCGATGCTTACATCCTGTGAAAGAATAAAAAGACAGATTAGCCAGTCATATACCTCACTGGGATAATTGGGAGATTGCTGTATGCTAATTGACTGTAGCACTTCTTACATTACAACCGTGACTACACTTCAAAAGCCTGGAGGTCATGAAAAACGCTGTCTATATCCTTCATTGCTGCTAAGTTCCAAGTCTACCATCATTCCCAAAGCAGTTTGCATTTTAAACTTAAACTAATAGATTCCATCTACCCACTGTTCCATACATGTCTTCAAGTATGGCCTTTATCAATCGAGGGATTGAGTTTAGGAGTCCGGGGATAATGATGCAGCTATATAAGACCCTCGTCAGACCCCACTTGGAGTACTGTGCTCAGTTCTGGTCGCCTTACTCTAGGAAGGATGTGGAAAAGATTGAAAGGGTGCAGAGGAGATTTACAAGGATGTTGCCTGGATTGAGTGGCATGCCTTATGAGGATAGGCTGAGGGAGCTCGGTCTTTTCTCCTTGGAGAGACGAAGGATGAGAGGAGACCTAATAAAGGTGTATAAGATGTTGAGAGGCATAGGTCGGGTGGACTCTCAGAGGCTTTTTCCTAGGGTGGAAATGTCTGCTACAAGAGGACACAGGTTTAGGCTGCTGGGGGATAGGTACAGGGGAGATGTTAGGGGTAAGTTTTTCACACAGAGGGTGGTGGGCGAGTGGAATCGGCTGCCGTCAGTGGTGTAGGAGGCGAACTCAATAGGGTCTTTTAAGAGACTCCTGGATGAGTACATGGAGCGTAATAGGATGGAGGGTTATAGGTAGGTCTAGAAGGTAGGGATGTGTTCGGCACAACTTGTGGGCCGAAGGGCCTGTTTGTGCTGTAGTTTTTCTATTCTATGTTCTAAGTAGGAGTTAGAATGTTTTCAAGAAGGAGTTAGATATCGCTCCTGGGGTGAAAGGATCAAGGAACCCGGAGAAAGCAGGAACAGGTTACTGAGTTGGATGATCAGCCATGGTCATAATGAATGGTAGGATAGGTTCAAAGGGCCGAATGGCTTCCTCCTGTTCCTATTTCCATGTTTTTATACTTTGCTGATTTTATCTCGCTTCTTCTTTAGGATCCTGGAAGCTTCTGGCTTGATTGGTCCTTCCCTGGTGTGCAAGGACCTGTGGAATTTAACCAATTTGTGTTGAGTATTGGAATCCAAGTTTTCATGATGGATTAAGAATAGTACCTTTGCCCTACCCCACTCTAAATCACATCGCTAATAAACACCATCATTGTCAATACTTACCCGCTAACTAAAATCACATTGCTGTTTGTTTGCTAAGCACAATATGGATGCCGAATATCCAACATTGCAAGAGTGACTACATTCCAAAAGTACTTAATTGGCTGTGAAGCATTTTGGGACATCCCAAAAGTCCCAAGAAGCACTGTATAAATTAAAGCCTCTTTTTCAGTCTTCCCTTTAAGTAATCTTTTCAAATTTCAATCTTGAATTTCTAGTATGTTCAGTTTTCGAGGCAGTCTGCGTGAGAACTCTGTCCAAGACCTTCTGGGATTTAAAAAAATTTGTTCTTGGGAATCTTCTGGGAATCGACATGTACCCTGACAGATGGCTTTCTGCGATCCATCCCAAAAAAACATTTTCTCTCTCTTGTGAATCGAAATTTCAAGCTGATCGTGGAATTAACATCCTCCTGTGTACGCTACTCTTTTTCTTCAATAGAGGTTTAAATGATGATACATCTCCAATTTAAAAATTGTCCCCTTTTGATTTTATTATACTTTAATTAAAACTTAAGACGTATAAGCAACATTAATAATCCTAAAAAAGGTCACAGATCAGTCTGGCTCTTGATGTGCCTGTGGCAATATTGGAATAGAGCAATTTGACAAGCTGTAAAGAATTGCATGCTTAATATTTAATTGGTTTTATATCTTGTAGCATAGGGACTTGAGTGTTTCCTAATTAATATTTTGCTTTAATTTTACAGTTATTAATCACAAATGATTATATCCATTTAGTGCTTGCATTTTTCAAAGCCACATATTCAAGAACAAATGTCCAACCACAGTGTCAGCAGTGACAATAACAACAACTTGGCCGCGATTCTCCCCAAAAGAACTAAGTGCCTGAAGGACGGGACGATGGGAGAATCTCGCGCCCGCTTTTTGGGCGTACTTACCTGAACGAATCTCCGGCACTCTGTGCATCACAGAGTGCCTGAGAGAGATTCGCACCAGAAAGTGGGGAATGGGGCCGAATCCCGGTCAAGAAGCCGGCAGCATAGTGCTGAGTGCACCATTGCGCATGCGCTGGTCCATCATTGCCGGCCTCCCGATTGCTGGCCTTCCCTATTTCTTTGGCAACCCCCCCTCCCCCCTGACAATCGGTTGCCTACCCGACCTCTCCCTCCGATCACTAGTCTACCCGATCATCCCCTCCTCCGCGCCTGCCCCAATTGCCAACCCCCGATAGCCAGCCCCAAACCCTCCCCCCAGGGCCAGCCCTAATCACCCCCTCACTTCCTCCCCCACTGATCCCATTGCAGAGTGGCAATAGTTTTCCCCCATAGCCACCGATCGCCCACCCCCATAGATACTGCCCTCAGTAGGCCCCACTCCCTCTGGCCCTGCCCGGTGCCTAATGGGCAGTGCCAGGGTGCCAGGCTGGCAGTGCCCTAGGGGCAATCCCCCACCCTGATCTCCTGGGGGAGCCTCAATGGCCTCTATCCCCACGAGAGGGGAAAGCAGACTTGTTTCCATGGGCGGGGAACAGTTGTAAACCCTGCTGGTGGAAACCTCTCCTGGTGGGGTGAGGTGAGGCAGTAACGGATGCCGAGAATACCGTCCCAGGCCCGCTAATCATATGGAAATTGAGATTTCCATATGGTAATCAGCCCACGCCAATTTTCAGCATGGGACTGTTTTTCCTGGAAAAAAAGGGCCTGGGAGACTCATGATCGGCCAGATGCCAGTCACGAGTCCGGCTAGAGATTCCTGCAATGTCTCCTGGCCCACTGCGCTACTCAAGCAGGCCAGCGTGTTGGAAGAATCTGACCCTTGTATTTATTTAGCTTGCGTTAACACCATTAAACATTTCAAGGTGCATCAGAGGAGCATTTTGTAAAAAATTGTGCGCTAAAGAGCCATCTGTAAACACTCTACACCTCGCAGAGTTCATATATCAATAGCAACAATAACTGGTATTTACATTGTACCTCAGAACATGTCCTAAGGTGTTCCATAATAGGAGATATTAGGTCAGATTACCAGGAGTTTAGTCATGGAAGTGGGTTTAAGGGGTGTCTTAAAGGAAGAAAGCAGGTTGGGAGCGGAGAAACACAGGGAGGCAATTCCAAGGCTTGGGGCCTTACCAACTGAGCACATGACCACCAATGCTAAAGCAATTAAGATCACGATTAAATGGCCAGAATTTTATTTTCATTCATTCATGGGTCATGGGCATCGTTGGCTGGCCAGCATTTATTGCCCATCCCTAGTTGCCCTTGAGAAGGTGGTGATGACAACTGAGTGACTTGCTAGGCCATTTCAGAGAGCAGTTTGAGAGTCAACCACATTGCTGTGGCTCTGGAGTCACATGTAGGCCAGGTCAGATAAGGATGGCAGATTTCCTTCCCTAAAGGACATTAGTGAACCAGATGGGTTTTTCCGACAATCGACAATGGTTTCATGGTCATCGGTAGATTCTTAATTCCAGATATTTTTTATTGAATTCAAATTCCACCAGCTGCCATGGCAGGATTCGAACCCTAGAACATTAGCTGAGTTTTTGGATCAATAGCCTAGCAATAATACCACTAGGCCATCACCTCCCCTAGATGAGCACAAATATCTCAGATGGTTATGGAGTTGGAAGGGATTATAGAGAAGAGAAGAGGCAGGGCTATGGAGGAATCTGGAAACAAGAATGAAATTGCCTGACTGGGAGCCAATATAAGTGAACACAGGGTTGAGAGGTGAATGGGACTTGATGTGAGTTAACACTCGGGCAGAGTATTGGATGCCCTTAGACATTATATGGCGTGGAATGAGAGAGTCCACCCAGGAGTTGTATTGGAAGAGTCAAGTCTAGAGTTAACAAAAGAATGAATGAGGGTTTCAACAGCAGATGGGATGAGGCGGATTGAAGTCAGATTACAGAGGTGGAAATAGATGGTCTTAGTGATAGTGTGTATATGAGTGACAGAGATCATCTCAGGGTTAAACACAACACCAAAGGATGTTGTGCTGTAAACCTCTATGACTCTATGAGATCAACACAGCGTGTCATCAGAATTGTGTCTACTTTAGGGATAATGTAAATTTAGATTGCTATTTCTATGCTGGATTAAATTCAAAAGAGAATTTATAGAAATGTACAGTATTTAATTTTATACTAAACCTTAAAAGTGCAACCCCCCCTTAGCCCCTTCCAACAGCCCCCGAACCTTCACCCAACCACCCCCCCAGTCCCTTTCAATTTCACCTCACCCCACAATTTCCCCTATTCTGTCACCATTTGTCCCTCCCCCCCCCTCCCCCCCCCCCCTCCCCTCCGCCCCCAACACACACACCAATTCTTTCCAAAATTGCAGCAAATACACTTGCTATTCATGAAGGGAAAACATCCTCTTGCCAGTTGTTGCTTTGCTGCTGCTGACCTTTGGGCAGTGCCGTGGTTTTATGGCAAGCTTTTTGAAAATAAATCGGAACCCTCAAGCTGTCTGAAGGCGGGAAGCAGCTGTGCAGCAACTGGTGAAATTCACCCCGACACTGATAGACTGGCCGTGGAAAAAAACATCAGAACACGCAGCCTGGCACTTCTGGATTTCTGAAGCTGGTCTTTAAGATCTGAACGTCTGGCTGAACTTGAGAACTCCGTTTAAAACCCCAACCCCATGCCCCAGTGTTTGTCATTCCCCCTCTCCTCGCTGACAATGATAGAAATGCAGGATAATGGAAAAACACTGCGGAGGCTGGGATCTGAAACAGAAACAGAAAATGCTGGAGAAACTCAGCGGGTCTGACAGCATCTGTGGAGAGAGAACAGAGCCAACGTTTCGGGTCTCGATGACCCTTCTTCAGAGCTCTGGGATGACGAAGGATCATCCAGACTCCAAACGTTGGCCCTGTTCTCTCTCCACAGATGCTGTCAGACCTGCTGAGATTTTCCAGCATCTTCTGTTTTTGTTATATTAGAAATGTAGGTCCCTGTGGGGGGAAGAAGGCAGGTAGTGGGATACAGGAGGTAGAGTCCCAAGGGCCTCAGCACCTGAATCTGTACCACAGGTTTGAGATTCTTACTACCAGTAGGGACGGGAACAGGGACTGCAAGGAGGACGAACAAACTGCTCACGGTACCATGGTGCAGGGAGCCATTGAGGCAGAGGAAGTAAAGAGAAATGTAGTGGTAATTGGGGATAGTGCAGTTAAGGGCATCGACACTGTTCTTTGTGACCAGGATAGAGAATGCCATAGGTTGTGGGACCCTACTTTCTCACCCTCCATCTGTATCAGAAATTCAACCATATTATGATCACTCAACCCAAGAGTGTTGCCTGCCTCGTGCTCGGGTCCAAGATGTATCATCTGGGTTAACATAAGAACATAAGAAATAGGAGCAGGAGCAGGCCATCTAGCCCCTCGAGCCTGCCCCGCCATTCAATAAGAACATGGCTGATCTGACATGGATCAGTACCACTTACCCGCCTGATCCCCATAACCCTTAATTCCCTTACCGATCAGGAATCCATCCATCCGCGCTTTAAACATATTCAGCGAGGTAGCCTCCACCACCTCAGTGGGCAGAGAATTCCAGAGATTCACCACCCTCTGGGAGAAGAAGTTCCTCCTCAACTCTGTCTTAAACCGACCCCCCTTTATTTTGAGGCTGTGTCCTCTAGTTTTAACTTCCTTACTAAGTGGAAAGAATCTCTCCGCCTCCACCCTATCCAGCCCCCGCATTATCTTATAAGTCTCCATAAGATCCCCCCTCATCCTTCTAAACTCCAACGAGTACAAACCCAATCTCCTCAGCCTCTCCTCATAATCCAAACCCCTCATCTCCGGTATCAACCTGGTGAACCTTCTCTGCACTCCCTCCAATGCCAATATATCCTTCCTCATATAAGGGGACCAATACTGCACACAGTATTCCAGCTGCGGCCTCACCAATGCCCTGTATTGGTGAGGCCGCATAGTTGCATAGTTGCATAGGAACTTGGAGTGGGAGGGTAAGAATCCAGTTGTCGTGGTCCATGTAGGTGCCAATGACATAGGCCGGGACCGGGACTGGGAACTGAATATCCAGGGGTATCAGACATTTAGGAAGGATAGACAGGTAGAAAAAGGAGGTGTGGTAGGTCTGTTATTAAAGGATATCAGGACGGTAGTGAGAGATGACACAGGCTCTCAGGAGCAAAACGTGGAATCGTTGTGGGTGGAGATAAGGAATAGTAAGGGGAAAAAGATACTGGTAGGCGTGGTCTATAGGCCCCCAAATAATAACTTAGAGGTGGGGAGGGCTATAAGCAAGCAAATAATGGATGCGTGCAAAAACGGAACGGCATAACAGGAACAAAGGATGTGCAGAGGAAGTATGAAAAGCTAGGAACCAAATTAAAAAGCAGAACCAACAAGGTGGTAATATCTGGATTACTACCTGAACCACACGCGAATTGGCACAGGGTCAATAGGATTAAGGAGACGAATGCGTGGCTCAAGGATTGGTGTGGGAGGAATGGGTTCGAATTCATGGGACATTGGCACCAATATTGGGGCAGATGGGACCTGTTCGGATGGGATGGTCTCCGTCTGAATTGTGCTGGGACCAGAGTCCTGGCAAATCGTATAACTAGGGTCGTTGATAGGGCTTTAAACTATTAAATGGGGGGGAGGGCGCAGGGGTATGGGGAATTACAAAATCGAAGGTAAAGGAGAGAGTACAACTGCAGGTTAATGTTGAGGACATTCAACTAGTTAAAGGAGTAGAGGGCTCAGGAGGTGTTAGTAACGTTTCAACAAACCGGGTCCAGATAAAGGCTGGCATAAAGACACTTTGCCTGAATGCACGAAGCATTCGAAACAAAGTAAATGAGTTGATGGCACAAATCCATACAAATGAGTATGATCTAGTGGCCATCACAGAAACGTGGTTGCAGGGTGACCGGGACTGGGAACTGAATATCCAGGGGTATCAGACATTTAGGAAGGATAGACAGGTAGAAAAAGGAGGTGGGGTAGCTCTGTTAATAAAGGATAATATCAGGACAGTAGTGAGAAACGACATAGGCTCTAAGGAGCAAAATGTGGAATCGTTGTGGGTGGAGATAAGGAATAGTAGGGGGGAAAAGACACTGGTAGGTGTGGTCTATAGGCCCCAAATAATAACTTAGAGGTGGGGAGGGCTAAAAACAAGCAAATAATGGATGTGTGCAAAAATGGAACGGCAATAATCATGGGGGATTTTAACCTGTATATTGATTGGTCGACTCAAATTGGACGTGAAGGGCTTGAGGAAGAGTTCTTAGAATGCTGTCGGGATAGTTTCATTGAACAGTATGTTACAGAACCTACGAGAGAGTGAGTTATCTTAGGTCTGGTACTGTGTAATGAGACAGGTAGAATTAAGGATCTTCTTGTGAGGGATCCTCTTGGGTTGAGTGATCATAATATGGTTGAATTTCTGATACAGATGGAGGGTGAGAAAGTAGGGTCCCAAACCAGTGTCCTCTGCTTGAACAGAGGGGAGTACGTTAGGATGAGGGTGGAATTGGCTAATGTAGACTGGGCGAGCAGACTGGTAGGTAGGACAGCTGAGGAACAGTGGAGGATTTTTAAGGAGATTTTTTAAAGTACTCAGCAAAAATATATTCCGGTGATAAAGAAGGACTGTAAGAAAAGGGATAGCCAGACGTGGATAACGAAGGAAATAAAGGAGAGTATTAAATTAAAAACCAATGCGTAGAGAGTGGCCAAAAAGAGTGGAGAATTAGTGGATTGGGAAAGCTTTAAAAAACAACAAAGAGCAACTAAGAAAGCGATTAAGAAAGGAAAGATAGAACTAAACTAGCTCAAAATATAAAAAATGATAGTAAAAGTTTTTACAAATATATAAAAAGGAATAGAGTGGCTAGAGTGAATGTTGGACCCTTGGAGGACGAGAGGGGGGATTTAATAGTGGAAAAAGAGGAAATGGCTGAGACTTTAAGTAAGTTCTTTGTGTCGGTCTTCACGGTGGAAGACACAAATAGTTTACCGCATATTAGAGATCGAGAGTTGGTAGGAAGCGAGGTCCTTAATACAATTACTGTTACTAAAGAGGTAGTGCTGGGTAGACTAATGGGACTGAATGGACAAGTCCCCGGGCCCGGATGGAATGCATCCCAGGGTACTGAAAGAAATGGCTGAGGTAATAGCAGATGCGTTAGTAGTTATTTATCAAAATTCGCTGGACTCTGGGGTAATTCTCTGGGAAAACAGCTACTGTTACGCCGCTGTTTAAAAAAGGAAGTAGACAAAAGGCGGGTAACTACAGGCCGGTTAGCTTAACGTCCGTAGTTGGGAAGATGCTAGAGTCCATTATTAAAGAGGAAATAGCAGAGCACCTGAATAAGAATAGTTCGATCAAGCAGACGCAGCATGGATTCATGAAGGGAAAGTCGTGTTTGACGAATTTACTGGATTTTTATGAAGATGTGACTAGTGCAATTGACAGAGGGGAACCGGTGGATGTGGTGTTTTTAGATTTCCAGAAGGCATTCGATAAGGCGCCTCACAAAAGGTTGCTGCAGAAGATTGGGGTACATGGAGTTGGGGGTAAAGTGTTAGCGTGGATTGAGGATTGGCTATCTAACAGGAAGCAGAGAGTTGGAATAAATGGGTGCTTTTCTGGTTGGCAGTTGGTGACCAGTAGCGTGCCGCAGGGATCGGTACTGGGGCCTCAACTGTTTACCATTTACATAGATGATCTGGAGGAGGGGACTGAGTGTAGGGTATCAAAGTTTGCTGATTACACGAAGATGAGTGGGAAAGCGAATTGCGTGGAGGATGCGGAAAGTCTGCAGAGAGATTTGGATAGGCTGAGCGAGTGGGCGAGGATCTGGCAGATGGAATATAACGTTGGCAAATGTGAGGTTATCCACTTCAGAAGAAATAATAGTAAATTGGAATATTATTTAAATGGAGAAAAATTACATCATGCTACTGTGCAGAGGGACCTGGGGGTCCTTGTGCACGAATTGCAAAAACTCAGTCTGCAGGTGCAGCAGGTGATCAAGAAGGCGAATGGAATGTTGGCCTTTATCGCGAGGGGGATAGAATATAAAAGCAGGGAGGTCTTGCTGCAACTATACAAGGCACTGGTGAGGCCGCAACTGGAGTACTGTGTGCAGTTTTGGTCCCCTTATTTGCGAAAGGATATATTGGCCTTGGAGGGAGTGCAGAGAAGGTTCACCAGGTTGATACCGGAGATGAGGGGTGTAGCTTATGAGGAGAGATTGAACAGATTGGGTCTGTACTCTTTGGAGTTTAGAAGGCTGAGGGGTGATCTTATAGAGACATATAAGATAATGAAGGGGCTGGATAGGGTAGAGGTAGAGAGATTCTTTCCACTTAGAAGGGAAACCAGAACTAGAGGGCACACCCTCAAAATAAGTGGGGGCCGGTTCAGAACAGAGTTGAGGGGGAACTTCTTCTCTCAGAGGGTAGTGAATCTCTGGAATTCTCTGCCATTGAAGTGGTGGAAGCTACCTCGTTGAATATGTTTAAATCACGGGTAGATAGATTTCTGATCCTCGTCTACCCAACTTGGAGTACTGTGCTCAGTTCTGGTCGCCTCACTATAGGAAGGATGTGGAAAAGATTGAAAGGGTGCAGAGGAGATTTACAAGGATGTTGCCTGAATTGAGTGGCATGTCTTCTGAGGATAGGCTGAGGGAGCTCGGTCTTTTCTCCTTGGAGAGACGAAGGATGAGAGGAGACCTAATAGAGGTGTATAAGATGTTGAGAGGCATAGATCGGGTGGACTCTCAGAGGCTTTTTCCCAGGGTGGAAATGTCTGCTACAAGAGGACACAGGTTTAGAGTGCTGGGGGGTAGGTACAGGGGAGATGTTAGGGGTACGTTTTTCACACAGAGGGTGGTGGGCGAGTGGAATCGGCTGCCGTCAGTGGTGGTGGAGGCAAACTCAATAGGGTCTTTTAAGAGACTCCTGGATGAGTACATGGAGCGTAATAGGATGGAGGGTTATAGGTAGGTCTAGAAGGTAGGGATGTGTTCGGCACAACTTGTGGGCCGAAGGGCCTGTTTGTGCTGTAGTTTTTCTATGTTTCTATGATCGCTAAGGGAATTAAGGGATATGGGGAGTGGAACTGATTCGCCTCAGATCAGCCATGATCTTGTTGAATGGCGGGGCAGGCCCGAGGGGCTAGATGGCCTACTCCTGCTCCTATTTCTTTTGTTCTTAAAGAGTATTAATGAGGTCTTGTTTCAGAGTGAATTGAACAAAGAACAAAGAAAATTACAGCACAGGAACAGGCCCTTCGGCCCTCCAAGCCTGCACCGACCATGCTGCCCGACTTAACTAAAACCCCCTACCCTTCCGGGGACCATATCCCTCTATTCCCATCCTATTAGAATCATAGAATCCTACAGCGCAGAAAGAGGCCATTCGGCCCATCAAGTCTGCACCAACCACAATCCCGCCCAGGCCCTATCCACATATCCCTACATATTTACCCACTAACCCCTCTAACCCATGCATCCCGGGACACTAAGGGGCAATTTAGAATGGCCAATCAACCTAGCCCGCACATCTTTGGACTGTGAGAGGAAACCGGAGCACCCGGAGGAAACCCACGCAGACACGAGGAGAATGTGCAAACTCCACACAGACAGCGACCCGAGCCGGGATTCGAACCCAGGTCCCTGGAGCTGTGAAGCAGCAGTGCTAACCACTGTGCTACCGTGCTGCCCCATAATCATGTATTTCATTATTCATAATATTCATAAATATTCAAGTATTTGTCAAGACGTCCCTTAAAAATCACTATCGTATCTGCTTCCACTACCTCCCCTGGCAGCGAGTTCCAGGCACCCACCAACCTCTGTGTAAAAAACTTGCCTCGTACATCTCTTTTAAACCTTGCCCCTCGCACCTTAAACCTCTGCACCCTAGTAATTGACTCTTCCCACCCTGGGAAAAAGCTTCTGATTATCCACTCTGTCCATGCCCCTCATAATCTTGTAGACTTCTATCAGGTCGTCCTTCAACCTCTGTCGCTCCAGTGAGAACAAGCCAAGTTTCTCCAACCTCTTCTCATAGCTGATGCCCTCCATACCAGGAAACATCCTGGTAAATCCTTTCTGAACCCTGAGAGGAGCTGATGCTCATTGAAGATTGTAGTTAAGAGCTGGGTTTATCACCAGTGGATGGGATGCTTCTGGACAGGAAAAGGGAACGGGGATGGGGCGGCAGGGCAGTGATTGCACTGAACTGTATCACAATAGAACAGTTGCAAATCACCAGAATGTCTTCTGTTGCCTAATTCACGAAGTGGATTTTTGCCTGTAAAACACAGTGCACTGGGTATCATCAGCATACATGAGAAAACTAACACTATGCTTACAGATGGTGTAGGCAAGTGGCAGTCAATTTTCACACAGCAAGATCCCACAAACCGCAATGTGACAAGGACCAGATAATCTAGTTTTTTCTGTGATGTTGATTGATGAATAAACATTGGCCAGGACATCGGGGATAACTGCCTGATCTTTGTTCGAAATAGTGACATGGGATCGTTTACATCCAATTGAGAGAGCAGACAGGGCCTCAGTTTAAGATTGCATCTCCCTCGGTGCTGCACTGAGTCATCAGCCTCCATTTAAGCGGTCATGGAATAGGGCGAGAGTGCCACAGTCAGTATGGCTCCAGTCCCATAGAATAGAATCTCTACAGTACTGAAGGAGGCCATTGGGGCCATCGAGTCTGCACCAATACAATCCCACCCAGGCCCTATCCCCAATACCCCATGCATTTACCCTAGCTAGTCCCCCTGACACTAAGGGGCAATTTAGAATGGCCAATCCACCTAACCCGCACATCTTTGGACTGTGGGAGGAAACCGGACCACCCGGAGGAAACCCACGCAGACACGGGGAGAACGTGCAGACTCCGCACAGACGGTGACCCAAGCCAGGAATCGAACCCGGGACCCTGGTGCTGTGAGGCAGCTGTGCTAGCCCACTGTGCCACCTTATGTTTATTACTGGTGCCACTTCTTCAGGCAGCAGCAGACTTACAAGTGCACCCATGGTGCCATCCTAATATGGCAAGTTGGCGCCAGGCAGCTTGGGAATTGGGCTGCTAGATCCGGGAAGAGGCAGTCCTAGTCCTAGAATACATGGACAAAAGCACCTACTAAAACCACAGGTCCACGATTCACCAGCCTAACCCTAATCCAACACATCCCACCTTTCCGATCCCGCATTCAACAGGAGACAGCCCAGGGGAACAGCTGACTGACGGTACAACAGCTGCATTGTGGCTTCCACGCTTCCTGGATCAGCTGACCAGAGTGAATGGACGGCCCATTAAGCTTCCATTGCACTTGGTTAAATATGAACAATGGCAGCAAGTATTTGGGGGGAAAAAAAAACACAAAACCTGAGGTACTATCACACCTAAAAACCTTGCACATATTCATCAGCTTATTTTATTCCTGCCAGACTCTCTTTAATGAGTCATTAAATTCACTAAAAGAGAAACTAACCATCGTTCTTTCCCTTCCATTAATACCGGCCTGTTTCTAATTGATGGATGTTGCTCGTGTCTCAGTTCTTTCTCAAGGTGGCACTCTACAGATGTAGCCTGTCATCCCAATTACCATATCTTGAAGAATATAAATTCGTTCGGAGGTATGTGTTAGAGTCCTAACACTGCTGTGCCAGTAGCTTCCTGCAGTATCTGTTTCAGTATCAGAGAGCAGGTGCAATGACTCAATTAGCGTTCCAAGAATCTAACTTTTTAACCCTTCGAGGTCGTTTCTTTCCAGTCACAAGGGATTTTTTTTTTTGCAGAGTGACAAAAGGAGCAGAGACTGGTCTTAGAAATCGTATGATTTCTACTCGTATGAAATTATATCCCAATAGGGGTTGGAGGGGGGGGTGAAGGAGTGGGAGGGGTGGGGGGGGTGAGGGGTGGTGGGGGGGATTGGGGGTGTTGGGGGGATGGAGGGGTTGGGGTATGGCAGGGGAGTGGGGGGGGGGGGCGGCTGGGGGGGTGGTGTGCTTTGCAAATGGCCGTCCAGAGAAGCATGACACCATGATCCATCGTTGATGCTTTGAGCCAGTCACACTCCCACCATCAGGGATCCATCAGCCTGGCATTTAATTGATTGAACATACGTATATACAAATGCGGAACAGGGTTAGGCCATTCAGCCAAAACCTCAGGACAGGAAGGGTAGAAACCGCAGGAAGGGGGGGAGGGGTGGAAGGGGGGTAACAGTGCATTGGGGATTCACCACCCTCGAGCCAAAAGTAATCAACTCTTCCAACTGTTTCTTTCCAGCATGGTAAATCCTCGCAACCACATCATCAAGAAAGTGACCTCTTGGCCTCCACCCTTCCCTTTCATGCATGTTTTATCTTGCAGAAATACAATAAAGTTAAAGTTTATTTATTAGTCACAAGTAAGGCTTACACATTAACACTGCAATGGAGTTACTGTGAAATTCCCCTAGTCACCGCACTCCGGCACCTGTTCGGGTCAATGCACCCTAACCAGCACGTCTTTCAGACTGTGGGAGGAAACAGGAGCACCCGGAGGAAACCCGCGCAGATACGGGGAGAATGTGCAAACTCCATTCAGACAGTGATCCAATTACTAGGGGGCATAGGGATTGGAGGAGGGGAGGGGTGAGGGGGTGGGGGAGGGTTGGTGGCGGGGGGATGGAGGAGTTGGGGGGGTGGGGGGGTGTGCTTTGCAAATGACTGTCCAGGGAAGCATGACACCATGATCCGTTGTTGATGCTTTGAGCCAGTCACACTCCCACCATCAGGGATCCATCAGCCTGGCACTTAATTGATGAACATACGTATATACAAATGCGGAACAGGGTTAGGCCATTCAGCCCCTTCAAGCCCACATCGCCATTGAATACGATCATGGCTGATCTGATTGTCAATGCCACATTCCTGCCTACGTCCAATAACCTATTGTTGGTCAAGAGTTATTTACTCTTAAGGCAGAGTATTAATTGACCCTGACTCCACCAAGAGGAGAGTTCCAATGGCTCCCAATCCTCAAGACACAGATGATTCTCCTCATCTCCATTTAAATAAGAGACCCCTTATTTTTAAACTGTGTCACTTCTTGGCCTTTTGGCTAAGATCAAATATAGTATCTGGTCCTTCACTTGATAGAAGTCAATGAGGTTACACCGAGGCTTCATTTGAAACAATCTAGGCCTTTTGGCTAAGATGTGTCTCAGATCAAGCACTGGAGGGGGTGTGATGCCTGCTTCTATCAGCTTGGATCTTGTTGATCGAACCTAAGACAGGAAATGGGGAGCCTGTCTTGAGAGTTTGGATCTGTAATGTCTCTCTTGGAGGGACTTTGATTGGACCAATTTGGCTTCTGATTGGATATAACTAAAATAACACTGTGTCCCCTCATTCTAGTCTCTGCCACAAACATCCTCCCAGCATCCATTCTGTCAAGTCCCCTCAGCATCTTATATACTTCAATAAGACCATCTCTCAGTCCTCTAAACTCCAATGGACACAAATCCAGCCTGTCCAACCTCCCCTCATAACATAAACCCTCTCATCCCAGGCATCAGTCAGGTGAACCCAGCCTGAACTGCCTCTTTAACATAGAACATAGAAAACTACAGCACAAAACAGGCCCTTCGGCCCCACAAGTTGTGCCAAACATATCCCTACCTTTTAGGCCTATCTATAACCCTCCATCCTATTAAGTCCCATGTACTCATCCAGGAGTTTCTTAAAAGACCCTATTGAGTTTGCCTCCGCCACCACTGTCGGCAGCCGATTCCACTCGCCCACCACCCTCTGTGTGAAAAGCTTACCCCTAACATTTCCCCTGTACCTTAAACCTGTGTCCTCTCGTAGCAGCCATTTCCACCCTGGGAAAAAGCCTCTGAGAGTCCACCCGATCCATGCCTCTCAACATCTTATACACCTCTATTAGGTCTCATAGAAATCATAGAAACCCTACAGTGCAGAAGGAGGCCATTCGGCCCATCGAGTCTGCACCGACCACAATCCCACCCAGGCCCTACCCCCACATATTTACCTGCTAATCCCTCTAACCTACACATCTCAGGACTCTAAGGGGCAATTTTTAACCTGGCCAATCAACCTAACCTGCACATCTTTGGACTGTGGGAGGAAACCGGAGCACCCGGAGGAAACCCACGCAGACACGAGGAGAATGTGCAAACTCCACACAGACAGTGACCCGAGCCGGGAATCGAACCCGGGACCCTGGAGCTGTGAAGCAGCAGTGCTAACCACTGTGCTACCGTGCCGCCCCCTCCTCTCATCCTTCGTCTCTCCAAGGAGAAAAGACCGAGCTCCCTCAGCCTATCCTCATAAGGCATGCCACTCAATCCAGACAACATCCTTGTAAATCGCCTCTGCACCCTTTCAATCTTTTCCACATCCTTCCTGTAATGAGGCGACCAGAACTGAGCACAGTACTCCAAGTGGGGTCTGACGAGGGTCTTATATAGCTGCATCATTATCCCCAGACTCCTAAACTCAATCCCTCGATTGATAAGGCCAGCTCATCATACCCCTTCTTAACCACCTCCTCCACCTGCGGGGCCGATTTTAGAGTCCTATGGACTCGGACCCCAAGGTCCTCCTGATCCCCACAGTACTAAGAGTCTTTCCCTTAATATTGTACTCCTTCATCCCATTTGACCTGCCAAAATGGATCACTACGCATTTATCTGGGTTGAAGTCCATCTGCCACTTGTCCGCCCAGTCTTGCATCCTATGTCCCTCTGTAACTTCTGACACCCCTCCAGACTATCCACAACCCCACCAACCTTCGTGTTGTTGGCAAACTTACCAACCCATCCCTCCACTTCCTCATCCAGGTCATTTATGAAAATGACAAACAGCAAGGGTCCCAGAACAGATCCCTGGGGCACACCACTGGTGACCGACCTCCATTTAGAAAAAGACCCATCTATACACACTCTCTGCCTCCTTTGGGCAAGCCAGTTCTGGATCCACAGGGCAGCGGCCTTCGTCAATGTGTTTAGTCACATTTTCGAAGAACTCCACCAGGCTCGTAAGGCACAATCTGCCTTTGACAAAGCCATGCTGAGTATTCGTGAGCATACTAAACCTCTCCAAATGCTCATAAATCTTGTCCCTCAGGATCTTCTCCATCAGCTTACCAACCACTGAGGTTAGACTCACCGGTCGGTAATTTCCTGGGCTATCCCTATTCCCCTTCTTGAAAATAGGAACCACATCCACAATCCTCCAATCCTCCAGCACCTCTCCCGTCTCCATCAACGACGCAAAGATCATCGCCAGAGGCTCTGCAACCTCTTCCCTCGTCTCCCACAGTAACCTGGGGTACATCCCATCTGGACCCGGCGACTTATCTATCTTGATGCCATTCAAAGATTCCAGCACAACCTCTTTGTTAAAGTCCACATACTCAATCTTTTCAGTCCACCGCAAGCCCACAGTACATCCACCCATGTCCTGCTCCTCTGTGAAAACCGAGGCAAAATACTCATTAAGCACCTCTGCCATTTCTACAGGTTCCATACTGATTTTCCCGCCTTCACCTTTTATAGACCCTATTCCTTCACGTCTCATCCTTTTACTCTTCACATAGTTATAGTACGCCTTAGGGTTTTCCTTAATTCTACCTGCCAAGGCCTTCTCGTGACCCCTTCTGGCTCTCCTAATTTCCTTCTTTAGTCCCTTCCTACAAGCCGTATACTCATCTAGATCCCTATCTTCACCAAGCTCTCTGAACCTTTTGTACACTTTCCTTTTCTTCTCGACTGGGTCCCGCACAGCTTTCATGCACCACGGTTCCTTTAACCTACCAACTCCTCCCTGTCTGCTCGGAACATTGTCCTGTAGAACCCTAGACAGACATTCCTTGAAAAACTGCCACCTCTCTTCAGTACATTTCCCCGAGAATACCTCCTTCCAATTTACTCTTCTAATTTGCTGCCTTATGTCTTCATATTTCCCCTTACTCCATATAAACGCTTTCCTATCTTGCCTGATCCTCTTTAACATGTTTATATCTTTTTTTAAATAAGGAGACCAAGGTACACAGTACTCTCGGTGTGGTCTCACCAACACCGTATACAACTGTGGCAAAACATCCCTATTTTTATATTCCATTCCCCACGCAATAAACACCAACATTCCATTTGCCTTCATAATCACTTACTGTACCTGCATGCCACCTTTGTGTGATTCATGTACTCAGGGCACCCAGGTCCCCCTGTACCTCAGAGTTCTGCAATCTCTCTCCGTTTAAGTAATATGTTGCCTTTCTATTTGTCCAGCCAAAGTGAACAGTTCACATTTTGCCACCTTGTACTCCATTTGCCACATTTCTGTCCATTCACTCATCTACATCCATTTGTAAACTCCTTGAGCTGAATGCTATGTGCCCTCAGCAGGCATGTTTTCCATGGGTGGGCATGTGAAATGGGGTCGGTGTCCAATATTCCAACTTCTTGCCCACCCCAAGCTAACCCCCCATAATACCAGGGGGCAGGTAAGCACCAAAATCAACAGCCCACCCAACATAGCCCTCCCATCCATTGACTCTGTCTACACTTCCCACTGCCTCGGAAAAGCAGCCAGCATAATTGAGGACCCCACCCACCCCAGACATTCTCTCTTCCACCTTCTTCCGTCGGGAAAAAGATACAAAAGTCATATGCGAACCGACTCAAAAACAGCTTCTTCCCTGTTGCCATCAGACTTTTGAATGGACCTACCTTCCATTAAGTTGATCTTTCTCTACACCCTAGCTATGACTGTAACACTACATTCTGCACTCTCTCGTTTCCTTCTCTATGAACGGTATGCTTTGTCTGTATGGCGCGCAAGAAACAATACTTTTCACTGTATACTAATACGTGTGACAACAATAAATCAAATCAAAGAAGTCCCACTCAGCCTTCATTAATAAGGACTTTATTGTGGTGGGTTCAGAGTGGAGCATGTCAGTTCCTTGTGGTTTCCAGGATCACTCCCACACATTATTCCGGTCCTATGTCATCTCCACAACTTTGGCATCAGCAAGGTTAGCATCCATCCATTCAGTCCCTTCATCCAAGTCATTTGTTTCCCAACCCACTTGCCCCTACTTCGCTCCCCTCTCTGAAGACCCATGTAGTGACACAATTCCAAGATTGCTGAAAGGCCAACAGTACCTCCCCAATTCTGTTGTCATCCAACATTGACACACAAACTATTTTGAACAATAAGTTGCATTTCTACAACACCTTTACCGTAGTAAACAATTCCAAGTTACCACATCACCGCACAGCGAGAAGGAGCAAGGAAACTGAGTAATTGCAACACTTCCCCATCCTCCAACATTCACCCCCCCCCCCCCTTCCACCCCCCTCCCCAACCCCCCCAACCCAGGAGTTGGGGGGGCCCTGTCTCGGCGGTGAGCACCGCTGCCTCACTGTGCCAGGGATCCGGGTTCGATTCCTGGCTTGGGTCACTGTCTGTGAAGAGTCTGCACATTCTCCCCGTGTCTGCGTGGGTTTCCTCCATGTGCTCCAGTTTCCTCCCACAGTCTGAAAGACTTGCTGGTGAGGTGCATTGGTCATGCTAAATTCTTCCTCAGTGTACCCGAACAGAGTGTGGCGACAAGGGGATTTTCACAGTAACGTCATTGCAGTGTTAATGTAAGCCGACTTGTGACACTAATAAATAAACAAAGCTTTTGAAAGTCATGCGTTGTGCAATATCCCTATTTCTCTGCAATGAATATATTTGTGTTTAAGTGCTGGGGTTACTGTTCCCCCCCATTGAAGATTAGTACAAGAATTCTTCTTGGCTAAATATTTAATTCTGTCCAAGGTTGAACAGAACAGCGCTGGGGGAAAAAAAAATAAAGCCTTGCAACTGCACAATTTATGGCTGACCTATTTTGAAAGAAAATTTAATTAATGGCACAAGAAGGCTTTTGATGTAATATAAATGTTTAAATCCTATTCAATTCTTGCATTGGTTCAGGGTGACAGGCAATTCACCCAAGATTGTTGGGAATATGAGAGAACTGGAGCATGAGGACTGGCAGCCAATTTGATCTCGCAACATTGGATTTTCAGGAGAGTAACATAGTCTGTGTTTAGCTAACAATAAAACAGAATCCACTGCGCAGGAGGAGGAAGTGCATTTACAAAGCAGCTTCGGCACTGCAAAAAAGCCTAGCAAAGTATCGCAACAAGCCATACACACAGAGATATTAGGACAAGTGAGCAAGAACCAAGAAGTGAAGAGGTCTAAGAGGGGATAATTCCAGAGTTTAGAGCCTAAACCGAAGGAAAGTTCTCAGGACAAGAACCAAAGCAAGCCAGTTTAATGTTGATGAGACTATTACTGTATAGGAAGCATAATCCCAGACACAATTTGTATCATGGTATTTCTACTCATTCTTTATGTCTGTATTGTATATGTTTAGGAAATAATTGATAATTTATTGTAACTATTTCTGAAAGCTTGGTTCTGTTAAAGAATTTGCAACCTCGGTTGGTGAGTAGGCCACATGAGTGGCACTGAGTGGGCCACAAGGGCAAAATTGGGCTTGTTTACTAACCATGACCCCATGAATATTTACCTATTAGTGTCACAAGTAGGCTTCCATTAACACTGCAATGAAGTTACTGTGAAAATCCCCTAGTCGCCGCACTCCGGCGCCTGTTCGGGTACACTGAGGGAGAACTTGGCATGGCCAATGCAGCTAACCAGCACATCTTTCAGACTGGGCAGCAGGGTGGCACAGTAGTCAGCACTGCTGACTCACAGCTCCAGGGATCTGGGTTCGATTCCCGGCTTGGGTCACTGTCTGTGTGGAGTTTGCAAGTTCTCCGTGTCTGCGTGGGTTTCCTCCAGGTTTCCCCCCACAATCCAAAGATCTGTGGGTTAGGTTGATTGGCCATGCCAAATTGACCTCAGTGTCCAGGGATGCGTGGGTTAGAGGGATTAGTGGGGTAAATATGTGGGGTTACGGGGATAGGGCCAGGGTAGGATAGTTATCGGTGCAGCCTCGATGGGCCGAATGGCCTCCTTCTGCACTGTAGGGATTCTATGAAATCGGAGCAACCGGGGGAAACCCATGCAGACACAGGGAGAACGTGCAGACTCCGCACAGACAGTGACCCTGGCCGGGAATCGAACCCAGGCCCCTAGCACTGTGAGGCAGCAGTGCTAACCACTGTGCTGCCATGATTTATATATTAATAAAACTGCCATCAACTTCAAATTGTAAGAACGAAAGGTTTATTTACACTTTGGACACAGAGGGAGCGCACGGCTCTCACAATCAATGCTGTGAGCAATCAGCACGCACCTCACTTCACTCGCCCTTGCTTTATGTGTTTATCACTTCAGACATACTGGTAGGAAAGAAACTGCGGGGATGGAAACTAGTGGAATGTGGCAACTCTACGTGGGGGCAACGGTCAACAAAATGTCTTGTGGGTCGCTTTCAGAATCTGATGGGCCGCATGTGGTCCCTGGGCCAGAGGTCGCCCACCGCTGGCCTGGACACTGACAGTCAGTAAGAAAAGGTCACAGATTTAGGATAATTGGGAAAGAGCCAGAGGATAGATGAGATTTGTTTTTATGCAGCAAGTTAGGATCTAAAATGCCCTGCCCAAAAGGGCGATTGAGGAAGACTCAGTAATAACTTTCAATGGGGAAAATCGGATAAATATTTGAAAAGGGAGCAGTTAGCGAGCTATGGGGAGTAGAGCTAATTGGATAGGTCTTTCAAACAGCCAGCAGAGGGTCCAATGGGATCTCTGCTGTGCTATTAGGTTCTAGTCGAACCATGGATCAAAAATGGCAATTTTGTTTTTCAAGCATTTTATAGAATCTATAGAATCATAGAATCCCTACAGTTCAAAAGGAGGCCATTCGGCCCATCGAGTCTGCACCAACCACAATCCCGCCCAGGCCCTACTCCCATAACCCCACATATTTACCCTGCTGATCCCCCTGACACTGGGGGTCAATTTAGCATGGCCAATCCACCTAACCTGCACATCTTTGGATTGTGGGAGGAAACTGGAGCACCCAGAGGAAACCCACGCAGACACGGGGAGAACGTGCAGACGGTGACCCGAGGCTAGAATTGAACCCGGGTCCCTGGCGCTGTGAGGCAGCAGCGCTAATGACTGTGCCACCCCTGCCGCCCCAAATTAGCGGATCACTCTCTTTGAGGCAAAGAATTTTCACGAGGGAACAAGGCCCTGAATGCTGAACAAGATTTGAGTGGCATGTGAAGTGCTAGTATGCACACTGCAGGCAAAAAGAACGATTCCTCTCTCTCTCTTGCCCCCTTTCCAATCACTTGAAAGTCAGCAAGGCTGCATATCCTTTGAATCTAATTTGTAAGATATTTATGCTAATTCTTACATTTCCACCCAGGCAGGAACACTGGGCGAGCGGATGACATCAGCAATTTTTCTGTGAAATTAGAGATAATTAGATATTATTAATCGAGAGGAGCGGGCGACACAGAGAATAAGGTTAGTTTCACATGACTGAGTTCCTCTGCTCACAGTGACAGAGCTTGCTGATAATTTACATTAAAGTGATGCTCCAATATAATTACTTAAAAAAATGAAAACCCACAAAGCCATGTGAATTAGGACCATGGATTTGTCGATTAACAGCTGTACAAACCACAATAGATATTCACTCAACCACACTGCTTCCAAATTCTCTTATCTGCATTTTATCATCCAACCATATAAATAAATTAATTAAGATCGAGCATTACTAAATGGAGAATCACAAAGGGGCCACAGAAAAGCTGGGCTAACAAACCAAAAAAAAAATCATACAATAATGACGGGAGGTTTAATTGAGCTGTCAATGAAATTATGATGGGGTGGTCTTGAGGTGCAGTGGGTAGCATCCCTGCCTCTGAACCAGAGTCTCCGGGTTCAAGTTGCACTGGCCAAGGAAGGTGCGTTCATAAGACGGTCAAATGGGTTGAGTATTAACTTGTATATCTTTCCAATATGCCTGAGGCATGTATGCCAAGAGTGGGATAGTCTCCTAGTGCAGAGTGGACCACTCAAGCTAAAGCCTCCAGTGATCCATCCCAGAAAACAAAATTGCCAAAGGAACAGACAAGCAGGGTGGCTCAGTGGTTAGCACTGCTGCCTCACAGCACCTGGGATTCGGGTTCGATTCCCAGCTTGGGTCACTGTCTGTGTGGAGTCTGCACATTCTCCCCATGTCCATATAGGTTAACTTGCATTTCTACAGTATCTTTACTGTAGTAAACCATTTCAAGTTACCACATCACCGCACAGCGAACAGGAGCAAGGAAACTGAGAATTGCAACCACTTCCCACCCTCCAACATCCACCCACTAACCATAGAGTACTGAGGCCAGATATATACCCTGGCACAGTGGTTAGCACTGCTGCCTCACCGCACCAGGGACCCGGGTTCGATTCCCGGCTTGGGTCACTGTTTGTGTGGAGTCTGCACATTCTCTGCGTTGCGTGGGTTTCCTCCGGGTGTTCCGGTTTCCTCCCACAGTCCAAAAGACATGCTGGTTAGGTGCATTAGCCATGCTAAATTCTCCCTCAGTGTACCCGAACAGGCACCGGAGTGTGGCGACTGGGGGATTTTCACAGTAACTTCATTGCAGTGTTAGTGTAAGCCTACTTGTGACAGTAATTAATAAATAAATTAGACATAAGCGCCTGTTTTTACTGATCAGGCGTCGCTTAGACATGCTAGGAAACAAAGGAATGATTGAGTGAATAGAACAGGATTGATCTATTTCTCTTATCGGGGAACATAGATTTACAGTACAAAAACAGAAAATGCTGGAAAATCTCAAGCAGGTCTGACAGCATCTCTGGAAAGAGAACAGAGTCAATGTTTCAAGTCAGGATGCCCCTTCGTCGGAGCTGTTTGTTTCAGATTCCAGCATTAACAGGATTTTGCTTTAATCTCAGATTTACAATAGCTGGGGAGTTGGAGAATATTTTTTCTTCTGAGAGTGTTGGGGTCTGGAACTCATTACCTCAAAGGATGGAGGCTGAAATCCTCGTCGCATTTAAAGAACACCTGAATTTGCATTTGAGGAGACATAACCTACAGGACAAGAGTTGGAAGATGGGATTAGACTGAATGAGTCCTTTTCTGGCAGCATGGATATTATGAGCTAATTGGTCTCTGTCTGTTCTGTAAGTCTGTCTGTGTTTCTCTGTAGTAATTGAGACCCATTGTTGCAGAGTACAAAAACTTACATTTCTATATATTGCCTTTCATAGAATTATACAGTGCAGAAGGAGGCCATTTGGCCCATCAAGTCTACACTGACCACAATCCCACCCAGGCCCTCTCCCCATAATCGCATACATTTATCCTAGCTCATCCGCCTGACACCAAGGGGGCAATTTAGCATGGCCAATCCACCTAACCCGCACATCTTTGGACTGTATGAGGAAACCGGAGCACCCGGAGGAAACCCACGCAGACACAGGGAGAATGTGCAAACTCCACACAGACAGTGACCCAAGCTGGGCATCGAACCCGGGTCTCTGGTGCTGTGAGACAGCAGTGCTAACCACTGTGCCACCTTGCCGCCCCATCATGATAGCATGACACCCAACTCCTGTATTCAATGTTTTGACCAATGAAACCAAATGCCTTCTTCACCATTCTGTCCATCTGTGACTCTACTTTCAAGGAAGTATGAACCTGTACCCCTGGATCTCTTTGTTCTATAACTTTCCCCAACATTCTACTATTAACTGAGTAAGTCCTGCCCTGGTTCGATCTACCAAAATGCATCACCTTGCATTTATCTAAATTAATCTCTATCTGCCATTCTTCAGCCCACTGGCCCAATTGAACAAGTTCCCATTGGAATCCTAGATAATCTTCTTCACTGTCCAATATGCCACCAATCCTGGCGTCATCTGCAAACTTACTAACCATACCTCCTAAATTCTCACCCAAATCATTAATATAAATGACAAATAACAGTGGATCCAGCACCGATCCCTGAAGCACACCGCTGGTCACAGGCCTTCAGTTTGAAAAACAACCTTCTACAACCACCCTCTGTGTTCTGTCATCAAGCCAATTTTGTAAGACATTTGGCTACCTCACCCTGGGTCCCGTAAGATTTAACCTTATGCAAGAGCCTACCATACGGTACCTTGTCAAAGGCCTTGCTAAAGTCCATGTAGACAACATCAACTGCACTGCCCTCATCTACCTTCTTGTTTTCCCCTTCAAAAAACTTAGGTACATGCTGTAGGATACTTGAGGTTAAGGGGTAAGCATTGACCAGGATTAAGCGCTGGCCAGGACATGTGACTGAATTAATCTCTCTTCTTCAAAAATGGTGCCGTGCAATTCTTACATCCATCTGACGGGGCATCCTCAAGACAGTGCAGCAATATCTCAGCCTGGAGTTTGCACTCAAGAGGCCTGCAGTGGGACTTGAACCAAGTGGTGAAAGTGCTCTACCTGCTGACACCACAGGGGGGTTTGCACTGCTCCCAGGAATACATCTGCCCAGGGAGTGCTGACCCCAAAATACTTAATTCCCCCCTCCCCCCCCAAAAAAACAAGCTTTATTTAAAAAGTCATGGAAAAGCTACTAAAAATGATGATTTGTAAGTTTTTTTTTCCTTTTCAGTTCTCAGCAAAAATATATTCCAGCAAAAAACAAGGATTGTAAGAAAAGGGAGAACCAGCCGTGGATAACGAAGGAAATAAAGGAGAGTATTAAAATAAAAACAGCTGCGTACAGAGTGGCCAAAAATAGTGGAGAAACAAGTGATTGGGAAAAATTTAAGAAACAACAAAGAGAGACTAAGAAAGCGATAAAGAAAGGAAGGATAGACTATGAAGCTAGGCTAGCAATTAATATAAAAAATGATAGTAAAAGTTTTTATAAATATATAAAAAGGAATAGAGTGGCTAGAGTGAATGTTGGACCCTTGGAGGACGAGAGGGGGGAGTTAATAGTGGGAAATGAGGATATGGCTGAGTCTTTAAATAAGTTTTTTGTGTCGGTCTTCACGGTGGAGGACACAAATAGTTTGCCAAATATTAACGATAGAGGGTTGGCAGCAGGAGAAATACTTAATACGATTAATGTTACCAGAGAGGCAGTGCTGGGTAGACTAATGGGACTGAAGGTGGACAAGTCCCCGGGTCCGGATGGAATGCATCCCAGGGTATTGAAAGAAATGTCAGAGGTAATAGTGGATGCGTTAGTGATTATTTATCAAAACTCGTTGCATTCTGGGGTAGTGCCGGTTGATTGGAAAACGGCTAATGTTACGCCGCTGTTTAAAAAAGGAAGGAGACAAAAGGCGGGTAACTATAGGCCGGTCAGCTTAACGTCTGTAGTAGGGAAAATGCTGGAATCCATTATTAAAGAGGAGATAGCAGGGCATCTAGATAGAAATGGTTCGATCAATCAGACGCAGCATGGATTCATGAGGGGAAAGTTGTGCTTGACGAACATGTTGGATTTTTATGAAGATGTGACTAGGGCGGTTGATGGAGGAGAACCGGTGGATGCGGTGTTTTTGGATTTCCAAAAGGCGTTTGATAAGGTGCCCCATAAAAGGCTACTGAAGAAGATTAGGGCACACGGAGTTGGGGGTAGTGTGTTAAAGTGGATTGGGGACTGGCTATCCGACAGGAAGCAAAGAGTCGGAATAAATGGGTGTTTTTCCGGTTGGAGGAAGGTAACTAGTGGCGTGCCGCAGGGATCGGTACTCGGGCCGCAACTATTTACCATTTATATAGATGATCTGGAGGAGGGGACGGAGTGTAGGGTAACGAAGTTTGCAGACGACACAAAGATAAGTGGAAAAGTGAATCGTGTGGAGGACGGAGAAGATCTGCAGAGAGATTTGGACAGGCTGAGTGAGTGGGCGAGGATATGGCAAATGGAGTATAACGTTGAGAAATGCGAGGTTATACACTTTGGAGGAAATAATAACAAATGGGATTACTATCTCAATGGAAACAAATTAAAACATGCTACCGTGCAAAGGGACCTGGGGGTCCTTGTGAATGAGACGCAAAAGCCCAGTCTGCAGGTACAACAGGTGATCAAGAAGGCAAATGGGATGTTGGCCTATATTGCGAGGGGGATAGAATATAAAAGCAGGGATGTCTTGATGCACCTGTACAGGGCATTGGTGAGGCCGCAGCTGGAATACTGTGTGCAGTATTGGTCCCCTTATATGAGGAAGGATATATTGGCATTGGAGGGAGTGCAGAGAAGGTTCACCAGGTTGATACCGGAGATGAGGGGTTTGGATTATGAGGAGAGGCTGAGGAGATTGGGTTTGTACTCGTTGGAGTTTAGAGGGATGAGGGGGGATCTTATGGAGACTTATAAGATAATGCGGGGGCTGGATAGGGTGGAGGCGGAGAGATTCTTTCCACTTAGTAAGGAAGTTAAAACTAGAGGACACAGCCTCAAAATAAAGGGGGGTCGGTTTAAGACAGAGTTGAGGAGGAACTTCTTCTCCCAGAGGGTGGTGAATCTCTGGAATTCTCTGCCCACTGAGGTGGTGGAGGCTACATCGCTGAATATGTTTAAAGCGCGGATGGATGGATTCCTGATCGGTAAGGGAATTAAGGGTTATGGGGATCAGGCGGGTAAGTGGTACTGATCCACGTCAGATCAGCCATGATCTTATTGAATGGCGGGGCAGGCTCGAGGGGCTAGATGGCCTACTCCTGCTCCTATTTCTTATGTTCTTATGTTCTTATGTAAGGCAGTGCACATAGCGCTCCCCTCAGTGTTATTTTAAAAGAATAAAGTAAACTCTTTGTTGGAAAGTTTTAAGAGCCTGAATGGTTCTAATGCGACTCATCCCAGCCTGGGTCTGCAGTTGAAGATTTAATCTTGAAGAAATTGCATTCAGAAATGCCAGTGTGACCTAACTGACGTGTACGGGAAGACTCATTAAGCCTCTACCATCAGTCCTGGCTCTTATGTTTTGCTAACACTTTGGCTGCTGCGTTTCCTCCATTACAACAGTGACCACACTGCTATAGCACTGCAGGACATCCCAATGTGCTGTATAAATAAAGTTTAAATCGAATCATAGAATCCTACAGTGCAGAAGGAGGCCATTCGGCCCATTGAGTCAGCACCGCCCACAATCCCACCCAGGCCCTGTCCCCATAACCCCATGCACTTATCCTAGCTAGTCCCCCTGACACTAAGGGGCAAGTAGCATGGCCAATCCACCTAATCCGCTCATCTTTGGACTGTGGGAGGAAACGGGAGCACCCGGAGGAAACCCACACAGACACGGAGAGAGAACTGTGACCCGAAGCCAGAATCGAAGTTAAAGTTGATTTATTTGTCACAAGTAGGCTTACATTAACACTACAATGAAGTTACTGTGAAAATCCCCTAGTCGCCACTTGTTCGGGTACACTGAGGGAGAATTTAGCACGGCCGGTGCACCTAACCAGCACGTCTTTCAGACTGCGAGAGGAAACCGGAGCACCCGGAGGAAACCCACGCAGACACGGGGAGAAGGTCCAGACTCCACACAGACAGTGACCCAAGCCGGGAATCAAACCCGGATCCCTGGTGCTGTGAGGCAGCAGTGCTAACCACTGTGCCATTGTGCTTACAGGTTCTTTCTTCAATAACCCTTGTATGTGGGACAGGGGTGATGCAGAGAACAGCCTGAATTTCTGCTGCTGATTAATTAGTGAGCTCTTTTGGAAAGGAGACTTATGGAAATCCAGAGGCGAGAGAGAGCATCAAGGATGGACCACTCACTCACCTTTTGGGCAGTGTCTTGCCAATGTATGAGTCCCAGGACCACATGTGGGGTATATGGGCTCCTGGAAAAGTGCCAGAGGGCAACCTGTGCCCATGAAACCATAACCCAGCATCACAAAAGGAAGAGCAAAGTCATTAAGCTAACCGCAGTTAAGAGCGCGAGAGAGAGAGAGAGAGAACATGCATGCAGTAAAGGGAGACATGTTGGCAAAGATTTTCATTCTGCACTCATCAGGACAAACACAAGAATACCAAATTTCAAAATGATCACAACAATTATACTGCATGGAAGAAGCTAATTGGTAGACAAGTTGACTCTTGATTGGTCAAGGAGCTGCCATGGAGAAAGCAATGGGGAACTATAGGCTCCCCAAGCTCCTGGCTAATTCAGAGAAGGTGCAAGTCTTGAACATGTTTCTTTTGCTTGCAGGGGATCAGTCCCTGTGAATAATTCAAAAATATAATTTAATGGTGGCATTTCCTCCAGCTGTAAGGAAAATCCACCTGGGCAAGCTTAGTTATTGAGTTAGTTTGCTCTTTGCAAAAGAACTTTGAGTCCAGAAGGGGTTAATTGCATCATAGAATCCTACAGTGCAGGAGGAAGCCATTCGGCCCATAACCACATGTATTTACCCTAGCTAGTCTCCCTGACACAAGGGGCAATTTAGCATGGCCAATCCACCTAACCCGCACATCTTTGGACTGTGGGAGGAAACCCACACAGACATGGGGAGAATGTCACAGACACTGACCCAAGCCGGGAATCGAACCCGGGTCCCGGACGTTGTGAGGCAGCAGTGCTAACCACTGTGACACCGTGCTGCCCTAATTACGGACAAACAGGCGCAAGCTTCTACCTCTTATGGTCTATAAATTGTTGCAGCCATGTTCTTTGCCAAGTTGATATCTAATTTTACCTCAGCTTAAAAATAAGACTTTACTTTTCTAATGTCATAAATCTGCCTTAATGTGCTTCATCAGAGATCCCTAATAATACCTTCCACAATTAGCACAATGCTCCCACTGGTCTGATTATTTTGGGAACAGAATAGCTCATTATAAAGAACTAGAAATGTCCCAGGATGGCAACCTGTAATCTCAATCTATTACAGTAATTCTGGGAACGGAAAATCTAAAACCATGTTTACTTGCGTACAATTAAGCGTTGGATACTGCAACAAGTCCACAGCAAGAGGTCAGCGAGTGGATGATTCCAGCCATGGTGTTTTGTTACTAAATAGTACAACATCACACATGGAATCTCCTATCTAATTGTATTGGCTCCGTTCACAAATACACTGCACAGTGCAACTGAGGCACCCATCAAGATGGTCCCATAATCACACAGCACAAGAAGAAGTCATTCAGCCCATCATGCCAAAGCCACTTCTCCAAAGAGTTGGTGCCACTCCCCTGCTCTTTCTCCATAGTTTCACCACACCCGCTCAAGCCCTTTTCCAGTCACTGCCGATTAGCTGGTCACAGCTGTGACCGCAATGGAGATGTTACAACTACTATCGGCGCCCGGTTCCTGCTCGAGACGGTGATCCCTACCAGAAAGTGCATTCGCATTGTACTGGGTGGGGGATAGGGTCCAGCTGAGTTCTAATGCCCTCCTCCCACCATGGTGGAATAGGCTTTATTGACCCTTTATTGCCTCGAGACAATGCAGCATTTTTAAAATTACAATTAACATCTGAAATTTTAGCCCAATAGAGAACTCCAGGAACCACAAGGAGTCAACGGCACGGTGGCACAGTGGTTAGCACTGCTGCCTCACAGCGCCAGGGACCAGGGTTCAATTCTGGCCTCGGGTCGCTGTCTGTGTTTGCATGGGTTTCCTCCGGGTGCTCCGGTTTCCTCCCACAGTCCAAAGATGTGTGGGTTAGGTTAATTGGCCGTGCTACTGTCATGGGATAATTGGGGTAAATATGTGGGGTTACAGGGATAGGGTCTGGGTGGGATTGTGGTCGGTGCAGGATGAATGGCCTCCTTCTGTACTGTAGGGATTTACGAACACTTGCAGGGGAGCACAGAACAAAATGAAAGTTAATGCTCAAAGTGCGTGAAGTGAGCTGCCAACATACGGCAGTACATCAAGATCAGAAATTTGCAGTTATCCTAAGTGCCCATTGCAAAACACACAATTAAATATCTTCTGAATATTGTTTACGTCCCGAGCTTTTAAAATATTGACACTCAGGCTGAGTTCTCCCAGGGCTGCAAAACAATGTCCCCAGCCACGTTGGTGATCAGATTAACAAGCCAGGCATGAAGGTCACTCCTGAATTCACTGACCTCTGTTGGCGTCTGGTCAAGCAATGCCTCAATTTTAGATCTGAGGTGGAGATGCCAGCATTGGACTGGAGCAGGCACAGTAAGAAGTCTCACAACACCAGGTTAAAGTCCAATAGGTTTATTTGGAATCACGAGCTTTCGGAGCGCTGCTCCTTCATCAGGTGAGTCTTCTTCAGATGTCTTCTTTTCAATGTGTCCATTGCTCCCCCACCTCGTGATTTCCTCCTGCTTCTCAATCCTCTATCTCTATGATTTCTACACTCGCCCAATTCAGGCTTCTTTGACATCCCCAATCTTAATTGTTCCACCATTGGTAGCCATGACTGCAGTTGCTTATTAAGTCCCAAGTTCTAGAATACTCTCTCTCAACCGCTCTCACTCTTCCTTTAAAGGTGCTGTTTTAGAACCTTTCTCTAACCAAACTTTTGGTCACTTGTCCCTGTATCATCTTAAAAAGCTCTGTCACATTTTGTTTGTTTTAGAATGCTTCTAAAGACATTTTATTTATATCAAAGGTGGCATGTACATTCATTAAGAAACTGGGCAGTTAATTACAAAGGGAGACAGGGTGATAAGAAAATACATGAATAAAAATCAATACAATTGGCATCATCATTGTGAATATTAAACACACACTCCCCTCTCTGTAGGGAAAGGAAGAATTCAATAGGAGCAAGTTAAACATTCATAGATTAGTGACAACATTTTGACCCTTATTGACAAGAGGTTTCAATAGAGAGAATGGAAGGTGTGAATGGCCAAACGGCAGAGAAGCTGAATGGCATTTAGCCATTCACACCTTCTACTCTCTCTATGGACTGCCATTAGCACCTTGTAGCCTTTCCCCTGGTTTTCGTGGCTATGATTCATCTTTCATTCCCTCATCCCACAGTATAAATATTTTCCATTTTCTATGCCTTTTAGCTTTGACAAAGGGTCATCGAGACTCGAAACGTCAGCTCTTTTCTCTCCTTACAGATGCTGCCAGACCTGCTGAGATTTTCCAGTATTTTCTCTTTTGGTTTCAGATTTCAGCATCCACAGTAATTCATTTTTATCCAACTGATACTTCCTTTCTTGCGCCAGGTCTCATTCTATAGTCATCACATAAGAACATAAGAAATAGGAGCAGGAGTAGGCCATCTAGTCCCTCGAGCCTGCCCCGCCATTCAGCAAGATCATGGCTGATCTGAAGTGGATCAGTTCCACTTACCCACCTGATCCCTATAACCTCTAATTCCCTTACCAATCAGGAATCCATCTATCTGTGATTTAAACATATTCAGCGAGGTAGCCTCCACCACTTCAGTGGGCAGAGAATTCCAGAGATTCACCACCCTCTGAGAGAAGTTCCTCCTCAACTCTGTCCTAAACTGACCCCCCTTTATTTTGAGGCTGTGCCCTCTAGTTCTAATTTCCTTTCTCAGTGGAAAGAATCTCTCCATCTCTACCCTATCCAGCCCCTTCATTATCTTATAGGTCTCTATAAGATCCCCCCTCAGCCTTCTAAATTCCAACGAATACAAACCCAATCTGCTCAGTCTCTCCTCATAATCAACACCCCTCATCTCTGGTATCAACCTGGTGAACCTTCTCTGCACTCCTTCCAAGGCCAATATATCATACAAGGTTATGGTCCAAGTGCTGCAAAATGGGATTAGAATAGATTGGTATTTGATAGCCGATGCAAACATGATGGGCTGAAGGGCCTCTTTCTGCACTGTATGATCCCCATACTTGCTGACTACTAACATTGGCTCCCAAGCCAACACCACTGCCATGACAAAATTATGTTCCAATCCCTCCATGGTTTCACCACACCCACCTTTAACACAAAACCCTCTGAAAACAAATCTGCATTCTTACATCTCTGGTTAACTGAGAAAGCCCATCTCCTCTGACCCACCATTTGTGGCCGTTTCTGCATATATCCCCAGCCCTGAAACTCCATTCCCAAATCACCTTCAAAAAGCTGCATAAAACCCATCACCGAGCTTTGGTTACACGTTATAAAGTCTCCTTTGGCTCGGTTCTTCTGAATCACCGAAGGATGGGGATGCATGATGTTAAAGACACATCATTTAGAAGGGGGTGGGGGGGAGGAAAAGGAAAGAGATCAATGTCAAGGCAAAAAGTGTGGAGGGAGGAGACTGGAAAAGTAAAATGTCTCGGTCAATCATTCAACTCTTACTTCTCAAATTTCATCTGCTGCCTAAGGGCTCAGAGGGATCTGGGAATACAGGTACGGTTGAACAGAGGGATCTGGGAATACAGGTACAGAATTCCCTAAAAGTGACGTCACAGGTGGATAGGGTCGTAAAGAGTGCCTTTGGTACATTGGCCTTTATAAATCGGAGTATCGAGTATAAAAGTTGGAGTGTTATGGTAAGGTTATATAAGGCATTGGTGAGGCCGAATTTGGAGTATTGTGTACAGTTTTGGTCACCTAGTTACAGGAAGGATGTAAATAAGGTTGAAAGAGTGCAGAGAAGGTTCACAAGGATGTTGCCGGGACTTGAGAAGCTGAGTTACAGAGAGAGATTGAATAGGTTGGGACTTTATTCCCTGGAGCGTAGAAGATTGAGGGGAGGTTTGATAGAGGTGTATAAGATTTTGATGGGTATAGATAGAGTGAATGCAAGCAGGCTTTTTCCGCTGAGGCTAGGGGAGAAAAAAAACCAGAGGGCATGGGTTAAGGGTGAAAGGAGAAAAGTTTAAAGGGAATATTAGGGGGGGCTTCTTCACGCAGAGAGTGGTGGGAGTGTGGAATGAGCTGCCGGATAAAGTGGTAAATGCGGGGTCACTTTTAACATTTAAGAAAAACTTGGAGGGTTCATGGATGAGAGGGGTGTGGAGGGATATGGTCCAAGTGCAGGTCAGTGGGACTAGGCAAAAAATGGTTTGGCATAGCCAAGAAGGGCCAAAAGGCCCGTTTCTGAGCTGTAATTTTCTATGGTTCTATGGATCACAGTAACTTCATTGCGGTGTTAATGCAAGCCTACTTGTGACACTAATAAATAAACTTTAACTCCTTTTCAGCTCACAGACTCGTTATCAACGCAGAGAATAAAGTCTCACAAATAACTGAGAGACAATTCTCTGCAGCCCGGGAGAAAGCGTCAAGAACCGATTGTTCCTCCAAATGATGCAATGAAGTCTAATTGTACACCTGACATTTTAATCCTTGACATTTTTCCGAGTTCCAGGTGAAATGTATAATTAAATGGGCAGGGAGTGGATAAGGAGAGCAAACAAGCACATTTGGAAAAGGTTACGGTCATCTGCTCAATATTCTCCAGCAACACTTGTCAAAAATCTGGCTTTCAGCAATCACTCCATCTTGTTCACGTATCAGCTCGAAAGGAAATAAAGTGACATACAATTCACACTGCCCTTACCAGGTGGCCATTCAGCCCATTGAATGCGGCAGGATATGAATTTCACACCAGTGCTTGACTATAGCAGTAGGTACAAATGCCAGATGGAAGATATAGATGGGATAAAATGAGATACAAGATGAGAGACAAGGAGACTGTTGGGTCCCTTCATTCATTCATCCATTCAAAGTGATGAGAGGACAGCACTGGTACGAGTTTTAAAATGGTTTATTTTTACTGAAAAGAGGATTAACATGGTGGAAGCAAAAAAGCAAACTTAGAGACTGGCTTCTCAGCCAGGCCCACTGCAGGAAAAAAAACATGTACTGAAATGAGTGATAAGAGCCCCCCCTCCCCCCCCCCCCCCCCCCCCCCCCCCCCCCACCCCCACCCCCACCCCCCCAAAGAACTGAACACACACCAAAACCAAAATATATTTCACTCTTTATCTCATTACTGAAAGTGTTTTTCGCATGCTGTCTCCATCTAGAAAAACAATCTTCGCAGCTGCTGTTCTGGGAAACTGTTGTTTGCCTGTGTTGTGTACCCTTCAGGAATGCAGTCATTTTTTTTTTAGCTAACCCATCATGCCTTCTGATTCTACATGTAGTCAAGTTGGCTACAATTGGTCAGGTTAGCAGAGTTAGTTAACCACCACAGTCTAGCATTTAAGTATAATTGTGCATAGGCAGAAATATCTTAAATGAAGTCTTTGCATAGACTGAAGCAAACAGAGCTATGCATACACAGGCTATCACAGAGACCTTTGTAGGTACTTCGATTGCAAACAGAACTCAATATTTTTGCATCAAGTTTGCTTTTCATCAAATTATGCCCAGCAGAATTAGTGTATTTCAATTTGGGCTGACTCTACCCACGGTATTATTTGTTTTCAACAATGTCTTCTCCCCTGGACTGGTTTGTGAAGGAAGGTTTTGAGAAGCAGAGGCTTCAAGTGATGAAAATGTACCTTATTTGATAAATGGGAAACCTCTTTGGCTGTGTGCTACTGGTGAGACCACACTGATCCCTGTGTCACTGGTCAGAGAGGTTAGCATTAGTGGGAATGGCTGGAATTATGGTGGCAATGAGGAATTTTAGGGGGGGGAGGGGTGACCCCACTGCTGATGACAGAACATGAGCAATAATCAAGAGAGGCAAAAACATCATAATATGTTACCCCACAATTTACAGGGAAGATGGTGGTGCAGGTAATGTTATTAATAATCAAGAACCTAATGTTCCGGGAACGTGTTCAAATCTCACCTCGCCATCAAGCAGAATTTAACTGTAATCAGTAAATCTGGAATCTACAATTAATCACAGTAAATAGTGACCATGAAACTTATCATTGGTTGTAAAGTCCCTCAGGCAAGGTTTACCCAGTCTGGCCTACACCAGATCCACAGCATTGTAGTTGGCCCTTAACCACCTCGGAAATGGCCAAGCGAGCTCCACAGTTTAAGTGCAAGTCTTTCATTCTTAAAGGGAAAGCCACATCCCATAAAGAATAACACCCTAGCCTTTCCAAAAAGATTCAGGGGGCAAGATTTTACAGCCTTGCTCTTCCTGGAACTATAAAATCCCACCTGAGGTCAACGGACTTTCCCATTGTCTGCCCCTCGTCTCGTCCACTGGCAGGCGACGCGGTAAAATTCCAGCCATGATCCTCGTCATTGCGAATTGCTATGCTTTTCGGAATGCGAGATGCAGGGGATGATAGCACCATTGCAGACAGGCTGAGATGCAAGCTCAGAAGATTGTCAGCTTTTCCTGTAGGTGCATGTATTACAGCTAATGAGTACACATTTCTGTACAGCACAAGTCACCATAGAAATTAAATACACAATATACAATCCAGAACAATCCAAAATATCCACAAAGTAAATATTTTTTAGGCAAGACCCATCACTTGCAGATGTTTAATGACCAGCTGTGAACTCAACCCGAAAAAACCAACAGAACAGTTAAATCCAACAAGATTGGCATCACAGAACATCCCTCCCTATTACAAAGTGGATTTGGGAATTAGCATTGCAATCACGTGATGCTTTAATGCCTGGAGCAATAGCTCTTCAGAAATGGCAATGCATTTTTCTAATTGAAATGCAATTTGAATTTTAAAGTCTTAAACAAGTGTTTGCATTACCAGTTAGAAAATATCCACTTCAGTCTTTGATCATGCATAGAAACTTTGCCTTCATTTTTCTTTCTAAATCAGCAGTCGCTCAACAGTCGATCTCAAATTCCACGCTTCAAAGTCAAATGCTCCTGTAAATTTGTCAGGGGAGGTAGTGGAAGCAGATACTATAGTGACTTTTAAAGGGAAGTCTTTACAAATACATGGAAGGGTCGGGGGTTTTAGTTCAGATGGGCAAGATGGTTGATGCAGTCTTGGAGGGCTGAAGGGCCTGTTCCTGTGCTGTAGTTTTTGTTTTCTTTGTTTAGTCCAAAGACAGTCACTTTTATCCACTTCCAATTTTATTGATAATGCTCGGCAGTACTTGGCAAGTGGCTGCATGGCTGAGGGTACAAAATAACTCATTCCTTTGGCTATCTAGCCAATCTAGATGCCTCAAATTTAAGGATTATAATTTTTTCTCCAAAAAAATCACTGCCAATTTGAATTGTACATTGAATGGGCCCCAGGCTAAAAAAAAGGATAACACCTGCACACCAATGATTATTTTGCTCCCACCCTGTTATCTGTTGTGCATTTCCAAGAGGTCCCCCCCCCAGACCATCACAGGCCAGAATTCTGACCTTACCCACAGCAGGGATTCTCCAGTCCCGCTGAAGAGAATGGAGATGTGGCTGAACCCCAAATTCTCTGTTCTTGCTGGAGGCTGGCGTGTGAAGAGCCAGAGAATTCTAGTCCATATTTCTAGTAAAAGAACTTGAAACCCCATGTTCCAAAGCATATTATAACCAATGAGGCAATTTGGTAAGTAGTCACTATAAATGTATGCCTATAAACACTGTGGTAACAATAGGATAAATCTTGGCCAATGTACCAGGGCTGACAGCTTTTCCAATAGTATTAGTATCTTTGGACGTGATCACAATGAGTTCAGGATCTTGCCTGAAGACCACACCTTGGACATGCAGCACTGCACCAGTGGCAGCCTAGATGATATCTTCAATCCTCAAGAAAAGTATATTTTAGTCACAAGTAGGCTTACATTAACACTATTAAATCCCTTAGTCACCACCACCGCCTTCTCAGGTACACTGAGGGAGAATTAACATGGCCAATGCACCATGACTGTGGGAGGAAACCAGAGCACCCGGAGGAAACCTACAGACACAGGGAGAACATGCAAACTCCACACAGACATTGACCCAAGCTGGGAATCAAACCCAGGTCCCTGGTACCGAGAGGCAGCAATGCTAACCACTGTGCCGCCCATAATTGAGTTTTTCTTTGGAGTCAAGTCCTTGGGGTGGGACTTGGAACTTTATGCAAACAGTGAATATGTTGTCAATTTGGGGGCAGGGAGAAAAACAAACACTGGTGGTAGAACAGCCTAAAAGTTAGAGCAGACTTTTGAGGAGGGAAATTAGGTTATGACTGGTCTACACTTCTCGCTGCCTCAGAAAAGCAGCCAGCATAATCAAGGACCCCACCCATCCTCCCTTCCACCATCTTCCATCATCTGATATCACATACCAACCAACTGAAGAACAGCTTCTTCCCTGCTTCCATCAGACTTCTGAATGGACCTACCTCATTAAGTTGATTTTATTCTACACCCTAGCTATGACTAACACTACATTCTGCACTCTCGTTTCCTTCTCTATGAATAGTATGCTTTGTCTGTATAACGCGCGAGACAATACTTTTCACTGCATCCCAATACATGACAACGAATCAAATAAAAAAATCAAGTGGTTTTAATAGCATTAAGTTACCTTTGGTTAACAGATCACAGAATTATGGTGCAGAAGCCACCACTTGGCCCATCATGTCTGCACCAGCTCTCCAGAGGGGGCTACATAAGAACTAGGAGGAGTAGGCCATCTGGTCCCTCGAGTCTGCTCCGCCATTCAATAAGTCCATGGCTGATCTTTTCGTGGACTCAGCTTCACTTTCTGCCCGCTCATTCTGCTCTTAATTCCTTTACTGTTCAAAAATTTATCTATCCTTGCCTTTGTGGTGAACCATAGATGGTTACCACTATGGGTACTTGTACATATGTTACTCTTGGGGTTAGGGTTGGGGTGTTCCACCTGTTAGCATTGTTCTGTGGTACACTCCATTTGGCTCCGCCTTCTTATAGGAGTATAAAGGTCACTGCCACTTCCTAGTGACCCTCAGTCTGAGATAGTATTGTTAAGCAGTGTGCTCTATTCTTGTGGCAAATAAAAGCCTTTATTTCCCCCGAGTACGATCTAGCCTCTCGAGTGAATTAATCGCGCATCAGCCTTAAAAACATTCAATGAGGTAGGCTCAACTGCTTCACTGGGCAGGGAATTCCACAGATTCACAACCTATTGTGTGGAGAAGTTCCTCCTCAACGCAGTCCAAAATCGGCTTCCCCTTATTTTGAGGCTGCCTTAAGAGTCTGAAAGGTGGGTACAGAGAGAGACCTGGCAGAATAGTTTCCTTCTGGATTGTGTTTTTGCCTCGAGGAACAGAACAGAAATGCTCATTTTCTCTTCCCCTTGATGCTGTTTGGCTGCTTTGTTAGAATATTGACCTGGCTCAATCAAAAGGAAATAAGAATTTTTATTGGGGTCCTGGGATTTCAATCCCAGCCCACATAAAGTTACTAAGTTAAAGCATAGATGAGGTACAATGCCAACATGACTATTCCTAACAGACCACAACTGTCATGAATGTGCTATTACTAAATGGACAGAGACACTTGCTGCAAGTCTTTTGCAAATATTGTTCAGAGCAATAGACAAGGGCAAGTGGAAAAAAAAAATCAATAGTAATTTGAAGGCTGCCTCAACAAAAATTAGTTTTAGATCCTTTCAAATCCTAGGGCTCTATTTAACTCAAACAAACCCAATTCATTTCTGTCCATGAACAAGCAACAGCCAGTGAGATTGCGAGTCTTTTGAATGGCGAATGCAATCAGGTGGCGGGGCAGCACAGTGGTTAGCACTGCTGCTTCACAGCTCCAGAGACCTGGGTTCGATTCCCGGCTTAGGTGACTGTCTGTGTGGAGTTTGCATGTTCTGCGTGGGTTTGCTCCCACGGTCAAAGATGTGGAGGTTAGGTGCATGGGCTATGCTAAATTGCCCCTTGATGTCCCAGGATGTGTAGGTTAAAGGGATTAGTGGGGTAAATATGTGGAGGGATGGGGCCTAGGTGGGATCGTCAGCGCAGATGGGCCAAATGGCCTCCTTCTGCATTGCAGGGTTACTTACTATGAATGAGGATAAAGGATAGGAAAATTCACTGCTGACTAGTGTAGGTAACTAAGAATAAAAATTAACCTGAGGGTTAAATATGAAACCGGCAAGTATAGCTGATACAAATTAAAAATGGCTCATGCAAAAAAGCAAATGGTATGAAATTCCAAAATATCAACCAAGTTAATTTACCACAATTTAGTCAATGATTTGAATCATAGAAACCCTACAGTACAGAAAGAGGCCATTCGGCCCATCGAGTCTGCACCGACCACAATCCCACCCAGGCCCTACCCCCATATATTTCACCTGCTAATCCCTCTAACCTACGCATCCCAGGACACCAAGGGGCAATTTTTAGCATGGCCAATCAACCTCACCCGCACATCTTTGGTGTCAGATAAGGCACAAATAGACAAGAGGTTCCCAAACTGGGTCATGACCCCCATGGGGTCCCAAGCTGGGTAGCAAAGGAGCCCCGAATTTGATAGTGAGGTGGCCTACCACTGCTGAGGCTGCTTACAGAAAAGGCTACAAAAGTGAATCAGGTGTTATTTTTGGTGAAACTCCTCCCTTTTCATAACTCCCATTCCCTCAATATTCTCAACTCTTCCCTTCTTGAGCAAAGGCCAAGTCCATCTCCTTTCTCCCACAGTTCCCACCCTCAACTCACATCCCCCTTACCTTTCCTCCCTGGGGTCTCAGACATTCAAAGAGAGTCACAAGGAAAAGTTTGGGAATCACTGCATGGATGGTGTTGTGAAGTGGGCAGGTAGTATGTTTCAAGCAGAAGTGGGAGACAGGAAATGCATTGGCCTCTGAATCAGTTATCAGCTGATCATTTTGCTGCACATTTACACAATATTGTTAAGCCGTTAATACTCTGCAGACAAATTTGGCCCTGAAAAAGGTTAGAAATAGTTGAAAGTTGCATTTGTGGCCCTGTAGCCCCCTCTACTGGCGTGTGGTATAGACCAAGTTAGAAACAAAGTCAAACTTCTCGTCCATACACATACCCAGGGACACTCCCTCCCTGACTTGCCATCCCAAAGGGAAAAAATAAAACCTGGAAATAAAAGGCAAAGCTCAACTAATGCCTTAGCAAGTTTTTTTTTTAAAACTAGTGGGAGCCTGGAACTTGCTGCCAGGGGAAGTAGCAGAAGCAGATACGATAGTGAGTTTTAAGGGGCATCTGGACAAATACATGAATTGGATGGGAATAGAGGGATATGGCCCCCAGATGGGTAGGGTGTGTTAGTTCATACTGGCAGCATGGTCGGTGCAGGCGTAGAGGGCCAAAGTGCCTGTTCCTGTGCTGTAATTTTCTTTGTTCTTAATCTGGTCTTGGTATTCTTCAAAATTAAACTTAGTATTTTTTTTTAAAAACTGGGATTTACACAGGTAGGTTTGCTGCTTGGCTGGTCTGAGCACAAATTTCAATTTCAAGTCCACACCTGCTAGCACTGAAGGCCCGATGGTGGCAGTTGTTAGCACTGCTTCCTCAGTGTCAAGGACCTGGTTTCGATTCCCAGCTTGGGTTACTGTGTGCAGAGTTATGCAGGCTCTGTCTGCATGGGTTTTCTCCCACAGTCTGAAAGATGCATTGGTGAGGGTTAGGTGCATTGACCATGCTAAATTCTCCCTCAGTGTACCCAAACAAGCACCAGAGTGTGATGACTAGGGGGATCTTCACAGTAACTTTGTTGCAGTAAAAGTAAAAGCAAACTGCGGAAGCTGGAATCTGAAACAAACAAAATTCTGGAAAATCTCAAGCAGGTCTGACAAACCTGAGAATAGAGCCAAAGTCAAGTCTGGATGATCCTTTATCAGAGCAGGGTCATCTAGACTCAAAACATTGGCTCTATTCTCTCCCCACAGATACTGTCAGACCTGCTTGAAATTTCAGTATTTTGTTTCAACTTCATTGCAGTGTTAATGCAAGTCTACTAATATTGCTTTTGATTAGTAACCAGGATCAACAGATCTTGCTCACTGCTCAAGTAGCAAGCCCATAATCCCAAAGAATCTTCAGGAACATTGGCAATGATCATTCTCCCTCCTCAAGTTCAACAACACCAATTGTAATATTTTCTGAACACCTGTTGTCCCTGTTTCATCACCGATGGCCAGAACCAAATTTTAAAATTCCAAAGCATCAAAACCCTGGCTTTTGACTTTTGGGCCAAAAGACAACATCTAGAATTAAATAGTCAGGTGGTGCTTTGACTGACTGATGTAGCTAGCTAGGTCAGGCTTCAAGAGTGCAGTGATACAGAAAGTACAGTTTGCATGTTTATTAACACAGGAGCACATTACATCACATCACTGCTTGTGGAGATTTACAACAAAATAAAGCCAACCTTGACTTAATTGTACACTGCAGCATTTTCTTTGCATAGTCTTGGATCCAAAACGAACGTAGTCAGACATTTAGCCTTCAAGCCAGGACATGCAACAACTGAAGACCACATCCTGAAATGTAGCTGCTTTTGAGGTCGTGGTGGTAAATAGTTCAGCTTGAAGTTCAAGCCACACATCAGCACCTGCAATACAAGCCAAGCTTCACCACTGATCAGGAACTCCAATGCACGCCACAAAAAAAAAAGGCAACACCTTATGAACTAGGCATGTGCAAGATGCATCACCCACACCCTGCATGAGTAAATTAAAAACCACATCCTGTGACTAAATTAAAAACCAAAAAAAAGCTTGAAGCTCAGGGGGCGAAAGCCATTTGTAGCATCCTGCTTCCTGTTAATGGCCACTTGCCCTCAACTCAAGATGCTGATAAGCTTTAACAATGGACAGTCTCATTCAATCTATTGGCACCAACCCTGTTTTAAGCAAAAGTTACCAGGCACATCCCCTACTTGGCAATTCTTCAGATAGTTTTCCAATGTTTGTCTGTTGCGCATATCAAATGGGTAGCCCAATACTCCCAGACCGAGAATATTGACAATTTTGGGGGTACAAGGCACGGAGGGAAGAGATGCAACAAGTTATTTTCAAATCAGACATTCCAAAAAAATCAACTTTTGCTGTATTTTCAGCAAGTAAAACTCATTCTCTAAAAACAAAGTGCAGACTAATTCCAAAATCAATTTTCAGACTACATTTGTCAAGTGAAGATCCAAGACTTGCTCCCAAACCAAAAACACCAGCAAACTAGCAAACATAAAAAGTTAAGTTAGAAATTAAACCACAAATTATCCAATCAAGCTCAGTGCTCACTGGTTACAAATAAAAATCACTTCCCCCGTCATCCATTGTAAATGTAAATGTGAGTTACTAATTCGGCTATTTGTCAGGTAGAAAGAGCTGGTTTTCAAAGAGTCGTGTCAGATTGGCTTCAGGAGTCACAGGGTGGATAATTTTGCGCTCGTTGAAGAGACCAGAGAGGTCACTCTCAATCTTGCTCTTCGATTTGAAGAGTTTCTCACTGAAGAGCCTGGTCAGCTTCTCTTCGATAACCAGGGATCTCTGGCCCTGCTGCAGCTTCTGTCTACATTCCCGATTGATCTGCAATTAGGAGTCAATCCGAATTACACAGTAGACCCAAACAAAATGAACCAGAATCAAATGGATCGAGTAATCATTCCTTCCCCTAGTGATCTCAAACAGTTGAATAGAACGCAGGGCTGCAGACTGCTTGATGGTATTCAAGGTCCCAAAACATGATGGTGGCACAGTGGTTAGCACTGCTGCCTCAGTGCCAGGAGCCTGGGTCAATTCTGACCTTGGGTGACTGCTCTGTGTGGAGTTTGCACATTCTGGGTTTCCTCCAGGTGCTCCAGTTTCCTCCCACAGTCCAAAGATGTGCAGGTTAGGGAGATTGGCCATGCTAAATTGTCCCAAGGTGTGATTGTCCCATGTCCCAAGAGGCGATTAGCAAGGTAAATACATGAGGTTACGAGGATAAGGACTGGGTGGGATTGTTGATGGTGCAGCCTTGATGGGCTGAATGGCCTCCTTCTGCACTGCAGAGATTCTATGATGAGCATCATTTTCCAGGAATATACATCTTGGAATGCAGACACTTCATCGCCCCCCCATTAGCGAATTCCAGGTACCATAAACAATGCAGAAGTGTCACCAAGGATCCCTATTCCAATCAAAAAAATACACACTTGGCTTCCTCCATTTTTCAGGGCAATCTTCTGACAGTCAGAACTCAGAAATCAGACAGCCCACACACAAACCATGTCACTTTTTAAAAGCACTCGCTGTTGTACTCTGCCAAGTGCTACAAAATGACCATGGGTTGGTTCAGAGGGAGGTGGTTGGCGAGGCCAGGCTGTGGTTTGTAGGGGGTCATGGGAAAGATAATGGAGAATCCAGGTTCAGGGGTGGACGGTCAATGGGTCAGTGAGTGCATTTAGTCACCTAGGCATTCAATTTAAATCGAGCGTTTCTGGAGCAAGAGTTTTCAGGTAATTCAATGTGAACTGGAGACTCCAGGAGGGTCCCAGGGAATTGGCCACTAAAAGTTCAATCTTCCTGGTGAATTCCCAATCATTGCATTGGAACGTCCAAGGGATCCCATAGCACAGCTTGGTTGGGGTTGTGTGGGGGGTAATGTAGATAGGCCAGACAGATGCACAACATACTGGACAACATTTTCCTGAGAGGAAACAGGTACGGGGTGGACTGCTGGTAGGACCAAAGAATCCTGCTGGTGTGACGTGCCAGAGAATTCTGGACACCCATGTCCCAAGGGTGCACAAAACCGTCACAGCCTCATTTCAGCAAGGGACCCAGTTTGGTTAATTTTAAAGGGAGTGTCTACATTCCATACATTAGTGGCCAGGCAGCTGAAAGTTGCAGCCAATGGTAACTGATGCTCTACAAATCAGGGAGCAAGAGATATTGGGGTGCTTTGACACGAGATGAGATAGGGAGGGGAAATATTAGAATGGATCGGAAAACAAGGATGAGAACTTGGCATTGGTTAAGCAGGAACCAATGCAGTGGGGCATGGAGGTGATGAAATGGACATAATTTTGAATAATCCCCCAAGTTACATGGATAGAATTGTCAGGTCGAGATAGATGAAGACTTTAGCAGATGAGTGGAGGATGGAACTGGGCGATTAGTCTTGGGTTGTGCAGATGACAGTCAGACTAGCCTCAAGTGATATTGGTGTCAAATGGGAAACAAGTAGCTTCAGTCTTAATTATTGGAGGTAATCCAGAGATCTCAGACTAACGTTCTGGGTATATGGATTCCAATTCCAACCACATCTGATGGGATTTAAAGTCAATTAATAAATCTAATCAAAAGCTAGTTTCATGGCACCATTACAGGTGGCTCTTGCCCCTAGGGAAGTTTGTCACCCTTAGCAGTCTTGCCGACATGAAACTCCAGACCCACAATAATGTGGTGGACTCCCAACTGCCCTCTGAAATGGCCTAGCAAGATATGCAACTCGAGGGCAATTAGGAATGAGCAACAAATGCTGGCCTTGTCAACACACCCTGTAAAGAATAAAATGAGAAATATCAGCCAACATGGGAGCCAGGGAGAGAAGTCGAGAGGTCAGCACTTTAGTGGGAACAGGGACGAGAGGCTGTTTGTTCAAATGGGCAAGGGGAGAGAGAAGTCGGGGCAGCCAATCTCAGTGAACAAACTAACTCACACCCAGGTTAGAGGGACACAGCACTTTGGCGCTCCTCAAAGAGGGGGGCTGGACCTTCATTAAATCACAAGAAGATTTCCCCAAGTTTAAGGGGTCAAGCTAATAATTGATTGAATTATAGGGAAGTCAAGCTGAGGAAGATACAAAGCTCGAGGAAATAAATCAGTAAATTTGCTCAAATAATTTTTGCTATTGCGTTTATATTATAAGCAAACCAAAGGACACAAGGTCCATCACATTAAAGTCCTGGCATCCAAGAACCACAATCTAGGTCTGCACCAACTCTCCAAAAGAGCATCTTACCCAAGCCCACTGCACCCCACCCTATCCCTGTGCATTAACCACAGCTAATCCACCCAACCCAGACACATTTGGTTCTTCAATTGAATAGCCGGCCCACACAGCATCTTAAAGGAACATAAACTGACACCCCAGTACCAAACCCCTCCAAATACTTGATCCAGAATTTGTGACCTACGTTGAGTTTCTTCCTCTCAGGGTCATGCACCATAAGATGGCGGAGACGACTTTCCTGTGGGAGGAAATTGGACACAATGAGCTGACACATTCAATGTGCAACACTACTGGTTATTTTCATTATAGAGCGAGTACAGCAAAGATTTACCAGGCTGATTCCTGGGATGGCAGGACTGTCAAATGAGGAGAAACTAAATCGGTTGGGATTACATTCACTAGAGTTTAGGAGAGAGGAGATCTCAGAAACTTATAAAATTCTAGAAGGATTAGACAGGGTAGATTGAGAAAGAATGTTCCCAATGGTGGGGAGTCCAAAAATAGGGGGCATAGTTTATCGGAGACATTAAAAGACCTATGTGAATAGGTTAGAGATCAAGGCAACAAATCAGCCACACTTGCTGAATGACAGCATGGAGGACATCAGTGCCAAGTCATGTCCTTGGTAACACCCCCAACCACCCTACCAACACCATGACAAACCGGAGCTCAATTCAAAAACCAACATTTCCAATGACCAAACCAACTCATGGAGTTTCCCCAGGAGGTGGAAGTTCATATTCATCCTTGTATGGATTAAAACACCAAGCTCCCAATGTAGAAACCAGTCATTCAGCCCACTGATATTTATCATCCGGTGTTCAATTCTGTCCCCCTTTTAATCCAGGTCACTTTAGCCAAACAGTTTGCTACTTCAACCCACAAAGTGCTATTTATCAAATCACCAAGAACTAAAGTATATAACCATTCAAGTGAGAGAGTGTTTTATTTTTAAAATGTTGCTTTAATATATGCCCCACTTCCTCATTTACCATTACCTGCACCCCACATACTCACTTTCATTGCAAATGCCTTTTGGCAGTCCGGGAAGTTGCATTTGTATTCTAGAATCTTGAAATGATCTTTCCGGATGTGATGCTCCAAGTTAAAGGCAGCTCGGAAAGTCAGTTCACAATCCTCCATTGGACAGGTCCGTTCAAAGTCCTGCACCGTATGGATCCGTTTGTGTCTACGTAGGGCACTCAAGCTTCTAAATTTCTTTTCACAATTGGTACAGCTGTGCTCAACTGAAACTATAGGCAGACAGTACAGCAAACAAGATAATCAATAACGTCAGTTTAACTTCAAAAATTAAAAACCACAGCTGAATCATGGAGAAAAGTTCTCCTCCAACTCATTTTTAAAACATTATTCATTTGTGGGACATGGGCATCGCTGGCTGGGCCAGCATTTATTGCCCAACCCTAATTGCCCTTGGAGGGCAGTTGAGAGTCAACCATATTTGCTGTGGATCTGGTCACATGTAGGCCAGGCTGGGTAAGGACAGCAGATTTCCTTCTATAAAGGGCATTAGTGAACCAGATGGGTTTTTCCGACAATGGTTTCATGGTCATTGGTAGATTCGTAATTCCAGATTTTTTTATCTGCCATGGTGGGATTCGAACCCAGGTCCCCAGAACATTAGTTGAATTTCTGGATTAATAGTCTAGCAATATTACCACTAGGCCATCGCCTCCCCTCATGAGAATAGACATTTATGTGCATCCAGGGACTCCATTTGGATGGGGAGAAGGCAGAAGAGAGATCTTGGAACAAGGCTTCAAGACTTATCCAAAACTTGCTCCAACTCTGGACAGGTTTGCCCGACTGACTGCCTCGCTGTAAATGGCAGACTGGATTCTGACCCAATCAGCGCTCTTACCTACTTGCTGAGGTTAAACTCCAATGGGTGTGAGGGGGCATTTGCTCCCACTGTTGCCCTGGGGTGGTTAAACTGGAGGTTAAATTGTTGGGCACAATTACATTAACCTGTGCTCGTAGTATTTAGCAGTCATGTGATCTACGCAAGTGCCCAAATATTTCAGTATAGACTGGTTTGAAAAGTCAATTTCAAATACAAGTTCCACTATAATTGATATCCTCAAGAGTATCCCAAAGCACTGGACAATCCAAGTGCACTTGTGTAAGCATTCGCTAAATTGAAGGTTAATTCTCCTGTGCCCCAAAAATCAGAAAGCTTATTGCCGAGAGTCAACAACTCACTGAAAAGGTTCCTCTCCATTAAAGACTCTTTGCAATGGAATTGGAGTTTGTGGCTCAGATGAATTTGCAAAGGGCCAATAGGGCAACACTGGAGTTTACCCAATCTCTCCATGGAGGCTCAGTAATAGATCACAAAACCAGTCTGGACTGTGTTAAGTTAGCCAATTTCATCAATACAGTACGCTACTGTAATTGGTCGGGGCTTGGGAGGGGGGGGTAGAAAGAGGGGGTGGACACATTTGCAAATGGTCTGAAGTGCAACTGTATCTCTACCACAATATATCAAAATCTTCTCATTCATTGCAAGAGGTTGGACTCAATTTAAACAGGACTAAGGCAAAACACCAAGTTTTATACAAGTCAAGAGGGAAGTCTGTCTACACTTCCTGCTGCCTTGGAAAAGCAGCCAGCATAAGGTCCCATGCACATCGTCTCTTCCACCTTCTTCCATTGGGGGAAAGATAACAGCTTCTTCCCTGCTGCCAGACTTTTGAATGGACCTACCTCACATCAAGTGATGTGGGGATGCCAGCGTTGGACTGGGGTGGGGACAGTAAGAAGTCTCAACACCAAGTTAAAGTCCAACAGGCTTATTTGGTATCATGAGCTTTCAGAGCACTGCTCCTTCATCAGGTGAGTCACCTGATGAAGAACAGTGCTCTGAAAGCTCACATTAAATTAATCTTTCTCTACACCCTAACTATAACTAACACTACATTCTGCACTCTCTCCTTCTCTATGTACAGTATACTTTGTCTGTATAGCACGCAAGAAACAATACTGTTCACTGTATCCCAATACATGTAACAATAAAATAAAATCAAAGAACAAACATTTGTATGGAAAATCATAAAATCAATGGAAACACGATATCATCCAAGTTGGCAACAAATTAAAGCAAAGACTAAAGATAGTGTCAGATATTTCACAGAGAAATCCAATTGTCAAAATTTATCTACAAGTTTGAAGAGGTCAAATCAGCATAGTTAATAATTTAGCTTTAGCTGATTGAGAAGCCAAACAATTATATTCCCTTTATCGCCAAGGTTCATTGAGCTAGAAATCACAGATACAAATAAAGACTCCAGTGACTGGATTTCTCACCCAGATGAGTTTTCAGATGTTTCTGTAGCTGTGTCCATGTGGTGACTACAAACAAACATCCTTTAAAACTGCAAGGATAGCCTGAGGGAGAGTCAAAAAATACTGTTAGAATTATGTGAAGTTTGGCATTTTTAAGAAGGTTTGTGATTCCAAACCAAGTGCATAAAAACCCAAGTATACCAGGCCCACCAAGTTTATAAATTGAAAATACTGCCTGAAGGTTGGCAAGAATAGAATTATAATCCTACAGTGCAGAAGGAGGCCATTTGGCCCATCGAGTCTGCACCGATCACAATCCCACCCAGGCCCTATCCCCACAACCCCATGTATTTACCCTAGCTAATCCCCCTGACACTAAGGGGCAATTTAGCATGGCCAATCTACCCAACCCACACATCTTTGGACTGTGGGAGGAAACCCACGCAGACACAGGATGTGCAAACTCCACACAGACACGGTGATCCAAGCCAGGAATTGAAACCGGGTCCCTGGCACTGTGAGGCAGCAGCGCCAACCACTGCTACCATAAGGAAGAGAACACATTTAGGTAGGAGCTTTCAGCTCTTTCACAGTGGGCAGAACTAAGTCAGGGTTCAAGTCCCATTCCAGCAGATTCAATCGCAATGACACAGCAGGATTGGAACTTTTCCTTCACTCAGTGGCAAGCAGGAAAATAAAGCCAGGATCCTAAATAGCAGTTACTGATAAAGGATATAGGTTGCTGCTGGCACACAAGAGAATGAAAAACAGGCTGTAGCAGAGATTGTTTAATTTAACTATTTCTCTTTACCATTGTGTTTTCTTTCATGCATTTTGCGTTCATTTGGTGTCTTAAACTTCATTTCACACCCCTCCTTCTGGCACCTAGTGCAGGAAACAATTGGGTAGATTCTCATTTCCTGTGCGTGAGCTCACACATTTGCAATGAGCAGTGATGATAACAGGCAAGATCAGTGGAACATCCCACCATATACACACATACAGTATCACCAAGCATAAAAACTAAAGATTCACTTCAGCCCAAGGCTCCCATTCCTTCTAGCCCAAAGGGAAAATACTGATGCTGGAAATAAATGCTAGAATGAGTAAGGGTTTGAAGGGCTATGGGTGAATGGGCAGGTAAGTGGAGTTGAGGCGAAGATGAGATCAGCCACATTAAAAGGCAGCGAGCTCGAGGGGCTAAATTGTCTACTCCTGCTCAAGAGTTCTTGGGAAGCTCGAGTGGGAGAAGGTTCTGAAGGTCACCTGTTTTTCCACACACAAATGCTGCCCGACCTGCTAGGCCTTATTCCAGCATTTTCTATCCCGATCCCTTTTACCTTGGCCCAGTTCAGTTTGCATCCAATAAGCACATTCTCTTATTTCAAATCTTGTCCCGAAACCAATTGCATCATCAGTATGGAACTTGCTGCCAAGGGTAGATTTAAAAGTACAAGCACAAATCAAAGGAATAATTAATTGACAGTTCAGACAGCTCTTATTGCTATGAAATTGGCAGGTTCTGACAGTCTGCACTGTTCCCCAAGTGCATTGATGACCTTTTGACTGCAGGCACGAACATACAGATTGTACTATCAGTGCAGTTATGAATTTCATTATATTCACACCCACATTTTTCTCCAACGCAAGGATTATAGTGCTGACTGTAGGGCAATGGGTTAATATACCAATTATATACTACTATGTACAGGCAGGTTGGGTCTTATGGAACCTCAAATGGTGTAGCAAGAGTAGGCCACGTCCCAATAAAACTAGTTTTTATACATCTGCAGACTATTCTGCGTGGGTCAAATATACTGACTTCACATAAAGTGCCTTTAAAATTCAGCCCATGTTGAACGCAAACACATGGAAGGGGGTTCCAAGAACATATTTTTGGTCACTTACTCAAAAGCAGGTTCTTTAACATGCTCATAACAATGGATCTTGAAATTGCGACGCTTCCTGAAGGTCTTTCCACACGTGTTATAAGAACACTGCAAAAAAAAAAATGGAGCAAAGTAGTTACGTAAAAATTGGCAGATTTCAATCCAGTAATTCACTCTTTAGCCTTTAAGATTAAACATATGCGACATCAAATGATAATTTGACACTGACATGATGCCCTCTAGTTACAGAACACTCAAGTGAACAGATGGGCATCACATTATCCCCAGGGTCACCAAGTCAAAACCCTCAAATTCTGGTACCTTCTCACACTGAAAACAGCATGGGAGAGAGGTGTAGCAAAGATTGAGGAAAAGATTATTCAAAAAAGGGCTACAAGTCCTGATGGTAAATTTTAAAACAAATTTATCCCAACCATTTGTTAACCAGACTTGGTAGTAGCTTAGTTCAAATATTAAACTTGTAATTAATGCACTGTGCCGTGCTCTCCTAATCCAGGACCATCCCTTTTCTTCCCACTGAAGTTCTCAGAATCATAGAAACCCTACAGTACAGAAAGAGGCCATTCAGCCCATCGAGTCTGCACTGACCACAATCCCACCCAGACCCTACCCCCATATCCCTACATATTTTATCCACTAATCCCTCTAACCTACGCATCTCAGGACACTAAGGGGCAATTTTTAGCATGGCCAATCAACCTAACCCGCACATCTTTGGACTGTGGGAGGGAACCGGAGCACCCGGAGGAAACCCACACAGACACGAGGAGAATGTGCAAACTCTACCACAGACAGTGACCCAAGCCAGGAATCGAACCCAGGTCCCTGGAGCTGTGAAGCAGCAGTGCTAACCACTGTGCTACTGTGCCGCCCCAGTTCTACTGGCAACTTGCCTCCTACCAAGCTGTACAACATTCTACCTCATCTAACAAGGAGAGATTTAAGGCAAGGAAAAAAAAAATCCCTATTCGGAAGAAATTTCTAGCTCATGGTGAAAATTGTGGCTTTGCACCAACTCCATCCAGATGAGGAAGTAATCAGTCAAAGCCATTCAACACATCCAAGCCACACCAGCAGCTAAATATCTGGCAACACATGTAACAAGCAAGGTGAATAATGGTGATCCTGTAGATGTAATATATCTGGACTTTCAGGAGGCATTTTAGGTTAAGGTTAGTTCACATGGGATTAGGAGTAATTTATTAGCTTGGATAGAAGGGGGGCGGGGTCGGGATAAATGGGTCATTTCTCAGGTTGGCAAGATGTAACTAGTGGATGCCACAGGGTTTGATCTCAAGCCCCAACTATTGACAATCTATATTAATGACTTAGAAGCAGGGATAGTAGTGCCATAGCCCAATTTGCAGATGACACTAAAATAGGTGGGATAGTAAGTTGCTACAATGAAATTTAAGTGAATGGGGCAAAATTTTGAGGATGGAGTTTAACGTGAAAGTGTGAGGTTATCCATTTTGGTAAGAATACAAAGGCAAATTCTTATCTAGATGGAGAAACATGTAGTGCTTCAGTACAGAGGGGTCTGGGTGTTCTTGTGCATGAATCATTATGTAACTACAGCAGGTAATAAGGAAGGCAAATTGAATCTTGGCATTTACTTGCTAAAGGAATATAATACAATAGTGAAGTGTTGCTGCTACTGTACAAAACATTAGCGAGACCATACTTTAGAGTATGGTATACAGTTTTGGTCCCCTTACTTGAGGTTGGGCGGGGGGGGTGGGGGCGGGTGGCGTGGGTGGGTGGAGATGCAGTTGCACTTTGAGGCGGTTCACTCGATTGATTCCAGAGATGAGGGGGTTTGACTTGGAGAGTGGGCAGTTTAGGCCTATACTCCCCAGAGTTTAGATGAATGAGGGGAAGATCTTACAGGTGTACAAGAGGGATGTTTCCTCTTGTAGGGCAAGGTGTGTTTTAGGATGTGGGGGGGGGGGGTAGCAGATGTAAAACAAAATGAGAAAAAATAATTTCTCTCAAAGGGTTGAGTCAGTGTGGTGGATGCCAGGACTTCAGTAAATTTAAGTGGACAGATTATTAATCAGTATGGGTTTGAAGGGCTGTGGTTAACAGGCAGAAAAGTGGAGTTGAGACAAAGATGAGATCAGTCGTGATCATTAAGTGGTAGATCAGGCTGGAGGGCTGAATTGTCTGCTCCTGCTTCTCATTCTTATGATTATGAACATTCATCCCCACTGTCCAGTGTCCCAACACCATTACTTTTGCACCTAAGTTTAATAAGTCCGAGAGATAGGTACCAATCTTTCTGGCCAACCAAATGAGGGATAGGTGCCTTGAACAATGTTCTATTCAGGTCATGGAGAACAAGCATTTGCTAGGTCTCAATATAGATTCAAGAGTCAGAAGTCAGGAAGGGTACATATGCTGACTCACGCATTACCCCCACTCCAGGAGACCTGATGCTTCCGTTCATCAAAGGAAAATGAATGGCTACTGTAAAATGGAGAGAGACATGCGCCAAAGCACAGGTCCACCATCAAGTTTAGGGATACTTAGCCCATATTTGGGACAGGTTCAGCAATCCCTGCCAGCATCAGTAGTAAATGCGCCTAGTTTGGGGGCGTTTAAGAGATCCGTAGATAGGTTCATGGACGAAAAGAAATTGGTTTAGGTTGGAGGGTCACAGTTTTTTTTTTAAACTGGTCGGTGCAACATCGTGGGCCGAAGGGCCTGTTCTGCGCTGTAATGTTCTATGTTCTATGTTCTATGTTCTATTCTGATGCCAACCTCCAAGTAGTCACTGGCCAGGCATACTCTGGTCAGCCAACATCTATTTGATGGGCAAGGATATTCAAGGTTATGGAATCAAGGCAGGTAACCCGTACTTGAATTATAGGCCAGACTGAAGGGTTGAATAGCCATAGGCAACTCCATCTGAAAGGTTATGTCCGAGTCAGGCAAGTTCATCCAAACTCTTCTTTTCTCCTCCCAACCCAACAGCAAAAGAATCAGAATCCCTACAGTGCAGGAGGCCATTCAGCCCCATCGAGTCCACCCAGGCCCTATCCCCATAATCTCACCTATTTACCATGCTAACCCCTTTAACCTACACATCCCAGGACACTAAGGGACAGTTTAGCATGGCCAATGCATCTAACCCGCACACCCCTGGACCGTGGGAGGAAACCCAGGCAGACACGGAGAACGTGCAAACTCCGCACAGACAGTGACCCAAGCCGGGCATCGAACCCAGGTCCCCGGAGCTGCGAGACAGCAGTGCTAACCACTGGGCCACCCAAGTTCTTGTTTCAGGCAAAAAAAAACATCCATACAATAAATCACCAAAATATAATGCAATAAAAAGTGGATTCATTTTGATTTGGTCACTTTCTTCAAAGGGAGCACTTGGAATGTAATAGAGTCAAGTCTCTAAAGTCTCAGCTACAATTGCATGATAAATGGAGTCCTGTTGACAGAAGCTGATCATTTTAAAAAATGATTTTACTTCCCTTGCCTTGAAATGTTCTGGATTTCCATGCCGATACTTTAGGTGTCTCTTTAAACGGTCGTTGCTAATGAAGGTTTCTGGGCAACCCTCCATTGTACATCTGCAAAATAAAAGTTCAATCACCTTGTTAAAAAAGGTACATTTCCAATAGCAAGTGGCTGAAATGGTCAGGCCAGTAAAAATCTGGATTGCCCAATTATAAATGAATGATTTAAATCAGTCAATACGACAACAAATTCTCAACTACGAGGAAAATGGGTTCAAATCCCACTCGAGACACAATTCAGATTCCAAGCTGACACCAGCAATGTTTCAAATGCAACATATAACCATCTGCCCTCAGGTAGATGTCAGTATTTTGACAAGTGGGACACAATCCTGACAATTTATTCCTCAACCATCACAAACTAATCAGGTTACTGTCACCGTTCATGGGATCTCAGCCTGGGTAAAATGGCTAATTTTCATAAATTACCATAACATCAAAATGGCAGGTGGATGAGGGGTTTGGGATGAAAATCAATAATCACTTAGATAGGTGCAGAATAAATAAGGAAAGCCAACATGGATTCATTAAGAGAAAATCATGTTTAACTAATTGCATTTTTTGAGGTGGTAACAGAGAAGGTTGACAAAGGCAATGCGATTAACGTGGTGTATTTGGATTGTCAAAAGGCATACAGTGCCAGATTGGAGCAAAATTCCAGCTCATGAAAAAGGTAAAGTAAGCACTTGGTAGGAAAATGGACAATGGACGAGTGATAGGAAACAGTAGTGATAAATAGATGTTTCACAGATTGTAGGTTTGTACTGGAGTTGTCCAGGAGGCAGTACTGGGACACCAGCTCGTCCTGATACATATTAATGAAGACTGGTGTGTGCAGGGCATGGTTTCAAAATCTGCAGATAAGATTGGAAGTGACGTCAAATGTGATGAGGATAGCCTTGAACGGAAATGGACAGTGGATTGGGCAAACAAGTGGCAAATGAAGTTCAATGCAGTGAAGAGGTAGTGTTTCAATTTGGCAGGAAGAATGTGGAGGCACAGAATAAAGGGAGGAACTCTCAAGTGACTTTGGTTTATATGTACACAAGCCACTGAGGTTGGCAGGGCAGGTTGAGAATGCAGTTAATAAAGCATATTGCATCGTCAGTTTTATTAATTAAGTTGATCTTTCTCTACACCCCAACTATGACTGTAACACTACATCCTGCACACACTCGTTTCCTTCTCTATGAAGGAGATGTTCTGTCTGTATAGCACACAAGAAACAATACTTTTCACTATGTTAATACATGTGACAATAATAAATCAAATAATTAGAGGCATTGAGTATACAAGAGTGAGATCAACTTAAATATCATTTAGGTCTTATCTGGAGATTGTCAGCTCAGGGTGCCATACTCAAGGAAGGATATAAAGGCATTAAGTAGAGAAGATTAATAAGAATAATCCCAGAAATAACCAACTTTTAGCTGGAGGATAGATTGGAGGGATCAAGTCATTTCTTTCTTTGCGAAAAGGCAATTAGAGCGCTAGTCATGTTGCTAAGGGGCATGGACAGGAACAATAGTGAGGAACTGTGTCCTCTAGTCTTGATGAGGAGACAAGATTTAAAATAATGGACAAAAGTAGTAAAATTCACTCAGTTGGTTGTATGAGCCCCTTGGGTGGGTGGTGGAGGCAGGCAGGTCTGATTGAGGTATTCAATCTTATCTGAAACAGATGTGGGAGAACGCAGAGTGAGCCAGTGTAGACTTGATGGGCCAAATGGCCTCCTACACTAAAGAGTGTAAAGCTGGTATGTGGATGAGGAAGAAATTTTGATTGGGTTAGCGAGAGAAGTTTTTGTAAGTATACCACTCAGATTATGATCCAATTGTGGAGTAAATGCTTGATAGGCAAATGTGTGTGTTAACTTTATAATTTATGTAGGAGACTACAAGAGAATGCATACTAACTTCATTTACGTTGCTGTCATGGGGAAGAGGTAATGAACCGAAAGGCAATTAGTCACCGCCCCAGGTTGTACCACCATCTCTGCCTTTTCCATACCCAGAAACATTTGTGTAGACATATCCCCATCTAGTGGCAAGCATAAAACTGCAACTACCTCTCCAATTCCACCCAAAATGTCACCATAGCCTCAGATGATCACAAGCTGCTCTCCCCTAACTGGTGGTGATTTAACTTGAGGGTCATCACACCTCAGGCAAGGTTAAGACGGCAAGATTCATGAACAACTTCAGCTGGTACAGAAAGTGAATCCACACTCCATCACTAACCAGCTGTCTAACTGAGCTAAACTGATATCAGTAACAATCTAAATTCATGGTTAGAACTGTTTATAGATGCTGGTAACCAGCATCTATAAATACATACTTTAGATGAGAACTTGGAAATATATTTTCCTTTTAGTTGAGTCTGTATTGGGCTCCCCCTTTTGTTTTGGACAAGTGATAGATGGCAACTTTTTAAATTGGTCAACGTGGAAATGGTTTGAAAGCTCGACTCACAATGGTTGTTTTTCCACACTTTAAATAATTTCCCTCCGAATTCACATAGGGCAAGACCCTTCCCCAAACCAACCTTAACTACTTAACAGGTCCACACCCAACAGTTACTTTGAACCATTCAATTCTTACCCGAAAGATTTCTCTCCCAAGTGTTGGCGTCTATGTCGCAGTAGATGAGACCTTTGCGTGAAAGTATTTGGACATGCCTCCTGATCACACTTGTAAGGCTTCTAACGGGAAGAGAATTGGAAGCCTGTTGACCAAAAGAATGGAATGATAACTTCAAAATAAAAAGACACCCGACTTCCACTGGCATCTCACCTGCCCCGAGTGCACAGCAAGATGTTGCTGCAGTTTCCGAATTCTGGTGAACGTGGCCAAACAGCCGGGCTGGTCACAGGGAATGAGTTTTAACAACTTATCCTCGACCTCCATTCTCCTCTTTCCAAACTAAAAGAAAGAGGTCTCCGCAGATTTGTTATTTATGCTTTGACAGAGTCAGTGGGGTGTTAAACACAGCTGCATCTCGACTGCACTCCAATGATTGACCCCAAGGATCTGCTTAACTGAGTCGATTAGAATTGAAAGGCCAGTTAATGGGTCACAGTCAACGTTTGAAAGACAACAGGTGGTGATAATGTGACTAGGAGCCCGTGGAGATCCATTTGTCCAGATTAAAATTTCTGATTAGGAACCTTCAGACATCTGCACCAAATATCCTGAAAGCCCCTTCCTCTGTCGAGATCAGCATTTTACCATTTCTATCACAGCTTCTTGGAACTGTTCTGTTTCACATAGTAAGCTAGCCACTCTTTTATTTCTGAGGTAGGATTTGAACCCATGTCCCCAGAGCATTAATCTGGATCACTCAGTGATGTTACTATTACACCACCGCCTCTCCCAGAGTAAACTAGCCTGGGATTGCTTGAGAAAGAGTTGCTTTATTGGGTGAATTGTACTCACCTTGATGGCCCCATGGGAGCATACAGTGTCGAGGGCACTTTTAATACCTTCCATGCCCACTGGGCACCATGGGGGCTGGGGTGCATTATCAACCCCTTTAATCACATTTTAATTTGATGTTTTAAGTTTCCTTTCTACTTTGTCCTTTGTTTTGGGCGGTTCCCCTCCTTTTGGGAGCTGCCCATTTTAATTTGTCCCTTAGTTAATTTGAATTAGTTTATTTGGTTAAAAAGATTGATGATGGCCCCCATGGACATTCAAATAATCGCACCTGAATTTATCTTGTGATATTTCTGATGTCAAATCAGTGTAGAGGTTGTAATTTTTCCTGAAATATATTTGAATGGATCAATTCATCAAACATTCCTATTTCCTGAGTGTAACTTGTGGAAGCTATCGGATTCTGCAGTTGGCAAACTATTGATCAAGTTAAACGTTCAGAAATTGTAGATCTCCGTCCTTTCGACCATCTAGAAGTACCTCGCAACCTCCCCGCCCCCCAACATTCCTCCTCTGGTGGCACAATGGTTAGCACTGCTGTCTCACAGCGCCAGGGACCCAGGTTCAAATCCGGCCTCGGGTCACTGTGTGTGGCGTCTACTCGTTCTCGCCGTGTCGGTTTCCTCTGGATGCTCTGGTTTCCTCTCAGTCCAAAGATGTGCAGGTTAGGTTGATTGGCTATGCTAACTTGCTCCTTAGTGTCCCAAGATATGTAGGTTAAGGGGATTAGAGGGGTAAATACGTGGGGTTATGGGGTAAGCCTGGATAAGATTTGGTGCAGTCTCAATGGGCCAAATGGCCGCATTCTACACTGTCGGGATTTTATGATTCAGGAACCAAGGCATTGATGACCATGGACTTCCATAGGATTTGTCCATGATTATGTTTGGCAAGGTGTTGCAGTGTCATTTTCTGCATTGTGACTGGCCAGGACACTCCCACTATTTACCAATGGACATACTGGAGGGAGCTATAGGCTGATAATCAACCTGTGTTATGATCACACCTTCCCAGAGGTCCTGAGGTGGGATTTGAAGTCGGAGCCTTTGGCCTCAGATATAGGGATGCTACCCACTGCTCCACAACATCTCCACCCCAACTTTGCAAAAAGCAATTGTTTCTTGGATGATTCCAAAGTCTTTGCCATTAATAATCTATCTGAAAGCTTATCCCGTGCACCAATCATAATCTTTATTCATTCAGAGAGCATGGGCATTGCTGATCTATTGCCTATCCCTAAATATCCCTGAAATAGTGGTATTGAGCCATCTTGAATAAAACTGAGTGGCTCGCTAAGTCATTTCAGAGGGCACTTAAGAGTTATAGAATCATAGAGGTTTACAGCATGGAAACAGGCCCTTCAGACCAACTTGTCCATGCCGCCCAGTTTTTAAGAACATAAGAAATAGGAGCAGGAGTAGGCCATCTAGCCCCTCGAGCCTGCCCCGCCATTCAATAAGACCATGGCTGATCTGAAGTGGATCAGTTCCACTTACCCGCCTGATCCCTATAACCCCTAATTCCCTTACCGATCAGGAATCCATCTATCCGTGATTTAAACATATTCAACGAGGTAGCCTCCACCACTTCAGTGGGCAGAGAATTCCAGAGATTCACCACCCTCTGAGAGAGAGTGGTGAATCTCATAAGCTGGTCCCAGTTGCCTGCATTTGGCCCAAATCCTTCCATACCCATCAATATAGTCAACCACATTGCTGTGGGTTTGGTGTTGTCGGAAGTGGGCACGGCTCCCAGTCTGAGGCCAGTCAGTTTGTATGGATTACACCCGAGCAACTGACCCAGTCCTGAAGGGGTGGACGCTTGACCGGCTTAGTTGTCACCGTTAGGTTTCCACCGGCAGCAATCCCCTCAGGGGACACCTCTGGGGACACGAGTCCACTTCTCTCCCCCCTAACCCTGTTCGAGATCAAAGACACGGATGAGTATTCTTCTAAGTCATTTTATTCTTTCTTGCAAGGGTGCAGTCCCGTAGGAACACACACACTTACAATACATGATCATACTTTATATGCATCCGCAAGTTCATCATACGCCCCTCCTTTTCCTTGTTCATTGATTCCCGCGCTTCCTTATTGTGAACGGTTCCGCCCTCCAGCACCTATTTTTCCTTTTATAGTTGCAGTAACCGTTTCTTTCGTAATTCTACTTGTAACTACTGGTACTCTGACCGCAAACAACTGATTACATACTGGTGGTCAAACACCTGCTCCTGCAAAGTGTCTATACAGCATATTTCACTTCCCATTTTCCCCGCTCTGAGTCTGCCAGCTCATCATTCTCAAAAATTACATCATCTTCCCCTTACAATCCCCCCTGTTTTTCCTTACGCCCTGTAATTTTTGATACCTAGTGTATTTTCTAATCCCTCTAGCATTCTGCCTGCCTGTTCTGGTGTCACATGTAGGCCAGACTTTGTAAGGATGGCAGATTTCCTTCCCTAAAGAACATTAGTGAACTGAGGATGAAGCCTTGTGACACAGTGGTAGCATCTCTCCTGCTGGACTATAAGCTTAGGGTTCGAATCTAATGCTAGGATTTGTTGGCCACAGAAGGAGTGTTCGTAACACAGTTCAGCAGACTGATACTCAATTCTGGAATCCTCCACCACATCCCTCACTCCCAAGGGATAAAAAACGGGAGGACACACTAAAAAAATAGTGAACAAGGTGGATTTTTAAACAATGAGCTAATAGTTTGATGGTCACCATGACAGATATCAGCTTTCTTCAAGTTTATTTATTAGTTTCACAAGTAGGCTTACATTAACACTGCAATGAAGTTACTGTGAAAATCCTCTAGTCGCCACACTCCGGCATCTGTTCGGGTACACTGGGGGAGAATTTAGCACGGCAAATGCACATAACCAGCAAGTCTTTCAGACTGTGGGAGGAAGTGGAGCACCCGGAGGAAACCTGCGCAGACACGGGGAGAACGTGCAAACTCCACACAGACAGTGACCCGAGGCCGGAAATCGAACCTGGGTCCCTGGCGCTGTGAGGCAGCAGCGCCAACCCCCGCGCCACCGCCATCTATTCCAGATAACACTGCTGCCTCACAGCACCAGGGACCTGGGTTCAATTTGGACCTTGGGTGACTGTCCGTGTGGAGTTTGCACGTTCTCCCCATGTCTGCATGGGTTTCCTCTGGGTGCTCTGGTTTCATCCCACAGTCCAAAGATGTGCGGGTTAGGTGGATTGGCCATGCTAAATTTCCCCTTAGTGTCAGGGAGATAAGCAGGGTAAATATGTGGGGTTACGGGGATAGAGTGGGATTCTTGTTGGTGCAGGCTCGATGGGCTGAATGGCCTCTTTCTGCACTGTCGGGATTCTATGATTTATTAATTAACTGAATTTAAATTCTCCAACTGCAGTGGGATTTAAATATTTTTTCCAGATCATTAGTTCAGGATTCTGGATAATTAGGCCAGTAGCAATGTTAATCCTTATTCTTATGAAAAGGAACTTTCCCAGATGCATTAATTCAATAGGACAGGATTAACCACCCATTCACATCCTTGTTCCAGTCTGTTGTGATGACTAAAGGGGATAATAGCACAGTGTAGAGTTTAGGTAGAGGGTATATTAAAAGCACAAAAGAATAATGAGACAATGAATTTAATGCCAAATAAAGGGGATGATGGATTTTTAATTATAACCTGATATTCCAATGTCCTTTACAACCTTTGAAGTACAGTCTTCACTCACTTAGAACCCTACAGTAAAGAAGGAGGACATTCAGCCCATCGAGCCCGCACTGATCACAATCCCATCTCGGCCCTATTCCCGTAACCTGACATACTTACCCTGCTAATCCCCTGACACTAAGGGCCAATTTACCACGGCTAATCAACCTAACCCGCACATCTTTGGAGTGTGGGAGGAAACCGGAGCACCCGGAGGAAACCCACTTAGACACGGGGAGAACGTGCAAACGCCACACAGACAGTGACCCAAGGCCAGAATTAAACCTGGGTCTCTGATGCAATGAGGCATCAGTGCGAACCACTGTGCCACCGTGCCGCCCCATTGAAAGCAAATATACTGGGCTATTTGAAAAACCCGCAGGGAGCAGATCAGATGAATCATCAGTGAATCTATTTTTAGTGCTACTGATTGAGAAATAAACATTAGCCAGCATTCTTAGAGAATCCTCTGCCCTTTGAATCTTGTATTGTGCCTTTTATATCCATGTGAAAGGGTTAGAACATAGAACATAAAACAGTACAGCACAGTACAGGCCCTTCAGCCATCGATGTTGTGCTGAGCTTAATCCGAAACCAAGATCAAGCTACCCCACTCCCTATCTTTCTGGTGTGCCCCATGTGCCTATCCAATAACCGCTTGAAAGTTCCTAAAGTGTCCGACTCCACTATCACAGCAGGCAGTCCATTCCACACCCCAACCACTCTCTGAGTAAAGAACCTACCTCGGACATCCCTCCTATATCTCCCAACATGAACCTTATAGTTATGCGTCCTAGTAACAGCTACAGTCACCCGAGGAAATAGTCTCTGAACGTCCACTCTATCTATCCCCCTCATCATCTTATAAACCTCTATTAAGTCGCCTCTCATCATCCTCCGCTCTAAAGAGAAAAGCCCTAGCTCCCTCAATCTTTCCTCATAAGACCTACCCTCCAAACCAGGCAGCATCCTGGTAAATCTCCTTTGCACTCTCTCCAATGCTTCCACATCCTTCTTATAGTGAGGTGACCAGAACTGCACACAATATTCCAAATGTGGTCTCACCAAGATCCTGTACAGTTGCAGCATAACCCCACGGCTCTTAAACTCAAACCCCCTGTTAATAAACGCTAACACACCATAAGCCTTCTTCACGGCTCTATCCACTTAAGTGGCAACCTTCAGAGATCTGTGGATATGAAACCCAAGATCTCTCTGTTCCTCCACATTCCTCAGAACCCTGCCGTTGACCCTGTAATCTGCATTCAAATTTGTCCTACCAAAATGAATCACCTCGCATTTATCAGGGTTAAACTCCATCTGCCATTTTTCAACCCAGCTCTGCATCCTATCTATGTCTCTTTGCAGCCTACGACAGCCCTCCACCTCATCCACTACTCCACCAATCTTGGTGTCATCAGCAAATTTACTGACCCACCCTTCAGCCCCATCCTTCAAGTCATTGATAAAAATCACAAATAGCAGAGGACCAAGCACTGATCCCTGTAGTACACCGCTGGTAACTGGTTTCCAGTCTGAAAATTTTCCATCCACCACCACCCTCTGTCTACTATGAGATATGATGTGGAGATGCCAGCGTTGGACTGGGGTGAACACAGTAAGAAGTCTCACAATACCAGGTTAAAGTCCAACATGTTTATTTGGTAGCAAATACCATAAGAAAATACCATAAGCTCCGAAAGCTTATGGTGTTTGCTACCAAATAAACCTGTTGGACTTTAACCTGGTGTTGTGAGACTTCTTACTATGAGATAGCCAGTTACTTATCCAATCGGCCAAATTTCCCTCTATCCCACACCTCCTTACTTTCTTCAGGAGCCGACCATGGGGAACCTTATCAAACGCCTTAGTAAAATCCACGTATACGACATCAACTGCTCTATCTTCATCTACACACTTAGTTACCTCCTCAAAGAATTCAATCAAATTTGTGAGGCAAGACTTCCCCTTCACGAATCTGTGTTGACTATCCCGGATTAAGCTGCATCTTTCCAAATGGTCATAAATCCTATCCCTCAGGACCTTTTCCATTAACTTACCAACCACCGAAGTAAGACTAACTGGCCTATAATTGCCAGGGTCATTCCTATTTCCTTTCTTGAACAGAGGAACAACATTCGCCACTCTCCAGTCCTCTGGCACTATCCCCGTGGTAGTCATGATGGGTTAACCTGGTGTTGTTAAAACTCTTACTATCCCCGTGGACAGTGAGGACCCAAAGATCAAAGCCAAAGGCTCTGCAATCTCATCCCTTGCCTCCCAAAGAACCCCACGATATATCCCATCTGGCCCAGGGGACTTATCGACCCTCGGGTTTTTCAAAATTGCTAATACATCTTCCCTCAGAACATCTACCTCCTCCAGCCTATCAGCCTGTATCTCACACTCATCCTCAAAAACATGGCCCCTCTCCTTGGTGGACACTGAAGAAAAGTATTCATTCATCGCCTCTCCTATCTCTTCTGACTCCATGCACAAGTTCCCACTACTATTCTTGACCGGCCCTAACCTCACCCTGGCCATTCTTTTATTTCTCACATAAGAGTAAAAAGCCTTGGGGTTTTCCTTGATCCGACCCACTAAGGACTTCTCATGCCTCCTCCTGGCTCTCCTAAGCCCTTTTTTTAACTGATTCCTTGCTACCTTGTACCCCTCAAGCGACCCAACTGAACCTTGTTTTCTCATCCTTACATACGCTTCCTTTTTCCTCTTGACAAGACATTCAACCTCTTTTGTGAACCATGGTTCCCTCACTCGGCCATTTCCTCCCTGCCTGACAGGGGCATACCTATCAAGGACACACAGTATTTGTTCCTTGAACAAGCTCCACTTTTCATTTGTGACTTTCCCTGACAGTTTCTGTTCCCATCTTATGCTCCCTAATTCCTGCCTAATCGCGTCATAATTACCCCTCCCCCAATTATAAACCTTGCCCTGCCATATGGTCCTATCCCTCTCCATTGCAATAATGAAAGACACCGAATTGTGGTCACTGTCTCCAAAGTGCTCTCCCACAAACAAATCTAACACTTGGCCCGGTTCATTACCCAGTACCAAGTCCAATGTGGCCCCACCTCTTGTCGGCCTATCCACATATTGTGTCAGGAAACCCTCCTGCGCACACTGTACAAAAACTGCCCCATCAGAACTATTCGACCTATAAAGGTTCCAATCAATATTTGGAAAGTTAAAGTCACCCATGACAACTACCCTGTGACCTCTACACCTATCCATAATCTGCTTTGCAATTTCTTCCTCCACGTCTCTGTTACTATTTGGGAGCCTATGGAAAACTCCTAACAACGTGACCGCTCCTTTCCTATTTCTAACTTCAGCCCATATTACCTCGGTAGGCAGATCCCCCTCGAACTGCCTTTCTGCAGCTGTTAAACTATCCTTGATTAACAATGCTATTCCTCCAAATCTTTTACCACCTTCCCTACTCTGACTGAAACATCTATACCCCGGAACTTCCAACAACCATTCCTGTCCCTGTCCTAACCATGTCTCCGTAATGGCCACAACATCGTAGTCCCAAGTACCAAACCACACTCCAAGTTCATCTACTTTATTCTGGATGCTCCTTGCATTGAATTAGACACACTTCAACCCACCTTCCTGTCTGCAGGTACACTCCTGCGACCTTGATACCCTCCTCAGTACCTCACTACACTCAACACTGGCTTCTGGACTACAGCTCCTTTTCCCATCCCCCTGACAAATTAGTTTAAACCCCCCCCCCGAAGGGCCGTAGCAAATTTCCCTCCCAGGATATTGGTGCCCCTCTGGTTCAGGTGCAAACCGTCCTGTTTGTACAGGTCCCACTTTCCCAGAATGTGCTTCAATTATCCATGTAACTGAAACCCTCCCTCCTACACCATCCCTGCAGCCACGTGTTTATCTCCACTCTCTCCCTGTTCTTCAACTCGCTAGCACGTGGCACTGGCAATAAACCAGAGATGACAACATGGTTTGTCCTGGCTCTCAGCTTCCACCCTAGCTCCCTAAATTCGTGTTATAAATCCCCATCCCTTCTCTTACCTATATCATTGGTACCGATGTGTACCACGACTTGTGACTGTTCCCCCTCTCCCTTAAGGATCCTGAAAACACGGTCCGAGACGTCACAGACCCTGGCACCCGGGAGGCAACATACCATCCGTGAGTCTCTTTCGCTGCCCCAGAACCTCCTATCTGAACCTCTAACTATCGAGTCCCCAATAACTATTGCTCTCCTGCTCTCCCCCCTCACTTTAACATCGCATCTGAAATGTAGGAGCTCTCAGGTACTGCACAGAAGTTTTGTGCTTTAGGTTTTTTTTTTATTCATTCGTGGGACATGGACATCGCTGGCTGGGCCAACATTTATTGCCCACCCCTAGTTGCCCTTGAATTGAGTGGCTTGCTAGGCCATTTCAGAGGGCAGTTGAGAGTCAACCACATTGCTGTGGCTCTGGAGTCACATGTAGGTCAGACCAGGTAAGGATGGCAGATTTCCTTCCCTAAAGGACATTCGTGAACCAGACGGGTTTTCCCGACAATCTACAATGGTTTCATGGTATTCAGTAGATTCTTAACTCCAGATATTTTTTATTGAATTCAAATTCCACCAGCTGCCGTGGCAGGATTCGAACCCGTGTCCCCAAAACATTAGTTGAGTTTCTGGATGAATAATCTAGCGATAATTCCACTCTGCCATCACCTGAACCCACAGCCTTGTGTGATTGAAGTGAAGTACTACCCGTTCAGCCAATCTAACAGCTGTAGATGACTGTACAATGTTTGTGTGACATTAAATTAATTGGTTCTGCAATTGACAATGGTTTATCAAGATATATCAAAAAACAATGGGAGGAATTTTCCCATCCCGCCTGCCACGGGAGTCATACCGTGAAAGCATTGTCGATTGTTGTCAAAACCCATCTGGTTCATGACTGTCCTTTAGGGAAGGAAATCTGCCGTCCTTACCTGGTCTGGCCAACATGTGACCTCAGAGCCACAGCAATGTGGTTGACTCTCAACTGCCTTCGGGCCAACTAGGGATGGGCAACAAATGCTGGCCAGCCAGCGACGCCCATGTCCCATGAATGAATAAAAAAATAATAAAACAAGTCTTCTGGGTTATGTCCTGTTGACTGTGATCTCATCTTCCCCTGAAGTACATAAACAATGGATAAGGTTCTCTCCCTTTTATCCTGTTGTCAAGAAAAAAGTAGTTTTGCTTGATTTGTATTTGTGGGTATTAGAAATACGGTATAATTTTAAGTAAGCTTAATTTTTGTGTCTCTGCATAAGAAAGAGGTAAAACTTTAGTTAGCTTCAAGTTAAACAAAGGTGTCTGCATGTCTGTGGGTTTTGGTTTCGTTTCCAACTGTAATTGTAATTAAAAGGTTTATGACGTGAGAAAAAAACAGGGTTTAAAGAAAGACTAGGCTGTTTCTTAGCAACCAGAGAGCACCCTAGTTTTGAGTTTAGTTTTAGACTGGAGCCAGGAGAAGCTGGGCAGAAGAAGGGAACTGCAGGGAGCAGAGTTCCCCCAAAAAAACCCAAAAGGCCCAAAAACCAGGAAGTTGCAACAAAGTCATGGCCGTAATTTTACCGGCCTGCCCGCCATGAGAATCGGAGTGGGTGAGGGGAGGACCATGGAAAGGTCCGTTGACCTCGGGTGGGATTTTACGGTTTTGGGATGAGAGGCCATAAAATCCCATCCCAAGTCTCAGGGAAACATTTCAATTAAAGAAGCACTGAACAAGGGGTTCTCTGAAATGCTGCATCTGACCAACAACAAGTTCAGGAGAATTTTAAGTAAAAGGTAGAGGAAATTCCTGCTGTTAAATAGACAGCTGCACGGATCAGGTTTAAAGTTGGCTCCTTGGCCCAATTGGGCCCAATTTATCATGGCCAATCAACCTATTCCTGAGAAGCCAGACATCAGAGGTAACTCAAAAGTTTGGTGATGTCTTAATACAGCCTGCGAAGCAGTAAAGTTAAAGAACAAGAACAAAGAACAAAGAACAGTACAGCACAGGAAACAGGCCCTTCGGCCCTCCAAGCCTGTGCCGCTCCTTGGTCCAACTAGACTAATCGTTTGTATCCCTCCATTCCCAGGCTGCTCATGTGACTATCCAGGTAAGTCTTAAACGATGTCAGCGTGCCTGCCTCCACCACCCTACTTGGCAGCGCATTCCAGGCCCCCACCACCCTCTGTGTAAAAAACGTCCCTCTGATGTCTGAGTTATACTTCGCCCCTCTCAGCTTGAGCCCGTGACCCCTCGTGATCGTAACCTCCGACCTGGGAAAAAGCTTCCCACTGTTCACCCTATCTATACCCTTCATAATCTTGTATACCTCTATTAGATCTCCCCTCATTCTCCGTCTTTCCAAGGAGAACAACCCCAGTCTACCCAATCTCTCCTCATAGCTAGCTTTAAAGTTAAAAGTTTTATTTATTAGTCACAAGGCTTACATTAACACTGCAATGAAGTTACTGTGAAATTTCCCTAGTAGTGCTAGGGGAGTGCTCTCTTGGCGTGATTGTGCACCCGAGAGATCGTGTGGATGTTTGAATGCACATGGCAATTCAAGGCAGAGGAATACTGAAAGGAGAGATTGGAATCCTGGAAGTGGATCCTTGTTGAAGGCATCCAAGAGAAACCTTCATTTGGGGAAGATTCTAAGGCGTGATTGTTTTGCGAGTGGAGATTCTCTGACAGAGAATCTCACCCAGGCCCTCTCCTCTGCCCCATCCCTATAACCCCACACATTTACCATGGCTAATCCATCTAACCTTGGGACACTAAGGGATAACTTAGCATGGCCAATCCACTTACCCTGCACATTTTTGGACTGTGAGAGGAAACAGGCGCACCTGGAGGAAACCGATGAAGAGAATGTACAAGCTCCACCCAAGGCTGGAACTGAACCTGGGTCCCTGGAGCTGTGAGGCAGCAGTGCTAACCACTGTGCCACCCCTTCCAAGAATCGACAGTGCAGAAGGAGGCCATTTGGCCCATCGAGCCTGCACTGACAACAATCCCACCCGGTCCTGACCTATCCCCATAACCCCACATATTTACCCTTCCATTCCACCTGACATAAAGGGGCAATTTATCATGGCCAATCAACCTAATCTGCACGTATTTGGACAGTAGGAGGAAACCTACGCAGACACGGAGATAATGTGCAAACTCCACACAGTCACCTGAGACCAGAATTGAACCTGGGACCCTGGCACTGTGAGGCAGCAGTGCTAACCACTGTGCCACCGTGCCACCCTGGAAGTCAGAGTTCTAGCGAGACCAGTTGGTCACAATGTGAACCAATGTGTGCGGGAGGAATGGCTGAGAAATTCACAGAAACTGTGTGGCACGTGTCACTTGGTTTCAGAGTATGGTGCATCTGACCAACATTTTGCTTATTGGTTTATATAGAGTCATAGAGGTTTACAGCATGGAAACAGGCCCTTCAGCCCAAATTGTCCATGCTGCCCAGTTTTTACCACTAAGCCAGTCCCAATTGCCTGCATTTGGCCCATATCCCTCTATACCCACCTTACCCATGTAACTGTCTAAATGCTTTTCAAAAGACAAAATTGTACCCGCCTCTACCACTACCTCTGGCAGCTTGTTCCAGACACTCACCACCCTGAGTGAAAAAATTGCCCCTCTGAACCCTTTTATATCTCTTCCCTCTCACCTTAAACCTATGCCCTCTAGTTTTAGACTCGCCTAACTTTGGGAAAAGATACTGACTATCTAGCTGATCTATGCCCCTCATTATTTTATAGACCTCTGTAAGATCACCCCTCAGCCTCCTACGCTCCAGGGAAAAATGTCCCAGTCTATCCAGCCTCTCCTTATAACTCAAACAATCAGGTCCCGGTGGCATCCTAGTAAATATTTTCTGCACTCTTTCTAGTTCAATAATAGGGTGACCAGAACTGTACACAGTATTCCAAATGTGGCCTTACCAATGTCTTGTACAACTTCAACAAGACATTCTAACTCCTGTACTCAATGCTCTGACCAATGAAACCAAGCATGCTGAATGCCTTCTTCACCACTCCGTCTACCTGTGATTCCACTTTCAAGGAGCTATGAACCGGTACCCCTAGATCTCTTTGTTCTTAACTCTCCCCAGCACCCTACCATTAACTAAGTGCTGCCCTGGTTCAATCTACCAAAATGCATCACCTCACATTTAGCTAAATTAAACTCCATCTGCCATTCATCGGCCACTGGTCCAATTGATCAAGATCCCGTTGCAATCCTAGATAACATTCTTCACTGTCCAATCTTGGTGTCAAAGAACAAAAGAACAAAGAACAATACAGCACAGGAACAGGCCCTTCCGCCTTCCAAGCCTGCGCCGCTCATGTGCCCAACTAGACCATTCGTTTGTATCCCTCTATTCCCAGTCTCTTCATGTGGCTATCTAGATAAGTCTTAAACGATCCCAGCGTGTCCGCCTCAATCACCTTGCTTGGGAGTGCATTCCAGGCCCCCACCACCCTCTGTGTAAAATACGCCCCCCTGACATCTGTGTTGAACCTTGCCCTCCTCACCTTCAACATGTGACGCCTTGTGTTCGTCACTCCGACCTGGGAAAAAAGCTTCCCACTGTTCACCCTATCTATGCCTTTCATAATTTTATACACCTCTATTAGGTCGCCCCTCATCCTCCGTCTTTCCAGGGAGAACATCCCCAGTTTACCCAATCTCTCCTCATAGCTAAGACCCTCCATACCAGGCAACATCCTAGTAAACCTTTTCTGTACTCTCTCCAAAGTCTCCACGTCCTTCTGGTAGTGTGGCGACCAGAACTGGACACAGTATTCCAAATGTGGCCTAACCAACGTTCTATACAGCCACAACATCATATGCCAACTTTTATATTCTATGCCCCGTCCAATAAAGGCAAGCATGCCATATGCCTTCTTCACCATCCTCTCCACCTGTGCTGCCACCTTTAAGGATCTGTGGACTTGTACACCCAGGTCCGTCTGTGTGTCTATACTCCTGATCGCTCTGCCATTTATTGTATAGCTCCCCCTTACATTAGATCTACCGAAATGCATCACTTCGCATTTATCTGGATTAAATTCCATCTGCCATTTCTCCGCCCAATGTTCCAGCCTATCTATATCCTGCTGTATTCTCTGACAATGTTCATCACTATCCGCAACTCCAGCATTCTTGGTGTCGTCCGCAAACTTACTGATCACACCAGCGACATCTTCCTCCAAATCATTTATATATATCACAGACAACAGAGGTTCCAGTACAGAGCCCTGCGGAACTCCACTAGTCACAGACCCCCAACCGGAAAAAGACCCCTCCACTGTTACCCTCTGTCTTCTATGGCTAAGCCAGTTCTGTACCCATCTAGCTAGCTCACCTTTTATCCTGTGAGATTTAACCTTTTCCACCAGCCTGCCATGAGGGACCTTGTCAAACGCTTTACTAAAATCCATATAGACGACATCCACGGCCCTTCCCTTGTCAATCGTTTTTGTCACCTCCTCAAAAAACTCAACCAAATTTGTGAGGCATGACCTCCCTCATACAAAACCATGCTGTCTATCGCTAATGAGATTATCCAGTTCTAAATGTGCATATATCCTATCTCTAAGAATCTTCTCCAACAATTTCCCTACCACGGACGTCAAGCTCACCGGCCGATAATTACCCGATTATCCTTGCTACCCTTCTTAAATAACGGGACCACATTTGCTATCCTCCAATCCTCTGGGACCTCACCCTGTGTCCAGCGAAGAGATAAAGATTTCTGTTAGAGGCCCAGCAATTTCATCTCTTGCCTCCCTGAGGAGTCCAGGATAGATGCCATCCGGTCCTGGGGATTTGTCTGTCTTAATGTTTCCTAAAAAACCTAACACTTCCTCCCTTGTAATTGAGATTTTTTCTAACAGGTCAACACATCTCTCTGAGACACGACCAGTCAACATGTCTCTCTCCTTTGTGAATACTGATGCAAAGTATTCATTTAGGATCTCACCTACTTCCTTTGGTTCTAAGCATAACTCCCCTCCTTTGTCCCTGAGAGGTCCGATTCTTTCCCTAACAACCCTCTTGTTCCTAACGTATGTATAAAATGCCTTAGGATTCTCCTTAATCCTGTCTGCCAAGGACATTTCATGACCCCTTTTTGCCCTTCTAACTCTCTGTTTGAGTTCTTTTCTAATTTCTCTGTATTCCTCCAGTGCGCCATCTGTTTTTAGCTGCCTGGACCTCATGTATGCCTCTTTTTTATTTTTGATTAGACCCACAATTTCACTGATTATCCACGGCTCTCGAATCCTACCTTTCCTATCCTTCCTCTTTACAGGCACATGCCTGTCCTGCAGTCCTATCAACTGCTCCTTAAAAGACTCCCACATGCCAGATGTGTATTTACCCTTGAACAGCCTCTCCCAATCAACAGCCACCAAATCCTGCCTAATCCGGCTGTAGTTAGCCTTCCCCCAATTCAGCACCTTACCCATAGGACAACACTCATCTTTTTCCATTACTATCCTAAAGTTTACAGAATTGTGGTCACTATTTGCCATATGTTCCCCCACTGAAACTTTGATGACCTGACCGGGCTCATTCCCCAGTACTAGGTCCCGTATAGCCCCCTCTCTAGTTGGACTGTCAACATATAGTCATCTGCAAACTTACTAACAATGCCTCCTCAATTCCCATCCAAATCATTACTATAAATAACAAATAACAGTGGATCCAGAACTAATCCCTGAGGCACACCACTAGTCACAGATCTCTAGATTTAAAAACAACCCTCCACAAACACCCTCTGTATTCTGTTGTCAAGCCAATTTTGTATCCAATTGGCTACCTCACCCTGGATTCCGTGAGATTTAACCTTATGCAACAACCTACCATGTGGTACCTTGTCAAAGGCCTTGGAAAAGTCCATGTAGACAACGTTGACTGCACTGCCCTCATCTACCTTCTTGGTTACCCCTTCAAAAAACTCAATCAAATTTGTGAGACATGATTTTCCACTCACAAAGCCATGCTGACTGTCCCTAATCAGTCCTTGCATCTCTAAATGCCTGTAGATCCTGTCTCTCAGAATACCTTCTAACAAGTTACCCACTACAGACGTTAGGCTCACTGGTCTGTAATTCCCAGGCTTTTCCCTGCAGACCTCCATAAACAAAGGCACAATATTTGCCACTCTCCAATCTTCAGACACCTGTGGCTGTCGATGATTCAAATATCTCTGCCAAGGGACCCGCAATTTCCTCCTTAGGGATACATTTCATCAGGTCCCACAGATTTATCTACCTTGATGCGCTTTAAGGCTTCCAGCACCCCCTTCTCTGTAATATGTACACTCCTCAAGACATCACTATTTATTTCCCCATGTTCCCTAACATCCATGCTTTTCTCAACAGTAAATACTGATGAGAAATATTCATTTAGGATCTCACCCATCTCTTGTAGATCCACACATAAATGACCTTGTTGACCCTTAAGAGGTCCTACTCTCTCCCTAGTTACTCTTTTGCCCTTTATTTGTTTGTAGAAGCTCTTTGGATTCTCCTTTGCCTTAGCTGCCAAAACACTCTCACGTCCCCTTTTTGCCCTCCTGATTTCTCTCTTAACTCTACTCTGACAACCTCTATACTCTTCAAGGGATCAACTTGATCCCAGCTGCCTATGCATGTCATGTGCCTCCTTCTTCTTGACCAGGGCCTCAATATCCTGAGTCATCCAAGGTTCCCTACTTCTACCAGCCTTGCCCTTCACTGTAAAAGGAATGTGCTTACCCTGAACCCTGGTTAACACACTTTTCAAAGCCTCCCACTTTATCAGACGTCCCTTTGCCTGCCAACAGACTCCCCCAATCAACTTTTTAAGGTTCCTGCCTAATGCCATCAAGATTGGCCTTGCCCCAATTTAAAATGTTAACTTTTGGGCCAGACTTATCATTCTCCATAGCTATCTTAAAACTAATGGAATTATGGTCACTGGCCCCAAAGTGATCCCTCACTAACACTTCTGTCACCTGCCCTTCCTTATTCCCCAAGAGGAGGTCAAGTTTTGCCCCCTCTCTAGCCGGGCCATCCACATACTGAATGAGAAATTCCTCTTGAATACACTCAACAAATTTCTCTCCATCCAAGCCCCTAATGCTATGGCAGTCCCAATCAATGTTGGCAAAGTTAAAATCCCTTACTATTACGACCCCATTTTTCTTGCAGCTATCTGTAATATCCTTACATATTTGCTACTCAATTTTCTGCTGACTATTTGGGGGCCTGCAGTACAAAGCTATCAAAGTGAACTCTCCCTTCTTATTTTTCAGTTTTACCCATATAGACTCAGTGAGTGAACCTTCAGAAATATCCCCTCTCAGCACTGCCGTGATGTTCTCCCTAATCAAAAACGCAACTCCCCCTCCTCTCTTACCTCCTGTTCTGTCTTTCCTGTAGCATCTACCCTGGAACATTGAGCTGCCAGTCCTGCCCCATCCTTACCCATGTTTCAGTAACAGCTATAATATCCAAGTCCCATGCACGCACCCATACCCCTGAGTTCATCTGCCTTACCTGTCAGGCCTCTTGCATTGAAATAAATGCAGTTTAATCTAGACTTCCCTTGCTCTCTGCCCTGCTTTCTCAGACCATCTGTCCGGCCATGTTTTGTACACTCTCCCTGTGTTTTATTTCTCTTAGCCTTGCTGGACCCATTCACTGAGTTCTCCACAGTCTCTGTACTCTGTACTGTGGCCCTTTTTGATTTTTGACTTTGGTTTCTCTGCCTTCCACTTTTCCCTTTACTGCTTTTTCTTTCTGTCCCCACTTTACTTCCCTCTGACTTCCTGCATTGGTTCCCACCCCCCTGCTACATTAGTTTAAACCCTCCCCAACAGCACTAGCAAACACTCCCCTTAGGACATTGGTTCCAGTCCTGTCCAGGTGCAGATCATCTGGTTTGTACTGGTCCCACCTCCCCCAGAACCAGTTCCAATGTCACAGGAATTTGAATCCCTCCCTCTTGCACCATCTCTAAAGCCACGTATTCACCTTAGCTATCGTGACATTCCTACTCTGACTAGCATGTGGCACTGGTAGCAATCCTGAGATTACTACCTTTGAGGTCCTACTTTTTAGTTTAACTCCTAGCTTCCTAAATTCAACTTGTAGGACCTCATCCCATTTTTCACCTATATTGTTGGTGCCTATATGCACCATGACAGCTGGCTGTTCACCCTTCCCCCTTCAGAATGCCCTGCAGCCACTCCGAGACATCCTTGACCCTTACAGCAGGGAGGCAATATACCATCCCGGATTCTCGTTTGTAACCACAGAAACACCTGTCTATTCCCCTTACAATTGAGTCCCCTATCACTATCGCTCTGCCACTCATTTTCCTGCCTTCCTGTGTAGCAGAGCCAACCACGGTGCCATGAACCTGGCTGCTGCCACCTTCCCCCGGTGAGCCATCTCCCCCAACAGTATCCAAAACGGTATATCTGTTTCAGAGGGAGATGACTGCAGGGGACCCCTGCACTGCCTTCCTACTCTTCCTCTGTCTGGTGATCACCCATTCCCTATCTCCCTCAGTAATTTTTATCTGCGGTGTGACCAACTCACTGAACATGCTATCCATGTTTTCCTCAGCAACGTGAATCCATCCACAGCTCCAGAGCCGTCAAGCAGCCTAATAGGAGCTGCAGTTGGACACACTACTTGCATGTGAAGGAGCCAGGGACACGGGAAGGGTTCCCGAATTCCCACATCGCACAGGATGAGCTTGACACAGGACTGGGATCTCCTGCCATGACTTAACCCTTAAGTTAACTTACATGAACTGACTGAGAACATTAAAGTGTAAGATATATTCTGTAACTTGTGTAATTCTTATAAACCTGTAATATATCTGTGAATGTGTAGTGAGAGTGAAGGAGTTGTGTATTTATAAGTAATTATTTTCTTGTTGAGTAAATGTTTTATGCTTTTGTTAAAAGTTAATCAGCAGTCCTGTGACTCTGTGCATCCACATCTCTAAGACAAAAATATAAAAGTTATGGTCTAGTGAGCTGAGGTTCCACTCTGGGGCCTGACTGTCCAGTAATACCATCAGTTGGGACGGTAACACTGCCCAGAGATCCCTCTCCTACTATATTAGGCTATAACTGGCTCTAGTCAGAATAGTTGGGCCAACATTGCCTTATTATTTATTCATGGTGTAATGTGTAAGCCCCATTGATGTTTCTGATTGTTCCTCTTTTGTGGACTATCTAAGTTTCACATGTCTGCTGACATCAACCATTTCCCACAACTTCATGTTTTCGCCACATCGGGCAGCACAGTGACACAGTGGTTAGCACTGCTGCCTCACAGCACCAGGGACCGGGGTTCAATTCCAGCCTCTGGTCTGTGCGGAGTTTGCACATTCTCCCCGTGTCTGTATGGGTTTCCTCCGAGTGCTCCGGTTTCCTCCCACAGTCCAAAGATGTGCGGGTTAGGTTGATTGGCCATGCGAAGTTGACCCCAATGTCAGGGGATTAGCAGGGTAAATAAGTGGGGTTACGGGAATAGGGCCTGGGTGGGATTGTGGTCAGTGCAGACTCGATGGGCCGTTACGTGGTAATCTTGGGTAAGGATTGGTGCAAACTCGATGGGCCAAATGGCCTCCTTCTGCACTGTAGGGATTCTATGGATTCTATGGTATCTCTTAAACATAGAAAAGAAAATTAATTATTTACTCAGACAATACTCAGTCATAACATTCAAGGCTATGGATTGAGTGCTGGAAAATGGGATTAGGTGGGAGGTCAGGTGTTTCTAATGTATCGGTGCAGACTTGATGGGCCAAAGGGCCTCTCCTTCATTGTATGCTTCTATGATTCTATCAGACAAAAGGTCTAGTTTCCGTCTTGGACCAGACATTAACATAACTTTAGGTCAACCGTCTAATCTCACTTCCCATTTTACAACCATTAACCATGCTATAGCATGAGTAATTTTATGAATTTAGCCATTTGTGAACAATCTCCGTTATTGTGCTTTGCTGCTTAGCTTTTAACCATCTAGTTAACCATGAACAGATTTGTGTCATTATTAATCAAATCTGATTATCAGAAACACATCAGTGGCACAGTGGTTAGCACTGCTGCCTCGCTGCACCGTGGACCCGGGTTCAATTCCAGCCTCGGGTGACTGTGTGGAGTTTGCCCGTTCTCCCTCTGCGTACGCAGGTTTCCTCTGGGTGCTCCAGTTTCCTCCTACCATGTGCAGGTTAGATTGATTGGCCATACTAAATTCTCCCTGAGTGTCCCAAGATGTTTTGGTTAGGGGGATCAGCGGGGCAAATACATGGGGTTATGTGGTAAGCCTGGGTAAGGACTGGTGCAAACTCGATGGGCCAAATGGCCTCCTTCTGCACTGTGGGGATTCTATGACATGGATCCTACACCAACAGGGGTGGGGAACATAAAAGTGAAAAAAAAAACAGCTATATTTTCAATGTCTTGCACATTTCTACATTTGGTGTTGTGCTTCTTACTTACACATGGTGACATTGCAAGCCTGACATTAAACTGCAGACCAACCCATAAGGGTGATGTGCATCTCATAAACAAGTCAGCAAGTACCCACTGATACACAGGCAACCTGCTGCTCCATCAATATCAACACACAAAGGATTAAAATGATGGAAAAATCCCAGATAATGCTGGTGCTAAATTTTCCATTTTGATTATCAAATCAAACTTTTATTTAAAATGCAGCATAGGATCTGATTTAAAGGGACATTGTATTTCTACTTGTCCCAAAGCTTTCAGTTTATTTCAAACTGCAAATACATGAAGTGCTGTTAAACACATTAGCAAGTCACTTGATGCCTCCATTCTGTGGATAATGATTTGAACAGTTCCTCCTTTCCCAGACTGAAGGACGTTTCCAGAAGGACTCTTCCATATTTAGCACTGATGTAACTGAATTCCAGTCTTGTGAAATTATCACGTTTATGTCAGGAGAACAACAGACAGCAGAGAGACAGAGGCACCCACATCCATATGTTTTCCCCTGTTTTCAAACCCAGCTGTTTTCCTGTTCCAGTTCCCTGGACCATACTAACGCTGCCGTGCTGTCCATCTGATGTTAAATTGTGAATGGGCCAGAAATTACTCCAATCGCACGTCAGCAAGGTCAAAGCCTGCCAAAAACTTTCAACACTGACTCTATTTCCTATCCTTGGCAATCTGTCCAATGACCAAATTCACTCTGCAATATTTTCAGCTTCCAGACCTACTTTACCTACACCGCCAATGACCCCTTCATTGTGTCTGGAACCTCATGACACAATGGTGAAATTTATGGTTGTTTCTTCAGACTGAATTAATGGCTGGGGGGGGGGGGGGCGGGGGCGCGGTGGTTGGCAGGGTGGGGGGGGGCAATAATTTGCTTTAAGCCTGGTACCAGCTCTCAATGCTTGTTTCACTATGCTAGACCCCTTTACATTTTGAGTTTTCCAAATATCACAGGGCAGATTTTGTGCTTCAGTCATACAGCACAGAAACAGACCCTTTGGCCCATCGTGTCTATGCCGACTATCAAATCCCATATACTATCTCACGCTAATCCCATTTAACAGCTCTTGGTTCATAGCCGACTGAGCCTTGGCGATTTAAGTGCTCGTCTTAATGCTTCTTAGATGTTGCGTGAGTACCTGTCTCCACCACCCTCTCAGGCCACACTCAGTTCCACATTTCCACCACTCTCTGAAACCTTTTTCCTCACATCCCCTCTAAACCACCCTCACCTCCCCCCTCCCACACACAGTCTCCTCTGCTCCAGGGAAAACAAACCCAGCCTACCCAGCCTCTCCGCATAGCTGAAACTTTCCATCCCAGGCAACACCCTGCTGAATCTCCTCTGCAGCCTCTCCAGTGCAATCACATCCTTCCTATAATGTGATGACCAGAACTACACACAATATCCCATCTGTGGCCTAACCAATGTTTTATAAAGTTGGGCCAAGACTTCCCTGCTCCTCTATTCTATGCCCCGGCTGATGAAGACAAACATTTTGTATGCCTTCTTCACCACCCCATCTACCTGGGCTGCCACCTTCAGGGATCTATGGACTTGTATACCAATGAGGGGGGGGCAGCTCCCGGGCATTGCCACCTTGGCAGAACCGGCCTGGGCCCCCTGGCACTACCTGAGGGGCAAAGTGCCAATGCCCAGGGGGCACCTTGGCACTGCATCCTGGTCAGGGGGCAGTGTCAAGGGGGCAGGGCCTAGTGGGGTGAGGCTTGAAGGGGCGGGGCCTCTGGCGGGCATTCACAGGGGGTGCCACTCTGCATTTGGGCTGAGTGAGGGAGGCCAGTGATCGGGGCTGGCCATTGGAATGGAGGGGGTGTCAACCTGCTTGGGGGGGGCGGTGTCGGGACTGCAGGGGGTGGAGCGGTCAGGATTGCGGTGGGTAGGTGGGGGTCAGGGCTGCAGGGGGGGTGGGGAGGATCAGTGGCGTGGGGGTGGTATGCGGAGATCGGGGCTGCGTGGGGGAAGTGAAACATCGAGGCCTGCTGGGGGAGGGGAGAGGGGGGTTGAGGCTGGCGTGGACAATTTTGGGGGCCCAGCGATCAGGCTGTGAGGAAGTTGGAGAGGCGGCATTGCAGGGGTTGCGGGGCTTGCCAGCGATCGAGCTGGCCAACAAACGGGAGGCTGGCAGACTGGGACCACTGCGCATGTGCCAATCTCAGCACTGACAGATCGGCACATGAACAGTTGCTGCTCAGCGCTCTGCTGCCGGTCTCTCTGGTAGGAACGCACCCCGTCCCCGGATTTTTAATGAGATTTTTAATTTTTAATGAGATTCACGCTCATGCACTCTGCAGCGCACAGAGTGTGGGAGATTGATTTTGAAAATACCTCAAGAAACTCAACACCATCCAGGACAAAGTAGTCTCGCGAGCTGAAAATACCAGCGCGATTTACTCCAGTTCTTACGCAAATTTGACACTTCGAAATTTTTTGGGAGAATCGCCCCCCGCCCCCCCCCAGCCCACCCCCCTCCCCCCCCCGCCCCCACCAACAATCCATGCTGACATGCTGATGGACAATTATACTTCCTTTTTAAAAAATTCTGTCATTGGATGTGGGCATCGCTGGCCAGGTCAACATTTATTGCCCATCCCTAGTTGCCCTTGAAAAGTTGATAGATGGTGAGGCACCTTCATGTACTGCTCCAGGCAATGTAGTGTAAGTACGCCCACCGTGCTATTAGGGAGGGATTTCTAGGTTTGTGACCCAGTGACAGTGAAGGAACGGCGACATATTTCCAGGTCAGGATGGTGAGAGGCTTGGAGGGGAGCTTGCAGGTGACGGTGTTCCCATGTGGCTGCTGCTCTTGACCTTCGCAGTGGGAGAGTTTGCAGATTTGGAAGGTGCTGCTACCTAAGGAACATTGGTGAGTTCCTTCAGCACACCTTATAGTTGGCTCACACTGCTGTCACTGTGAGTCAGTGGTGGAGACAGTGAATACTTGTGGATGGGGTTCCAATCAAGTGGACTACTTTGTCCTGGATGGTGTTGAGTTTCTTGAGTGTTGTTGGAGCTGCACTCATCCAGGCAAGTGGAGCGTATTCTATCACATTCATGACTTAGCCCTTCTGGGTGGTGGACAGACTTTGGGGAGTCAGGCAGTGAGTTACTCACTACTGGATTCCTAGCCTTTGAGCTGATCTTGTAATCACAGTATTTATATGGCTAGTCTATAAGACCATAAGACCATAAGACATAGGAGCAGAATTAGGCCATTCGGCCCATCGAGTCTGCTCCGCCATTCAATCATGACTGATATTTTTCTCATCCCCATTTTTTTTTCCCCATAACCCCTGATCCCCTTATTAATCAAGAACCTATCTATCTCTGTCTTAAAGACCTGGCCTCCACAACCTTCTGTGGCAAAGAGTTCCACAGATTCACCACTCTCTGTCTGAAGAAATTCCTCCTCATCTCTGTTTTAAAGGATCATCCCTTTAGCCTGAGGTTGTGCCCTCTGGTTCTAGTTTTTCCGACTAGTGGAAACATCCTCACCACGTCCACTCTATCCAGGCCTCGCAGTATCCTGTAAGTTTCAATAAGATCCCCCCTCATCCTTCTAAACTCCAACGAGTACAGACCCAGAGTCCTCAACCGTTCCTCATACAACAAGCTCTTCATTCCAGGGATCATTCTCGCAAGCTTCCTCTGGACCCTTTCCAAGGCCAGCACACCCTTCCTTAGATATGGTGCTCACAATACTCCAAATGGAGTCTGACCAGAGCCTTGAATAGTCAAAAGCTTTTTCCCAGGGCGGAAGAGTCAATTACTAGGGAGCATAGGCTTAAGGTGCGAGGGGCAAGGTTTAAAGGAGATGTACGAGGTAGGTTTTTTACGCAGAGGGTGGTGGGTGCCTGGAACTCGCTGCCGGGGGAGGTAATGGAAGCAGATACGATGGTGAGTTTTAAGGGGCGTCTGGACAAATACATGAATATTATGTGAATAGAGGGATTTGCTCCCCGGAAGGGTAGGGGGTTTTAGTTGAGTCGGGCAGCATGGTCAGTGCAGGCTTGGAGGGCCGAAAGGCCTGTTCCTGTGCTGTAATTTTCTTTGTTCTTTGTTCTTATACAGCCTCAGAAGTACATCCCTGCTAGTTCAGTTTCTTGTCAATAGTAACCCCCAGGATGTTGGTAGCGGGGGATTCAGTGATGGCAAAGCCACAATGCCACTGACTGAAGAATGATTTGTACTGAGGCTCTGTGTATTTAGTTGATCACAGCCACAGATCTAGATTATACATTTGGTTGACACCGTTCCTGGGCAGGGTTAAAGCAAAAGAGAGATTTGAACATTTTTTAATGATTGTGTGAATATTTTCATAGTTATCCCTGCTTATTCAACAAAAATATAGGTCTGAAATCCAGACATTCGGGTTAGTAATCAAAATTGATTAACTGTGTTGAGAGTGTACATTAAACAAGGGGAGCACTGTCATCTGCTAGATATTAATGGAATGAATCCTTCAGTTTGATGAAAAGGCAGTTAACACAACAGAAAAGGGTGGCACGGTGGCACAGTGGTTAGCACTGCTGCCTCACAGCGCCAGAGACCCAGGTTCAATTCCGACCTCGGTCACTGTCTGTGTGAAGTTTGCATTTTCTCCCCGTGTCTGCGTGGGTTTCCTCCGGGTGCTCCGGTTTCCTCCCACGGTGCAAGGATGTGCGGGTTAGGTGGATTGGCCATGCTAAATTCACCCTTATTGTCAGGGGCATTAGCAAAATAACTGTATGGGGTTACGGCAATAGGGCCTGGGTGGGATTGTGATCGCTACAGACTCGATGGGCCGGATGGCCTCTTGCACTGTAGAGATTCTATGAATTCTACTCTATGAAAAAATCGATACCTTCAGCGAAACAGTAATTACTAGTTCAGTTTAAACTGACATCCAACATGCTTCAATAGTTTTCTTTGCAAGTAACTATCTAATTTTAACTTTGGTTTCTATGCAGAAAAGTGGTTTGTGAAATCGAGTGAACTCTAACCACTTCCAATGCAAAGATCTCTGACTCTTCCTGTATTTATTTTAATTCTGTGCCTGCTTGTTACTAGTTCATTGACCTGTGGAAACGATCTCTCACTGTTTCACAAAGGTTTACCAGGCTGATTCCTGGGATGACAGGTCTGTCATATGAGGAGAGATGAAGCCGGTTACGATTATATTCACTGGAGTTTAGAAGAGTGAGAGAGGATCTCATAGACACTTATAAAATTCTCACAGGGTTAGACAGGGTAGATTGAGAAAGAATGTTTCCAAGGGGGGGGGGGGGGGGGAGGCGGGGGGTGGGGGGGGGGGAGGCGGGGTGGGGGGGCGTCCAGAACTAGGGGTCATAGTTTGAGGATAAGGGGTAAGCATTTTAGGACTGAGGTGAGGAGAAATTTCTTCACCCAGAGAGTGGTGACTGTGTGGAATTCACTACCACAGAAAGTAGCTGAGGCCAAAACTTTGTCTGATTTCAAGAAGGAATTAAGTATAGCTCTTGGGACTAAAGGGATCACAGGATATGGGGGGAAGGCGGGATCAGAATATTGAATTTCACGATCAGCCATGATCAAGATGAACGGCGGAGCAGGCTCAAAGGGCCGAATGGCCTCCTCCTGCTTCTAGTTTCTATGTTTCTAAACTAAGCCTTTATAATCCTGAAGATTATAATCCATTATAATCTTATAAAGATTATAAACCTTTATAACCCTGAAGATGGTGACGCATTAGGAGGGCTGCAGTGCACCGATCCGGCGATCAGGGAGGGGGTGGAAAAACATGCTGCCAATGGGAGGCGTCCCAATGTCCGTGGGGGGAGTGAGGAGGTCTCCCAGTGCAATGTGGCATGGGGCGCCCTTTCAAAATGGCGCCTGATCGCTTTGCAGCTGGGCTCACCGGCATGTTTAGGCCCCGCCCCTCCCAGAACCGGCACGCAACTCACCACTCTCCCAATAAATGGCTAACTGTGGGGCAATGCAGTCAGGTCTGGGCTGGACAGACCAGCACGGAGCGCTCTGGTTTTCCCGCCATTATGACTCTTAGAAAATTGTATCCATTGTTTTCCCTTAACTTTCTCAGCTTTCTGCCTGTTAACATTGGGATTGTGGTCTAAAGAGAAGAGTCGGGGATAGAAAATCTGCACACTTTGCAAAGACTATCCATCAATAATGGACGGCACAGTGGCACAGTGGTTAGCACTGCTGCCTCACAGCACCAGGGACCCGGTTCGATTCCCGGCTCGGGTCACTGTCTCTGTGGAGTCTGCACGTTCTCCCTGTGTCTGCGTGGGTTTCCTCCGGGTGCTCCGGTTTCCTCCCACAGTCCAAAGATGTGTGGGTTAGGTGGATTGGCCATGCAAAATTGCCCCTTAGTGTCAGGGGTACTAGCTAGGGTAAATGCATGGGGTTATGGGGATAGGGCTTGGGTGGGATTGTGGTCTGTGCAGATTCGATGGGCCGAATGTCCTCTTTCTGCAATGTAGGATTCTATGATTCTATGACTCTATAATAAGCTAACTGTCCAAATTTCCATTTGCTACAAAGATTGGAAACATTGTTAATTGTGATGGGGATAGTCTTGAACTTTAAAGAGACGTAGACATGTTGGCGGAATGGGCAAGTGGCAGGTTAAGCCAGATGGAATTCAATGCAGAGGAATGTGAGATGATTCATTCTGGCAGGGAGAATATGGAGCAACAATTTAAAATAAGGGGAGCAACAGTGGGGCTTTGATGTGCATGTACAGTCTGAGGATTCAGGGGAGACCATTTAGGAGGGAGGTGAGGAGACATTTCTTCACCCAAAGAGTGGTGAGCCTGTGGAATTCACTACCACAGGAAGTAGTTGGTGCCAAAACATTGAATGTATTCAAGAGCCAGCTGGATACAGCACTTGGGGCAAATGGGATCAAAGGTCATACGTTAGGAACAAAAGGGTTGTCAGGGAAAAAATCAGACCTCTCAGGGACAAACGTGGGGAATTATGCTTAGAGCCCAAAGAAGTAGGGGAGATCCTAAATGAATACTTTGCGTCAGTATTCACAAAGGAGAGAGATGTGTTGACTGGGAGTGTCTCGGAGGGGAGTGTTGACCCGTTAGCGAAAATCTCCATTACAAGGGAGGAAGTGTTAGGTTTTTTAGGGAATATAAAGACTGACAAATCCCCAGGGCCTGATGGAAGCTATCCAAGGCTGCTCAGGGTGACGAGAGGTGAAATCGCTGGGCCTCTGATGCAAATCTTTATCTCGTCACTGGACACAGGTGAGGTCCCAGAGGATTGGAGGATAGCTAATGTGGTCCCGTTGTTTAAGAAGGGTAGGAAGGATAACCCGGGAAATTATAGGCCGGTGAGCTTGACGTCCGTGGTAGGGAAGTTGTTGGAGAGGATTCTTAGAGATAGGATGTATGCGCATTTAGAAAGGAATAAACTCATTAACCATAGTCAGCATGGTTTTGTGAGAGGGAGGTCATGCCTCACTAACCTGGTGGAGTTTTTTGAAGAAGTGACTAGAATGGTTGACGAGGGAAGGGCCGTGGATGTCGTCTATATGGACTTTAGTAAAGCGTTTGACAAAGTCACTCATGGTAGGTTGGTGCAAAAGGTTGGATCTCATGGTATAAAGGGGGAGGTGGCTAGATGGGTGGAGAACTGGCTTGGTCACAGAAGACAGAGGGTGGTAGTGGAAGGGTCATTTTCCGGCTGGATGCCTGTGACTAGTGGTGTTCCGCAGGGCTCTGTATTGGGACCTCTGCTGCTTGTGATTTATATAAACGATCTGGAAGAAGGTGTAACTGGGGTGTTCAGTAAGTTTGCGGACGACACGAAAATGGCTGGACTTGCAGATAGTGAGGAACATTGTCAGAGGCTACAGAAGGATATAGATAGGCTGGAAATTTGGGCAAAGAAATGGCAGATGGAGTTCAATCCTGATAAATGCAAAGTGATGCATTTTGGTAGAAATAATGTAGGTGGGAGCTATACGATAAATGGCAGAACCATAAAGGATGTAGATACGCAGAGGGACCTGGGTGTGCAAGTCCACAGATCCTTGAAGGTGACGTCACAGGTGGAGAAGGTTGTGAATAAGGTATATGCATGCTTGCCTTAAGAGGACGAGGCATAGAGTATAAAAGTTTGGGTCTGATGTTGCAGTTGTATGGAACGTTGGTTCGGCCGCATTTGGAATACTGCGCCCAGTTCTGGTCGCCACACTACCAGAAGGACATGGAGGCTTTGGAGAGAGTGCAGAGGAGGTTTACCAGGATGTTGCCTGGTATGGAAGGGCTTAGTTATGAGGAGAGATTGGGTAAACTGGGGTTGTTCTCACTGGAAAGACGGAGGATGAGGGGTGACCTAATAGAGGTGTATAAAATTATGAAAGGCATAGATAGGGTGAACGGTGGGAAGCTTTTGCCCAGGTCGGTGGTGACGTTCATGAGGGGTCATAGATTCAAGGTGACGGGGGGGGGAGGTTTAACACGGATATCAGAAGGACGTATTTTACACAGAGGGTGGTGGGGGCCTGGAATGCGCTGCCAGGCAAGGTGGTGGAGGCAGACACACTGGGAACGTTTAAGACTTGTCTAGATAGCCACATGAACGGAGTGGGAATGGAGGGATACAAAAGAATGGTCTAGTTCCTGTTCCTGTGCTGTATTGTTCTTTGTTCTTTGTTATGGGGAAAAAGCAGGATTAGGCTATTGAATTTGATGATCAGCCTTGGTTGTAATGAATGGTAGAACAGGCTCGAAGGGCCAAATGGCCTCCTCCTGCTCCTATCTTCTCTGTTTCTATGTTTCTATGTACATAATTCATTAAAGGTGACAAGGCATGTTGAGAGAGCAGTTACTTAAGCATATAGTATCTTGGACATTATTAATAGGGGCATCGAGTGCATATATGAGTAAGTAGGTCATGTTGAACTTGTATAAGAGACTAGTTAGGTCTCGTTTGGAGACTGCATTCAGTTCTGGGCATCATACTTGAGGAAGGATGTGAAGAGATTGGAGAGAGTGCAGAGCAGATTCTCAGGAATGATTCCAAGGGTAAGCAACTGTAGCCATGAGGATAAATTGAGAGGTCGGGAATGTTGTTCTTGGAGAAAAGAAGGCTGAGAGGAGATTTGATTCAAGATCCTGAGGGGTGTGGACAGGGTAAATAATGAGAGACTGTTGTCACTCAAGAGAGCATCAATAACTAGAAGGCACAGACTCAAAATAATTGGTGGAGGGAGTAAAAGTGATGGGAGGAAAATACTTTCTCTGGAACTCGCTGAGAGGGTGGTGAAGGAGGGCAGGTTCAATCAAGGTATTCAACAGGGCATTGGATTTCTATCTGAAAAGAAAGAATGTGCAGGGAATGCGGCAGGGCATTGGAAGAGCCAGTGCCCTTGATGGGCCGAATGGCCTCCATCTGCACTGTAAAGATTCTGTAATTCCGATTCTCCACATTGGTAATGTACTTGTTAACTTACACTGCTTTTATTGCTTTTATATCATTTGTGTAATGGGATGCCAGGGTCCAATGTATCCAACTAAGGGCCAGCAACAGTTTTATATAAGTTTTATATCGCATCCCCAATATTAATTGTTCCCATCTGTGGCTGTGGTTTCAGCCCCGAAATTCCCTCCCTAAAATTTCTCTGCTCCTTTGCATCCCTCTCCTCATTCAAGACATTCCTTGAAACTTACTTCTGTGACTAAGCTTTTGGTTATCTGTCCTAATATTTTCTTATGTGGCTCAGTGTCAAATTTTGTTTTATAATGATGCTGTGATGGGCATTGGGATGCTTTGATCTGATTTTGATTTGATTTGATTCGATTTGATTTATTATTGTCACAGTGAAAAGTATTGTTTCTTGCGCGCTATGCAGACAAAGCATACCGTTCATAGAGAAGAAAATGAGAGTGCAGAATGTAGTGTTGCAGTCATAGCTAGGGTGTAGATCAACTTAATGCGAGATAAGTCCATTCAATAGTCTGACAGCAGCAGGGAAGAAGCTGTTCTTGAGTCGGTTGGTACATGACCTCAGACTTTTGTATCTTTTTCCTGGTGGAAGAAGGTGGAAGAGAGAATGTCCGGGTGTGTGGAGTCCTTAATTATGCTGGCTGCTTTGCCGAGGCAGCAGGAAGTGTAGACAGTCAATGGATGGGAGGCTGGTTTGCGTGATGGATTGGGCTACATTCACGACCTTTTGTAGTTTCTTGCAGCCTTGGGCAGAGCAGGAGCCATACCAAGCTGTGATACAACCAGAAAGAATGCTTTCTATGATGCATCTGTAAAAGTTGGTGAGAGTTGTAGTTGATATGCCAAATTTCCTTAGTCTTCTGAGAAAGTAGATGCGTTGGTGGACTTTCTTAACTATAGTGTAGGCATGGGGGTTTTGCTACATTGAAGGCACTATATAAATGTAAGGTGACATTATAGTCTTCTCTTCTGTAATATTAAACTTAAAGTTTCATTTATCTTTTCCTTGCTGAACAAAAGGGACATGCGACCTAAACATTTCATCTTTCACTCATCAGGATAGCTCAGCAGAAGTTACCAAACTGGAACATGGGAAACAACAATTTATACTGTATGAGAAGAATGCGCTGATTAGTTGGCAAGTGGACTCTGATTGGTGGAGGTGTTCCCATGGAAACCATAGCCTGGAGAAGTTAGCAGCCCAGCTTTATTCAAATTCAAACCAACTCTGATTGATCGAGGCGCTGCCTTGGGGAATGAACCAGGAAATGATTGTTTTCTGAGTTTCTGTTTGGATGAAAAAGGTGCAAGTTGTGCACGTGTTCTTGCTGAGGGTGGCACGGTGGCACAGTGGTTACCACTGCTGCCTCACAGCGCCAGGAACCCGTGTTCAATTCTGGCCTTGGGTGACTGTGTGGAGTTTGCACATTCTCCTCGAGTCTGTGTGGGTTTCCTCCGGGTGCTCCATTTTCCTCCCACAGTCAAAAGGTGTGCGGACTAGGTGGATTGGCCATGGTAAACGCATGGGTTCACAGGGAAAGGGCAGGGGGTGTGGGCCTCGGTAGGATGCTCTTTTGGAAATTCAGTACAGAATCAATGGGCCGATTGGCCTCCTTCTGCACTGTAGGGATCCCATGATTCTGTCAGGACATTGTTCTGGATGTGAAGAGAACATGCTTTAATGCTTATTTACCTTATATGGTGACCTATCTAAATGCTGCTTTGTTTGTGTCGATAACAGCGTTCTGGACTGTTTGGTTGTATACTTCAATTTTAGATTGGCTAATAAAAATATATACCCGTGAGAAGATGTTCCTATTTCTGTGTATTCCTCTTTTACCCTCGCTAGACAAGGACATCAACAATATTTAAAATATTACCTTTAAAATCTCCTTCTGTTTCTCTTCCATCTGAATGTTTTACATCATCCGATTGCAAAGGATCAGTATTATGTTGCATATTTGCGTTCCAATTTGTTTTCACCCGTGACCTGTTTACTCACTCATTTTATTAAATCCCCAGAGTTAATGTGAATTATTCCATTGATTCAAAGCCAAACCAATAAGTGTTCTCATTCATTCAATGTCAGTGCAGTGTCTATTCACCCATTCAGTTTAATTCCAATCAGTGCCAGTGTTGTTTAGATGCCACTGCAATTGTTTTTGGTGCTTCCTTAGAATCTTACAAGCACAGGAGGAGGCCATTCAGCCCCTCATGCCTATATCAGCCCACTGAAATAGCAATCCAATTTGGGAGCATTACGGAGCTGCTAATGCTTCGAACTTGTTCCATCTTTAATAAGATCGTTGTTCATCTTTCATCTCAGGTCCACTTTTCCATCTGCTCCCCGTATCCCTTGATTCTCTGAGAGATCAAAGATCTATCTTGAATATATTTCCAAATATATTGAAATCCAGCCTTGGATATGCTAATTATTTAGTATAATTTTTAACGTACTATATTGTTGGGGAGGCGATGGCCTCATGGTAAAATTGCTAGACTATTAATCCAGCTAATGTTCTGGGGACCCGGGTTCGAATCCCACCACAGCAGATGGTGGAATTTGAATTCAATAAAAAAATATCTGGAATTAAGAATTTACTGATGACCATTAAACCATTGTCGATTGTTGGAGAAACCCATCTGGTTCACTAAAGTCCTTTAGGGAAGGAAATCTGCCGCTCTTACCTGGTCTGGCCTACAAGTGACTCCAGAGCCACAGCAATGTGGTTGACTCTCAACTGCCCTCTGAAATGGTTGAGCAAGCCACTCTGTTCAAGGGCAACGAAGGATGGGCAATAAATACTGGTCAGCCAGCAATGCCCATGTCCCACGAATGAAGAAAGTAAAATCAAAAATCTATCTTGAATATATTTCCAAATGTATTGAAATCCAGCCTTGAATATACTAATTATTTAGTATAATTTTTAATGTACTATAGTTTACAATCATGTCGTCCTATACCCCACACCTTTCCCCATAAGTTGGAAATTGATCCTTGTATATCTCCAATTAGCCATCGACAGTTCCTGTGGAACATGATTTTGGATAACACCTTAATTAAATATTCATTTGGATACCAAACATGTAAATCTCTTTCCAAACCAAACCCAATAAGTAAACATTTGCATTGCAAAGTCCCTTTGATTAATTTACTTCCTTCTATAGGTCATCATTTCGGTGGTAGGGCAGCAAAAATTCGAAACTATTCAATATTAATTCATTATTTACAAAATTCATTGTTAGTAATGCTCTATAATCAGCCATTATGATTTGACACTCGACCATCTATCAATAGAGATGATTATTCCTCCTCATCCTGCCACATGCATGTCATATTTTTTTCGCTCTTTCTGTCCTTCTGTGGCACTCTTGTCTGTGGCTTATGCGATCCATTACTGCATTCATGTGATTCCCTTTCTCCTGAAGTGATTTGATTTGATTTATTATTGTCACATGAATTAGTATACAGTGAAAAGTATTGTTTCTTGCGCGTGATACAGACAAAGCATACCGTTCATAGAGAAGGAAACGAGAGAGTGCAGAATGTAGTGTTACAATCATTGTCAGGGTGTAGAGAAAGATCAACTTAATGCAGGGTAGGTCCATTCAAAAGTCTGATGGCAGCAGGGAAGAAACTGTTCTTGTGTTGGTTGGTACGTGACCTCAGACTTTTGTATCTTTTGCCCGACAAAAGAAGGTGAAAGAGAGAATGTTTGGGGTGCATGGGGTCCTTAGTTATGCTGGCTGCTTTGCTGAGGCAGTGGGAAGTGTAGACAGAGCCAATGGATGGGAGGCTGGTTTGCGTGATGGATTGGGCTACATCACGACCTTTTGTAGTTTTTTGCAGTCTTGGGCAGAGCAGGAGCCCATACCAAGCTGTGACACAACCAGAAAGAATGCTTTCTATGGTGCATCTGTAAAAGTTGGTGAGACTGTCACCCATTCTCTTCTATACATCTCTCTTCATCTGTGGGTTTATAGTTCCCTTTATCTTCCTGTGTCTCTCTGTCAATCACATTACTTCTTTCCATGCGCGTATCTGTAACTCTGCCTCCGTATCCATATTAGGTCTTTCCCTCTCTATACCTGTGAACTTTGTTGTCCTGAATATCTGCAGTTTTCTCTGTCACTTTATGCACCATGGGAATTTGTCAAGTCTTCTTTGGCAACCTTTGGCTGACAATGACATGGACAGCAAGTTCACATGCGAAATGCCAACAACTCCAGATTTCCCTCCAAATCATCCTGCCTTGGAAATATTACCATTCCTTCAGTATCAAAATCCTAGAACTCCCTCCCTAATAATGAGTATACCCACACCAGAAGATTCACGTGAGGATCACTCACACGGACTTAAAACATTGGATGCAATCTTACCGGCTGTTCACACCATGCTCCCGCTGCAGAGAATTTGGTGCCCAGCCAAATTTCCGTTCACTGCAGCAGGACGGTAAAATCCCGCCGGCGTCAACGATGGTAAGATTCCAGCCATTGACTTTGTTTTGTCTCTCCACAGGTGCTGCCAGGCCTGCTGAGTTTTTCCAACATGTCTCTGTCCCTATACTTAAACCACTTGAGACTGCAGCATCTCAAGAAGACGGCTCATGGTCACTTTCTCAAGGACATCAAATGTTGCCCTTGCCAATTTGAAGGGTATCTCATGAATAAATCTGGTCTTCATCTGTTGAATAGTAAAAGTCACTCGTGGAACCAGGGTTGTTGCTCCATGCACAGCCCTTGGAGATTTGATTTGATTTTGATTTGATTTGATTTATTATTGCCACATGTATTGGGATACAGTGAAAAGTATCGTTTCTTGCGCACTATACAGACAAAGCATAGCGTACATAGATAAGGAAAGGAGAGAGTGCAGAATGTAGTGTTACAGTCATAGCTAGGGTGAAGAGAAAGATCAACTTAATGCAAGGTAAGTCCATTCAAAAGTCTGATGGCAGCAGAGAAGAAGCTGTTCTTGAGTCGGTTGGCACGTGACCTCAGACTTTTGTATCTTTTTCCCGACGGAAGAAGGTGGAAGAGAGCATGTCCGGGGTGCGTGGGGTCCTTAATTATGCTGGCTGCTTTTCTAAGGCAGCGGGAAGTGTAGACAGAGTCAATGGGTGGGAGGCTGGTTTGTGTGATGGACTGGGCTTCGTTCACAACCCTTTGTAGTTCCTTGCGGTCTTGGATAGAGTAGGAGCCATACCAAGCTGTGATACCAGAAAGAATGCTTTCTATGGTGCATCTGTAGAAGGTTCTGACTTTGCACATTTGACAAGGTGAATCAATCCACTGGTCGTTCTCTGATCCAAACAACTTTGGGATTGAATCCTTGGGACCTTTGTCTTATTACAACTCAGCATCAAGAATAGTATCAATTCTTAAGCTTCAATGTAAGAAGCAGCTTGAAAAACATTAAATGTTACATGCACTGTATGAATTCAAATTGTTGTAGGTCGAAGGGTAGCTGGGGGTTATTCCCTTCTTTTTTATGCTATGTTCAGAATTGAAAAGGTGACCGTGAAACCATTGTCAATTGTCGAAAAAAAACCTCACCTGGTTCACTGATGCCCCGTCAGGAAGGAAATCTGCCGTCCTTACCTTTGATTTGATTTGATTTATTATCGTCACATGTATTAACATACAGTGAAAAGTATTGTTTCTTGCGTGCTATACAGACAAAGCATACTGTTCATAGAGAAGGAAAGGAGAGGATGCAGAATGTAGTGTTACAGTCATTGCTAGGGTGTAGAGAAAGATCAACTTCATGCGAGGTAGGTCCATTCAAAAGTCTGACAGCAGCAGGGAAGAAGCTGTTCTTGAGTCGGTTGGTACGTGACCTCAAACTTTTGTATCTTTTTCCCGACGGAAGAAGGTGGAAGAGAGAATGTCCGGGGTGCGTGGGTTCCTTAATTATGCTGGCTGCTTTGCCGAGGCAGCGGGAAGTGGTCTGGCCAACATGTGACTCCAGGCGCACAGCAATGCGGTTGACTCTTAACTGCCTTTTGAGATGGCGTGGCAATCCCCATTAGCTCAAAGGCAATGATGGAAGAGCTACAAATTCCAGCCTTGCCAGCGATACCTACATCCCACAAAATAATTATTTTTAAGATCAAAGTGGTTAGGAAGCTGCAAATTATAGTAAAACCATTGGCCAGAAAACAGTGCACCTGGCACTTTGGTTTCTAATCAGAGTCTCAGCTTCAGTTTATTAGTTTGCCTCCTGAAGCTTAGAAAAATCAGGTGGAGTATTACTGTAACCTTGAAAGTTAAGCGGCAAAATTCTCTTGTTCAATCTCTAGGTCTCCTTATCATTCACCTAGATATTGGGAAGGTAAAGGCATAGTCCAAACAGGAGGGGACACAGGGTCGATTTATAAATGAAGTTCTACAGCTCTCACCAGCTTTTACAGATGCACCATAGAAAGCATCCTTTCCAGATGTATCACAGCTTGGTATGGATCCTGGCTTATGAGGAGAGACTGAGTAGACTGGGGCTATACTCACTGGAATTCAGAGGAATGAGGGGAAATCTTATAGAAACATATAAGATTCTGAAGGAAATAAATAAGATAGAAACAGGGAGGTTGTTTCCACTGGCAGGTGAAACTAGAACTAGGGAGTATGGCCTCAAACTAAGGGGGAGCAGAGTTAGGACAGAGTTGAGGAGAAACTTCCTCACCCAAAGGGTTGTGAATCTGTGGAATTCCCTGCCCAGTGAAGCAGTTGAGGAACCTCATTGAGTGTTTTTAAGGCAAGGATAGATACATTTTTGAACAGTAAAGGAATTAAGGGTTCTGGTGAGCGGGCGGGTAAGTGGAGCTGAGTCCACAAAAAGATCAGCCATGATCTTATTGAATGGCGGAGCAGGCTTGAGGGGCCAGATGGCCTACTCCTGCTGCTAGTTCTTATGTTCTTATTGTTGTAGGGAAAAATCCCTTGTACCAGTGCATTCAAGGAGGTCGAGTCGCAAGGCAAAGTTCAAAGAGTTTTTCTTTATTGTACAATTACTGGGAACCCAGGGAGAACCAACGTAACCAGCTCCGAAACAGTGGCTTGGCCACGTTGATCTCAATCCTTTCACATCAGCTCTGGATCTTTATAGGGATCCAAATTCGAGCGGGAACATTTGATTATGCATTTTTACAATATGTATAAAGTGGTCTGTCGGGTCAGGAAGTTCTCTGGGAGGCTTGTCAATTTGCATTTGTATGGTGTGTGTTTGTGTTAATGGGACTACCTGTTCTTGCCCCGGTGTTTTAATGTGTTTCCCATTATCCCCTCTATGTGTCCCCTTATCTGAATTGACCTCATTGTTTTGTGTCTGTGTTCCCTGCTTGCGAGATTAGGTGTTAATGTCATTTTGTCCTGCTGTGTGTAGGGAGACTTAATCTAATCTTTTATTCCTTTTACCCTAGTTTGTTAAGTTTCTTTGCCTGCCTTGGCCATTTTATTCCTGTAATATTTTATTGATAGTCTGGTTATGCCATATAGCCCACTCTCGGTCTTGACTCGCAGATATCCCGATCTTCCTTGGCCAAAGGCCGGTTTAAAATGCAGCTTCGCGCTGTTGCTGGGCAGAATAAGGGTCTTTCATTGGCTTTGAAATTTAAAGGTCTCTCAGCTGTGCAGAGGGGGTTTGAACGAATATCCATCCGGGTGTTCCCCTTTGCATTGTAGGCACGTTATGAATGGTGCCAATATGGCTTTTGGAAAATTGCCTACTTCATTATGTTCCTGCTCTGACCAAGACCGCAAGAAACTACAAAGGGTTGTGAACGAAGCCCAGTCCATCACGCAAACCAGCCTCCCATCCATTGACTCTGTCTACACTTCCCGCTGCCTCGGAAAAGCAGCCAGCATAATCAAGAACCCCGCGCACCCCGGACATTCTCTCTTCCACCTTCTTCCATTGGGAAAATGATACAAAAGTCTGAGGTCACATACCAATTCGCTCAAGAACAGCTTCTTCCCTGCTGCCATCAGGCTTTTGAATGGATCTACCTTATATTAAGTTGATCTTTCTCTGCACCCTGGCTATGACTGTAACACTATATTCTGCACCCTCTCCTTTCCTTCTCCTCTATGTACTCTATGAATGGTATGCTTTGACTGTATAGCGTGCGAGAAACAGTACTTTTCTCTGTATCCCTATACATGTGACAATAATAAATCAAATCAAGAATATCTAGTGTGAAATCTAATTGTTGTTTTAATTCAGCCCAATGTTTAACATAGGGCATCTATTCAGGGCTTAGAGGATTCAACTCTTCATTCTGAAATTAGGCTTTGGCACTACAAATGCGTGGATTGTCTAAAATTCCCAGTCTGCTATTTTAAGGCGGCCTTAGTTCACTGATTTCCTCTTGAGTGGGCTCGTTTATATCTGAAATGGGAGGAAATTTCAGACATGTGATCCTTTCTTCTCCGCAATTAACTCAGATAAATGCTCAAGTGACGAAGACGAAACTCCAGCTAAACATGTTCAGTCAGGCCCAATGGAGCCTTGGAAAACTGGAGTGCAGAGAGAGAGAGAATGAAGACCATACTGCAGGTCAGGAAATCTCTCCCTAAACTCCACCAGCTCCCTCCCCTCCTTAGAACACTCCTCCAAGCCTACCTCCTCAACCAAGCCTTTGATCATCAGCCCACAGGTCACCCCAAGTAGGCCAATGCCACATTTTATTTGATATCGCTCCTGATTTGTGATCTCTCTCTCTCCAGCAGTCCCTCAAAGTGGGGAAGATACTTTTTAATAAAGTTTATCCAGGGGTATAGGCATCGCTGGCTAGGCCAGCATTTATTGCCCATTTGTAATCATGAAGAGAAAGTGATGATTTTAAATTTTTCTTAGTTTTTAGACAGTGAAATGGGAAACGCATTAGACACTTAAACACATGTAACCCCCTGCTGACCATTATATGGGGGCTACTATTTAAATATTCAATCAACAGGATCCCGAATTCCTAGCGGTTGATGTTGATTTGGCTAATTCCCTGTTTACCCATAAATGTCAGTACTGTAAGTCGGAATATCAAAAATAAATTTAATAACATATCATTAACAGACATAAAACAGTGAGCTCTGATCTTCAACCGTTGGTGCACATATGGGGAAACTCATCCTCCGTAACACATTCGTAGATACTGATCCAGTTGGACTGTATAGTCCCCACCAGTTACTCACGACACCCACACACAGTCCAGGAGAGACACACGTGTGGAAGATGATGCCGCAGGAGGCAGAGGTGCCGCGAGCTATCCGTGCAGCAACGTAGGTCGAGTGCGCTGAATGCTGTCCTCCTCGGCAGTAATGAAAAGAACAGGCAGGGGAACGCCTGGCTGCCTCTCCCTCCAAACCGAATTCTCCCTGCCTGGAAAAAGCTCTCTCTCTTCAGCTCTCTGCCTCTCCAGCTCTGCCTCTCTCTCTGCACTCTTCACTTCCTGGCGCCCTTTATTTTTCCTCCCGCCCCCAGAGCAATCCCATTGGCCCAGCCCACATCACTCAACCAACAGCATCCTGTTCACAGCACCCGCCCGGCAAACAGGACACTGAAGCCCACCAGGGACAAAGAACCCTGGTAACTGTCTTCCCCACAAATTTTCCTCAGTCCCTTACACACATAAGACACTGACAAGGCTAACAGTAAAGGGTTAAATGATTCTTAAGACAAGAGAGCAGCTCACACACATGTGTAAGAGAATTAAACAAGTAACTATGATTTTAAAACATAATGATGATATTCTAAAAGTATTTTAAGGGTTGTATGAATCATTGGTCATTTTGGCCAAAGCAAGTTGCCGAAAGGCATGATGGGAAAGGTGAATAGTTCAGAGCCAATGGCCTGGGATCCCTTTAGTTAGCAGAGCTCATAGCAGAATCTTTCTGGTGAAGGAACACATATTGCAACAATAGTGAATAGGTTCAGTCACTGCCCAGACACAGATTAGATATGCCTCTGGACGCAGGAACATATGTCTATTCAGATTGGCAGTGAGCCGGTGGGTGCATCCACTTTGACCCTTATGGTAGCGGTAGCGTAACCTGGCAATGGGAAAGTAGTTGGAGCCAAGGTGGGAGTTAGCATCTGATTTGGATGGACGAATGAGATACCATTATGCTGAAAGGCACAAAGCAGTTGGTTGAAGTACTTGTCAGAAATTTGTATTGATGTATGCATACTAAATGAAATTAATTTTAAACTAATGAAGGGCAGGAAATCTGATAAAGAAAATGTATGATTGTTCTTTTGTTTTGCTGATAACTTCAGAACTTGTCTGAGAGTTCCGGGTATTCTGTATCTGTGACCATCGAGATACCTTCTCCCACTGATCACTGGTTTTTAATAAAAGGTTTTACCTTTTGTATTGTGACATTGGTTTCCTGAGCCTAATCGCCACCTTGTCGAAAACGCCACTAACACAAAGTGACGGCATGCTGCTGCCTTGGACAATTGCGGTCCATGAATCCATGGCAAGAGCCTGTACATGGGGTTTTGTGATTTGAGAGGCTGTTGAACTGTAGCTACGACACAGTTTTGGTTGGCCAGGGAACTCTCCAACTCTTATTGCCTGCCGAAGGCATATTGGCATAGAATGATGTTGCGAGAAAATTAAGGCAACAAGTATAAGTATTAGATAAATAATATAACAATGGCAAAGACCGATGGAATATATAGCGTAGGAAAGAACAGCTTTATTAACAATGTACAGAGCAAAATTAAGTGACTCAGTAACCTTAGCAACTGCAAATTGTGGTTAGTTGGGTCTATATAATAGAGAACAGATGAAGTTAGAGATTGGGTGTCAGGAAGCTGATAGTGGCTTTTCTATGAAACACGATGTAAGGGCGGCACGGTAGCACAGTGGTTAGCACTGCTGCTTCACAGCTCCAGGGACCTGGGTTTGATTCCCGGCTTGGGTCACTGCCTGTGAGGAGTTTGCACATTCTCCTCGTGTCTGCGTGGGTTTCCTCCGGGTTCTCCGGTTTCCTCCCACAGTCCAAAGTTATGCGGGTTGGGTTGATTGGCCATGTTAAAATTGTCCCTTAGTGTCCTGAGATGCGTAGGTTAGAGGGATTAGTGGGTAAAATATGTAGGGATATGGGGATAGGGCCTGGGTGGGATTGTGGTCGGTGCAGACTCGATGGGCCGAATGGCCTCTTTCTGTACTGTAGGGTTTCTATGATTGATCTACTTACAGATATGTGAAATACAAATTACTACAAGGCCAGATGTAACGATTTTAATCAGGCAATTGAGGTGGACCTGTTAGAATATCAACTCCCTGATTAAGGGTCAAATTGATGGGCCAATCGAGGAGCCTCTTTCTTTGTATTTAACCAGGCGTGTCAGTTCCTCTGGGACTCCGAGTGCAGACCGTTAACCGAAAACACTCTGTGTGCTGCTGTCAGACTTGTAAATAAAAAGATTTCTGTCTCCAAGGACTTATTACACCAGACATATTGGGCGTTGATCATTGTTGTCCTGTGATCGCTGTGCATATGAGTGAATAGAGACAAACGTACGTGAGAGTCAGGCTGTGTATGCTGATTCTGGCAAATGTCCACAGCATTTTACATGCTGATCACCAACCTTGTTTGGCCCATTTATGAACACACATTTTGTGCCCATCAGAGCGGGATTCGAACCTGAAATTTCTAGTTTAGCGTTAGGGAGGCTAACCCACAGTGCCACAAGTCCTGGCTTGGGAATGTGCCACTACTTTAGAGGCACAACTAAATGCAGGTTGTTGCTACAGCCGTGATGACAGCTTCAACTTCTGTCTGGCCAGGCCTCGCTCTGAGAACCTTCTGGGGCTTGGTCTACTTGTTGCAACTTTAAAATAATTACACATGTATAATTGTGTCTCTTGCTGCAGAATCGGTGCACAGGTCTAAACCGGGTGAATTTAGTGGCTGCAGTAATGCCAAGGGGCATTAGAGATAGATCCAGCTCTTGTGGCTAAAGAGATTGATGCACCATCAATCAAGCAAAGACTACTTTGTATGCAAGAACAAATAGGCTTTTATTAGCAAAAGACTTGGAGCACACCCATGCCGATGAACTGGTCCAGACTGATGCAGGGGGGTGGTGAGCAGTCGCCTTTATACCTGGACCAGGGGGGGGGGAGGAGTCCCGGGCAGGGCCGGTAGGGACGTGTCCAGGCATGTCACACACACAGACAATAAGCTAACAGTGGTTTACCACATTCACCCCCTGTTTTTAAAATAGAGTCCGGCGGGGGTGAGGTGGGTGGAACGATATTCACAGAATTACAAATTTAGTCTCTCTGGGGGCTTGATCTGCCGTTGCGACCACCGTAGTGCTGGTTGTGGTGTCGGTTCAGGTGGCCGCGGTGTTGGATCAGGCGCCAGGTCGTAGTCGCTCGAGTCGTCTGTAGTCCCTTCAGATTGTCGGGCGCGTGGCGGCGGCTCCTGGGGCTCAGGAGTGCTGTATACTGGGGCTAGAGGAGCGTGCTGTGGCCTTGGTGCTGTATGGACAACGTTGGGGGTTGGGGCTGTGGGGTTGTGGGTCGTAGTGGTCCCTGGGGCACCTGCGGGTGCCAGATCTCGAATAGAGACCGTGTCCTCCCGCCCATAGGCGTATTGGGGGTTGGCGTGGAGGAGTTGGACCCTTTCGACCAGGGGGTCCAACTTATGGGTCCTCACGTGCTTCCGGAGCAGGACAGGGCCTGGGGACATCCGCCACGACGGTAGTGAGGTCCCCGAGGAGGACTTCCTGGGGAAAACAAACATTCTTTCATGAGGGGTAGCATTGGTAGCTGTGCTAAGGAGTGATCTAATCGAGTGTAGTGCATCAAGGAGGACCTCTTGCCAGCGGGTGACTGGAAGACCTTTAGATCTCAGAGCTAGTAAAACGGCCTTCTAGACTGTCGCGTTCTCCCTCTCTACTTGTCCGTTCCCCCTGGGGTTGTAGCTGGTGGTCCTACTCGAGGCTATGCCTTTGGAGAGCAGGTACTGTCGCAGCTCATCAGTCATAAAGGAGGATCCCCGGTCGCTATGGATATAGCTAGGGAAACCGAACAGGGTGAAGAGGCTGTGCAGGGCCCTGACGACTGTTGTCGACGTCATATCCGGGCAGGGAATAGCGAAGGTGAAACGTGAATATTCGTCAATGACGTTGAGGAAGTATATATTGCGGTCAGAAGAGGGGAGGGAGCCTTTGAAGTCGACGCTTCGGCGTTTGAAAGGGCGGGTGGCTTTTATGAGGTGTGCTGTGTCTGGCCGATAGAAGTGCGGCTTGCACTCTGCGCAGACCTGGCAGTGTCTGGTTATAGACCTGACTTCCTCAATGGAGGAGGGCAGGTTACAGGCTTTAATGAAGTGAAAAAACCTGGTGACCCCCGGGTGGCAGAGGTCGTTGTGGAGAGTCTGCAATTGGTCTATTTGTGTAATGGCACATATTCCCCGGGACAGGGCGTCTGGGGGCTCATTGAGCTTCCCGGGCCGGTATAAGATGTCGTAATTGTAGGTGGAGAGTTCGATTCTCCACCTCAATATTTTATTGTTTTTGATCTTGCCACGCTGCGTGTTATTAAACATGAATGCAACTGACCATTGGTCCATGAGTAGGGTGAATCGTTTACCAGCTAAGTAGTGGTGCCAGTGCCGTACAGCTTCCACTATGGCTTGGGCCTCCTTTTCGACAGAGGAGTGTCGAATTTCAGGGCCTTGGAGGGTTCGTGGGAAGAAGGCCACGGGTTTGCCCACCTGATTAAGGGTGGCGGCTAGGGCGAAGTCAGACTCATCGCTCTCCACCTGGAACGGGATGGATTCGTCTACAGCGTGCATCGTGGCCTTCGCGATGTCTGCTTTGATGCGGTCGAAGGCCAGGCGGGCCTCTGCCATCAGGGGAAAAGAAGTGGATTTGATGAGCGGACGGGCTTTATCCACATAATTGGGGACCCACTGGGCGTAATACGAGAAGAAGCCCAGGCATCTCCTCAGTGCTTTGAGGCTGGTGGGGAGGGGGAGTTCCAGGAGGAGACGCATGCGGTCGGGATCGGGACCGATTACCCCGTTTTCCACAACACAACCAAGGATGGCGAGGCGGTGTGTGCGGAATACGTACTTCTCCTTATTATAGGTCAGATTTAGGAGTGTGGCGGTGTGGAGGAATTTGTGAAGGTTGGCGTCGTGGTCCTGCTGATCATGGCCGCAGATGGTAACGTTATCCAGGTACGGGAAGGTGGCCCACAGCCCGTTCTGGTCTACCATTTGGTCCATCTCACGCTGGAAAACCGAGACCCCTTTGGTGATGCCGAAGGGGACCCTAAGGAAGTGATAGAGGCAGCCATCCGCCTCGAAGGCAGTATACTGGTGGTCTTCCGGGCGGATAGGGAGCTGGTGGTATGCAGATTTTAAGTCGATGGTGGAGAACACCCGATATTGCGCAATCTGATTAACCATGTCAGGTATGCGGGGAAGGGGGTACGCGTCCAGCTGCGTGCAGCGGTTAATGGTCTGACTGTAGTCAATGACCATGCGATATTTCTCCCCAGTCTTAACAACTACTACTTGGGCTCTCCAGGGGCTGGTACTGGCCTCGATGATCCCCTCCCCTAGGAGCCATTGCACTTCGGACTTGATAAAAGCTCTGTCTCCAGCACTGTACCGTCTGCTCTTGGTGGCGATGGGCTTGCAGTCGGGGGTGAGATTTTCAAACAGTGAGGGAGGGGTGACTTTAAGGGTCGAGAGGCTGCAGGTGGTGCGCGGTGGGCGATCTAAGAACTGCTGATTGCAAACGGAGAGCGGGGGAAAAGGCCCGTTATACTCCATGGTGACGCTCTGAAGGTGACACAGGAAATCTAGCCCCAGGAGTACGGCAGCGCAGAGTTGTGGCAGCACGAGGAGCCTGAAATTTTTGTACACTGTGTCCCGTACAGTCAGGGTCGCCACGCAGTACCCAAGGACATCCAGCGAGTGGGACTTTGAAGCCATGGAGATCGTTTGCTTCACTGGCAGTATTGAAAGGGCGTAGCGACTCTAATGAGTCGGCAAGCGCTACAGTCTTTTGTAGGTCCAGCCCACCCTGTTCCAGCAGTCGTTGTCGGATATAGTTTGACCTGATACCCATGACATAGGCATCTCTGATTAAGTCCTCAGTGTTTTGGGCGGCTGTTATGGTCTTACAGTTGCAGGCCCTGCCAAGTGCTCGCAACGCACGCAGGAATTCATCGCCCGATTCTCCTGGCTGTTCGCTGTGAGTAGCCAGAAGATGTCTGGCGTAGATTTCATTAGACTGTTTGTTGTACTGGCCTTTTAAAAGTTCGATCGCATCCTTGTAAGTTTCAGCGTCTCTAATCATCGAGAATACTTGATCGCTTACCCGGGCGTGGAGCACGTGTAGCTTGTCGGTTTCGGTCCGGACGATGGAGGAGGAGGTGGTGAGGAAGGTTTCGAAACAGCGCATCGTGATCGTGTTCGAGGCTCCTACAGCTTGAGGGTCCAATTCGAGTTTGTCGGGTTTCAGTATCTGATCCATCCCAAAACTTTTGCTAATAAAATTGATGCACCATCAATCAAGCAAAGACTAGTTTGTATGCAAGAACAAATAGGCTTTTATTAGCAAAAGACTTGGAGCACACCCATGCCGATGAACTGGTCCAGAGACTGAGGCAGGGGGGTGGTGAGCAGTCGCCTTTATACCTGGACCAGGGGGGGGAGGAGTCCCGGGCAGGGCCGGCAGGGCCGTGTCCAGGCATGTCACACACACACACACACAGGCAACAAGCTAACAGTGGTTTACCACAGAGATCGAGTGATATGCGGCGGAGGGGGAGGAGGCAGAATCAGAATCATGAATTTGATGATCAAAATGAGTGGCGGAGCAGGCTCGAAGGGCCGAATGGCCTCCTCCTGCTTCTAGTTTCTATGGCTGGAATTTTACCACCCCGCCCGCCACGGGAATCGGAGCGGGCGAGGGGCGGACTGTAGGAACGTCCGTTGACCTCGGGCGGGGTTTTACGGTTTTCAGTATGGAAAATCCAGCCCTTACGTTTCTCGTTCCCCCAGGGCCATCCCTGGTGTGAAGGAAGAGCAAACAGACAAAACAAAACACATAGTTGCTGCTGTTGTATAAATTTACTTGTGATAATCAATCTCTTCCGCAAGATTAGAGGATTTTCTTTTTACAAAATATTTGTTTTAAAAATTGTACAGTACACTATTTACATATTAGTGCAGTGGTACATTTTTTTCCCCAGTATTTACAGGAGGTGTGGATGCATTTACATACATATGGATACACAGATGAGTAAACATATGTACATATATACCAGATATACACATTTCATTTTATATAGGCTCACGTGCGCACACAGCTACATAGCATGTGCACACTTCAGTGCGTCTGGGTCAAAATCCTGGAAGAGCCTACCTCACAGTGTTGTGGGAACCCGTTCACCACACGGTCTGCAGCAGCTCAAGATGCAGACCCACCGCTGCCCTCTCGAAGCTGAGATGAGCAACGAATGCTGGCCTTGGCAGCGGACGTTCTTGCAAAATGAATGTGAAGTGAAAACAGACACGCGCGCATAAAGCTCGGTTTTAGAGGCCAGCAGTTTTTGAAATCTTTCGTATTAATGATTGACTCGGGTTATAATCGATTAAGTGCCCCCGTCTTGATATGGCACCATTCATGAAGTGTGACACAAACTAAAAGTTTAAAGGAAGCTTCACTGATCAAATTGAAATTACATTCGCGGAGCTGATGTCCAGTCCAGTGGTTTTCTAGCGCAGAATCAGACCAGACCATATAATGGTTAGGCCACAGGCTGCCCCCCACCAGACACAGCCGGGCAGCATCAGTATCACAGAATCCTACAGTGCAGAAGGAGGCCATTCGGCCCATCGAGTCTGCACATTCCCACCCAGGCCTGATCCCCACAACCCCAAGCATTTACCCTAGCTAGTCCCCCCAGACACTAAGGGGCAATTTTAGCACGGCCAGTCCACCTAACCAGCATATCTTTGGGCTGTGGGAGGAAACTGGAGCACCCGGAGGAAACCCACGCAGGCACGGGGAGAATATGCAGACTCCACACAGACAGTGACCCAAGCTGGGAATCGAACCTGGGTCCCTGGCGCTGTGAGGCAGCAGTGCGAGCCACCGTGCCACCCAGTGGATCCTATGTGGCCCAGAGGCTTATGGCCAACAGTGGGCAAGATGGCTGCCAGGTATTCTCACGGCCACGGATGTCCTACAATCAGAGGATTGTGAGAGAGAGGTCCAAACTTTGCTTTGTGGGCTTTTGGGGTAAGAATCCTGCTCCCTCCTACATAAGCCATAGACCCAAATGAATATTAACCTATAACGTGGCGCAAAGCTGCTTCCTCGTTGCGTTTGCCTGGCAGAAACACACAGCTGCTTCCTACTTGGGCTGTTCACTTAAATTGACATCAACTGGACCCAACATGTACATGTAAAAGGACCCTGTTGCCTGCAGGTTAAAATACACTCCTGTTTACACTCTACAGTTCTCAGGCAAGTAAATAACTTGGCTAATTTTAACTTTCCACCCACTCATTTTCCAAAAATAGCTCCCACATCTACAGCCTCAGACAAGCATGCACATAGACACGTACATATATAAAAACACAGCTACAAACACACGCAGACACATACATGCATACCTACATACACATGCAGATACATACGTACCTACACATGCAGACACGTACGCACATACCTACAATCACATGCAGACACAAACACACGTACCTACAATCACACACAGATATGTGCGCACATACCTACACACGCAGACACACACACACGTACCTACGAACACACACAGACACATACACATGTACCTACAAACACACATACACATACACACGTACCTACGAATACACGCAGACACACACATACACACGTACCTACGAATACATGCAGACACACACACACGTACCTATGAATACACGCAGACACACACACACGTACCTACGAACACACGCAGACACATACACATGTACCTACGAACACACATACACATACACACGTACCTACGAATACACGCAGACACACACACACGTACCTATGAACACACGCAGACACATACACACGTACCTATGAACACATGCAGACACATACACATGTACTTACAAACACACGCAGACATATACATACATACCTACACACACAGATACATACACACATATCTACAAACACTAACAGATGCAAACGCACACCTACAAACACATGCAGATGTGTACACACACACACCTACAAATGCATAGACACGTACACACATGCAGATGCATACACACATAGCTATAAACAAACGCAGATGCGTACACACACAGCTAGAAACACATGCAGGTCCATAAACACATACCACAAACACACAGATGCATAAACACATGCCTACAAACACACAGATGCATACATACATATCTACATACCTGGTCGCCACACTACCAGAAGAATGTGGAGGCTTTGGAGAGGGTATAGAAAAGATTTACCAGGATGTTGCCTGGAATGGAGGGCATTAGCTATGAGGAGAGGTCAGAGAAACTTGGTTTGTTCTCACTGGAACGACAGAGGTTGAGGGGCGACCTGATAGAAGTCTACAAGATTATATGGGGCATGGACAGAGTGGATAGTCAGAAACTTTTTCCCAGGGTGGAAGAGTCAATTACAAGGGGACACAGGTTTAAGGTGCGAGGGGCAAGGTTCAAAGGAGATGTACGAGGCAGATTTTTTATACAGGGTGGTGGGTGCCTGGACCTCACTGCCGGGGGAGGTAGTGGAAGCAGATATGATAGTGAGTTTTAAGGGGCGTCTGGACAAACACATGAATAGGATGGGAATAGAGCGATATGGTCCCTGAAGAGTAGGGGGTTTTAGTTCAGTCGGGCAGCATGGTCAGTGCAGGCTTGGAGGGCCGAAGGGCCTGTTCCTGTGCTGTAATTTTCTTTGTTCTTTGTACAAACACACAGATGCGTGCACACATATCAAGAAACACACTCAGATGAGTACACACATACCGACAAACACACGCAGATGCAGACAAGTACACACATGAGTAAATAGTACACAGTTGAAAGAGGCCAATTTTAGGGGCTGTATTTACTCGTCATATTTTTCCCAAAGTCTCTTGAAAGGAATGTTTTGCTGCTGATTGGAATTAGTCTGACTTTAAAGAGTCTTAAACTTTGCCGCGTTCAAACTGCACAAACATAAAATACAGTTGGAAGTCTAACTAAGTCTGCTCTCAGCGTCAGACTGAAGCTCTCTGGATACCAAGCACACATTTGTGATCCAAAGCTATTCTCGTGACATCTGGATATGAGGGCTATCGAAATGTCAGGGTGAAGTCAGCAGCAGATTATCATTCTGTAAATGGAGAAGGGTCAGCACTCCCAAAGGCTGGAAATACTTGGGTGCGAAGGATTTTAACTTCCAACAGAATCTTAGTTAGGAGCTGCCTAAACACTCTCGCAGGTTACGGTGAGGGGTGGTGGGGCGGGGGGGGGGTGGTTTAGAATTCCATTAAACGTCATGAACAAAGCAAGAGAGAAAGGTATAACTGGTGATAAAATTAATTTGTCAGCTCTTGCTGAATAACACAGTGGCACAGTGGTTAGCACTGCTGCCTCACAGGGTCCCGGGTTCGATTCCCGGCTTGGGTTAGTCGCTGCGTGGAGTTTGCACGTTCTCCTCATGTCTACATGGGTTTCCTCTGGGTGCTCCTGTTTCCTCCCACACCCCAAAGACGTGCGGGTTAGGTGGATTGGCCTTGCTAAAATTGCCCCTTAAGTGTCCGGGGGACTAGCTAGGTTAAATGCATGGGGTTATGGGGATAGGGTGGGATTGTGGTCGGTGCAGACTCGATGGGCTGAATGGCCTCCTTCTGCACTGTAGGGATTCTAAGGAACACCGGCCAAACATTGAATTCTCTATTCAGGTGGAACTGCACTATCCAGGAAAATAAATCTGTGCAGTAACGGTAGTGTAGGAAACATAGCAACAGGATTCAGCCCTTGAGCCTATTCCTTGCTTTTCAATTAGATCATTATCTCTATCTTAATCCCACTTGCCCGCCTTAGTAACCCATCTCTAAATAGCCTTGCCGAATAAAAACGTATTAAATTTAGCTTTGACATTTTCCAATGACGTTTCAGTCTCAACCATTTGCCGGGTGGGGGTGGGGGGAGGGGGGAGGGGGGCAGTTCCAGGTTTCTATTACCATCTGATATTATCAGATTGATGGTATAGATTGAATTTTAAGGTTACCCCCCTTGCTCTGGACTCCTTCACCAGAGGAAATACTTTCTCTCTATCACTGGGTCCGAATCCTGGAGCTCTCTCACTAACAGCACTGTGGGTGTCCCTACGCCACGTGGACTGCAGCGGTTCAAGATGGAAGCTCCCCACCACCTTCTCAAGGGCAATTAGGGATGGGCAATAAATGCTGGCCCAGCCAGGGATGTCCACAACCTATGAACAAATACCTTTTTAAAAAACTACAAGGTTTAATCATTTTAAACACCTCAACTAGATCATCACTTGACCTTCTAAACACAAGGTTTGCATGCACTTATAATTTAATCCCTCCAACTCAGTTATTAGTCCAGTGAATCTGCATTGCATCTTACCAAGGCCAATATATTCTTTCTGTTTATACTACTGAAAATGTTAAAGGGTGAATCTTTAATAATAGAGTGCAGTGCAGGAGGAGGCCCGTTTGAGTCTGCACCGATAACAATTCCACCCAGTTCCTGTCACCGTAACCCCACGAATGTACCCTGCTAACCCCCCCCGACACTATGGGGCAATTTAGCATGGCAAATCAACCTAATCCCGCACATCTTTGGATTGTGGGAGGAAATCGGAGCACCCAGAGGAAACCCACGCAGATACGGGGAGAATGTGGAAAGTCCGCACAGACCGTGACTCAGGGCTGGAATTGAACGCGGGTCCCTGCCGCTGTGAGGCAGCAGTGCCACCGTGCCATCATGTGATGTTCCTTTCGGGAGAAGGGGTGAGGTGCCTGGGTAAGATGCTTTTTCAATGTAGACTGAATGGGCCGAATGGCCTCCTTTTGCACTGCAGGGATTCTGTGGTAAGGTGAGAACTCATTAGCTCTGACTCAAATCAGTTTTCCCAACACAATGTATGGATTGAAAGTGGGACATCTCTTGGTAACTCTGGCAGCACATTAACGTGGCAGATTAACGTGGATGGCACGGTGGCACAGTGGTTAGCATTGCTGCCCCACAGCGCCAGCGACCCGGGTTCGATTCCCGGCCTCGGGTCGCTGTCTGCGTGGAGTCTGCACGTTCTCTCCGTGTCTGCGTGGGTTTCCTCCGGGTGCTCTGGTTTTCTCCCACAGTCCAAAGATGTGCAGGTTAGGTGCATTGGCCGTGCTAAATTCTCCCCCAGTGTACCCGAACCGGCGCCGAAGTGTGGGGACTAGGGGATTGCAGTGTTAATGTAAGCCAACTTGTGACACTAATAAATAAACTTTAAAACAGATGTGGCACTTTATCCAGTTGCATGCTAGGCGTTGGCATTGCGAGCCAGGAATGGGGATTCCAGCGAGAAGCCACTCTGATGCATTTCTCTCCCTCCTCAGGCCGGCCAAAGCAAGGGGCCATTGTGATTTTAACCAAAGTGTCTCATTTCAATGCCACTCTTCCAGCCGGGTGGAAGGTACAGAGGGGCTGCCGACAACAACAGATTGTATGATCCTCACTCCCAGAAAGTGGCGGGATGGCTGGAGGGAATTGGTGCATCTGGGATGGATAGGGAGGCCGTGGACATATGTTGCAAGGAGCGTTTCTGGCCCTCCATAAAGGGAAGTTGTACCCCTATATCTCCAGATCAGCAACACAGGCCTAACATCCTACTCAGAGCCCCGGCTAAAACCAAATCAGAGTCCCAACGTAAGTAAGTTTATTAGTCACAAGTCAGCTTACTTTAACACTGCAATGAAGTTACTGTGAAAATCCCCTCGTCACCACACTCCGGTGCCTGTTCGGGTACACTGAGGGAGAATTTAGCACGGCCAATGCACCCTAACCAGCACGTCTTGCAGACTGGGAGGAAACCGGAGCACACGGAGGAAACCCACGCAGACATGGGGGGAACATGCAGACTCTGCACAGACAGTGACCCAAGCCGGGAATCGAACCCAGGTCTCTGGGCTGTGAGGCAGCAATGCTAACCACTGTGCCACTCAGGTTCAGTAATTTCCCGATTCGCCTTGTCCATGAATTCTCAGCCACTCACAGAGAATGGCAAGGATCAAGTTAAATGCAGCAAGCTCATTTTTACCTACCCAGCCACTTAGTTAACCTGGAGTTTAAAGTTATGGATAAAACTGATCGGACTTCCAGCCTGAAGAAGGATCAAGCGGAAAAGCATTAGGAATGAGGAACTGAATGGGTAAAAAGGAAAATGATGAGGTTTGGGGCAGGGGCAAGATAGGTTTGGTAACTCAGCTGCTTCTTTGGTTATCGTACTTCAGGATTACCCTCCGACCCTGAGCTATTTATTGGACCAGCCCCATTTCCAATGCTTTTGTTGAAGATCCTACTTTTCTGATTGGTTAGTTGTCAATGGTCATGTGATTACCTCTGGCTACAGTCCTATACATAAATTAAATGTCCACGTGTTTCCAAACGCAGCCAACCAGCCAGACTCAACCAACTGAGACAAGTGAATTCAAGTGACGGACAAGCCAAGAACCTGAAAACCCTACTGATTAGAATTCGAGCTCTTCATTGCTCATTTTACCCAGCCATTAACAGCAGTCTAAAGATATTTTGACTCAAATGTGCGTGTTTCCTATTTACTTCGGATTCTTCTGGCACTCAGTCATCTTAAGTTTGAGGATTCCTTTACTGTGCATTTTTAGAAGATGATGGAATTCCGTTGGCATGGAGTGGACGGATGGCTTGGGCAGCTGATTGTCAAAGTAGTGATGTGACATGACCTTGCCTTCAATATTCTTTGCAAAGGGCCAGAACCCATAAATCCACACCTCTTCACAAAGTTCCAGTGCAAGACTCACAATGATGAGGCCGGTGGAGAGGCGTTTCACCTGGATGCCCCTCGCGCCCCAAAACTCGGTCAAGTGCTTTAAGTACATGGGATTGAAAAAGACAACTTTCTGCTTGGCCTGAAAGTCCTGCAAGGTATAAAGAGCCCTGAAGCTGCGTCCCGTGTTCGTAGTGTAGGAGAAAGCAGGTAGAAGGAGAAGAGCATCATTGTAAACAATCAAGTTTGTGAAAAATGGTCTCCTCCGGTCGTGGAGTTCTGAATACCTGTTGGAGAAAACACGCGTTGTTACTTCACAACATCTTTACCAATTCAATAGGTAGCTTTCTCTTTCTTCTCCTTTTCCACCAGCATCACTCTCTGCCCGCAGCCCCCCCCCCACCCCGCCCTTCCACTCCCCTCCAACACCCTGGCATCCAACACACCACATTCCACACTCAAAGTGATAGCAATGCTAACTATTTCTAAGCCTCTATCCAAATCTATTAGACACAACCAAGAAAGTGATTCCTAGTCTGTGCACTGTGACTGCTGTGTAGGCCCTTCTACAAACAACGTCAGAGGGACCATCTTTCAGAGGAGAGATTGAGCCAAGGTCCTTCTGTCTGTGTGAAAGGTCCTGTAACACAATCCTAGTATAATAAGTAAGCTCTCTCACTCTCTCTTATTTCAATTTCATCTGTGCAGGTTAGGTGGATTGGCCATGCTAAATTGCTCCTCAGTGTCAAGGGGATGATCAAAGTAAAGGTCAAGGGTTACGGGGATAGGGCCTGGGTGGAAAAGTGTGAGGTTATGCACTTTGGAAGGGGGAATGAAGACATAGACTATTTTCTAAATGGAAATCAGAAGCACAAAGGGACTTGGGAGTCCTTGTTCAAGATTCTCTTAAGGTTAACGTTGCAGGTTCAGTCGGCAGTTAGGAAGGCAAATGCAATGTTAGCATTCATGTCGAGAGGGCTAGAATACAAGAGCAGGGATGTACTTCTGAGGCTGTATGAGGCTCTGGTCGACCCCATTTGGAGTATTGTGAGCAATTTTGGGCCCCGTATCTAAAGAAGGATGTGCTGGCCTTGGAAAGGGTCCAGAAGAAGTTCAAAAGAATGATCCCTGGAATGAAGAATTCGTGGTATGAGGAATGGTTGAGGACTCTGGATCTGTACTTGTTGGACTTTAGAAGGATGAGGGGGGATCTTATTGAAACTTACAGGATACTGCGAGGCCTGGATAGGGTGGACGTGGAGAGGATGTTTCCACTAGTAGGAAAAACTAGAACCAGCGGCCTCAGACTAAAGGATCGATCCTTTAAAACAGAGATGTGGAGGAATTTCTTCAGCCAGAGAGTGGTGAATCTGTGAAACTCTTTGCAGCAGAAGGCTGTGGAGGCCAGGTCATTGAGTGTCTTTAAGACAGAGATAGATAGGTTCTTGATTAATAAGGGGATCGGGGTTATGGGGAAAAGGCAGGAGAATGAGGATGAGAAAAATATCAGCCATGATTGAATGGCGGAGCAGGCTCGATGGGCCGAGTGGCCTAACTCTCCTATGTCATATGGTCTTATGGAATTGTTGTCATAGGCTCAACAGGCCGAATGGCCTCCTTCTGCACTGTAGGGATTCTATGATTCTATGCCAAATTTCACCCTATGGCCAGAATTTTCTGATCTCGTAAGTCCCACCACCACTGACAGCGAGACCGGAGAATTTAGCATTCAGCCAAATCTCCATTCACTGCGGCGGGACCGGAAAATTCCATCCGCGAGTGAGGTCAGAGAATTCTGGCCTATACATAAAGTTTAACATTGAATTTTTAGTGTCACAAGTTGACTTATTCTTCAATGAAATAACTGTGAAAATCCCCTGGTCGCCACACTCCAGCACCTGTTCGGGTACATGGAGGGAGAATTTAGCATGGACAATGCACCTAACCAGCACGTTTTTTGGACTGTGGGAGGAAACTGCAGCTCCCGGAGGAAACCCACGCAGACATGGGGAGAACGTGCAGACTCTGCACAGACAGTGACCCAAGCCGGGAATCGAACCCGGGTCCTTGGCGCTGTGAGGCAGCAGTGCTAACCGCTGTGCATATGCATATGCAGATGCAAGCCCAGTTACTTATACAATGCTTTGAAACCTTTATTATCATAGAATATCATAGAAACCCTACAGTACAAAAAGAGGCCATTCGGCCTATCGAGTCTGCACCGACCACAATCCCACCCAGGCCTTACTCCCATATCCCTACATATTTACCCAACTAATCCCTCTAACCTATGCATCTCAGGACACTAAGGGGCAATTTTTAGCTTGGCCAATTAACCTAACCCGCACATCTTTGGACTGTGGGAGGAAACCGAAGCACCCGGAGGAAACCCACGCAGACACGAGGAGAATGTGCAAACTCCACACAGACAGTGACCCAAGCTGGGACTCGAACCCAGATCCCTGGAGCTGTGAAGCAGCAGTGCTAACCACTGTGCTACCGTGCCGCCCTTATTGACTGATGGGATTTACTTATTATTTTACCAGCCTGAAATACTGAAACTGAATGATCCCATGGAATATTATACATAAACAACCACCAATAAAGACCCAGGTGACTCGAGTAGATCTAACTCTTCTTACTGTGTTTCTGGTTTCAATCACACAATCACCAATTAAAGGATGCCTTGTGATTTTTTCATGGATTCCTACTACTCACAAAGGCCCTCTTTGTCAGTTAGCCACTGGACAAACAGTGACCCATCCTTAAATTTGCTCCTTATTTTGAATAATGAAGGAGCACTGAGCTTATCCCTGATGTTTACTCCACGGGTTAAATCGGAATCTCTTTTGGTGTGGCAATCCCGACATCCTAATGTGTGCCAAAACATTTATTTTTCCTAATTTTCCCATGGAATGTGGGCATCACTGGCAAGGCCAGCATTTGTTGCCCAACCTAAATTGCTCTCGAACAGAGTGGCTTTTAGGTCATGGGGCAGTTAAGAGTCAACCACATTGCTGTGGGTCTGGAATCACATGTAGGCACGGCCGGGTAAGGATGGCAGATATCCTTCCCCTAAAGGTCATCAGTGTATTACCTTGTCCCAGTTACACAACCCACCAACTACCCCTTGGCCCAACAGAAACAATGACAGTATCTGACAAGAGGCAGCTGGTGAAGGTGCCCACTCACTTCTCCGCAATGATGCTTGGATTTGCTGTGACCAAATTAGTTTTTGTTCCCACGTCTTGGCTGAACACCCCATCTATAGGAGGGAGGTTGCACCTGGAAAAGAACATGAACACTCAGTTGAAGAACTCCGCAGAATGGCTGCTATTTGGGAGCTGGTCACGGTGACTCCGTCAAACTGTAAAGTTATATTCACCTCTCCGTGAGTGTCCCGTGAATGCCAACTAGCATCACGGGAGTCTTTCAGTCCCGGACCATCACAGAATGTGAATGTAACGCAGGGTGAGACAGAGCTGTTGGATGTTCAGTAATGTCCCCACCTCTCATCATCAAAAATACATCTCCACTGACCGCGCCCTCTGCAATTTCCCAACTGTACTTGGTAATTATAATTATAGAAACAGGATTTGGCAATTCAGCCTCCCAAATCCACTCTGTAATTCAGTAAGATGGCGGCTGGGCTGCAGCTTAACCCCATTTACCTGCTTTGCCTCCATACCTTTTTATACCCATGATGTGGAGCTGCCGGCGTTGGACTGGGGTGGGCACAGTAAGAAGCCTCACAACACCAGGTTAAAGTCCAACAGGTTTATTTGGAATCACGAGCTTTTGGAGCACTGCTCCTTCATCAGGTGAGTGGAGGTTAGTTCGCAAACATATGCCGTTTTTGTGAACTAACCTCCACTCACCTGATGAAGGAGCAGTGCTCCGAAAGCTCGTGATTCCAAATAAACCTGTTGGACTTTAACCTGGTGTTGTGAGACTCCATACTTTTATACCCAGAGCAATCAAAAACCTCCTTTGTCATTCTAGGTGGTAGACGCCCCAAGTTTGGAAGGTGCTGTTGAAGGAGCCTTAATGAGTTGCTGCAGTTGTAAATGGTACACACCGCTACCACTGTGTGTCAGTGGTGAAGGGATTGACTGTTTGTGGATGGGATGCCAATCAAAGAACAAAGAACTATACAGCACAGGAATAGGCCCTTCGGCCCTCCAAGCCTGCACCGATCATGTGTTCCTAACTAGACCATCCGTTTGTATCCCTCTATTCCCAGTCTGTTCATGTGGCTATCTAGATAAGTCTTAAACGATCCCAGCGTGTCCGCCTCAACCACCTTGCTTGGTAGTGCATTCCAGGCCCCCACCACCCTCTGTGTAAAATACGTCCCCCGCATATCTGTATTGAACCTTGCCCCCCTTACCTTGAACTTGTGACCCCTTGTGTTTGTCATTTCTGACCTGAGAAAAAGCTTCCAACTGTTCACCCTATCTATCTATGCCCTTCATAATTTTATAAACTTCTTTTAGGTCGCCCCTCAACCTCCGTCTTTCCAGGGAGAACAACCCTAGTTTACTCAATCTCTCCTCATAGCTAATATCCTCCATACCAGGCAACATCCTGGTAAACCTTTTCTGCACTCTCTCCAAAGCCTCCACGTCCTTCTGGTAGTGTGGTGACCAGAACTGGATGCAATATTCCAAATGTGGCCTAACCAACGTTCTATATAACTGCAACATCATATGCCAACTTTTATACTCTATGCCCCATCCAATAAAGGCAAGCATGCCATATGCCTTCTTCACCACCTTTTCCACCTGTGCTGCCACCTTTAAGGATCTGTGGATTTGTACACCCAGATCCCTCTGTGTGTCTATACTCCTGATGGTTCTGCCATTTATTGTATAGCTCCCCGCTGCATTAGATCTACCAAAATGCATCACTTCGCATTTATCTGGATTAAATTCCATCTGCAATTTCTCCGTCCAATTTTCCAGCCTATCTATATCCTGCTGTATTCTCTGACAATGTTCATCACTATCCGCAACTCCAGCAATCTTCGTGTCGTCTGCAAACTTATTGATCACACCAGCTACATCTTCCTCCAAATCATTTATATATATCACAAACAGCAGAGGTCCCAGTACAGAGCCCTGCGGAACACCACTAGTCACAGACCTCCAATCAGAAAAAGACCCCTCCACTGCTACCCTCTGTCTTCTATGGCTAAGCCAGTTCTGTACCCATCTAGCTAGTTCACCTTTGATCCCGTGAGATTTAACCTTTTGCACCAGCCTGCCATGAGGGACCTTGTCAAATGCTTTACTAAAATCCATGTAGACGACATCCACGGCCCTTCCCTCGTCAATCATTTTTGTCACCTCCTCAAAAAACTCAAGCGGGTTGTTTTGTCTTGAACGGTGTCAAGCTTCTTGAGTGTTCTTGGAGCTGCATTCATCTAGGCAAGTGGAGAGTATTCCATCACAGTCCTGACTTGTCCCATCAAGATGGTGAGCAGACTTTGGAGAATCAGGAAGTGAGTTACTCACCATAGAACTGTCAGCCACTGACCTGCTTTTGGAGCCACTGTTTATATGGTTGACCTGGTTCAGTCAATGACGACACTTAGGACTTTGATGGTAGGGGGATTCAATGATGGTCAATGTCGAGGGGAGATACTACTTGCTGCCGGAGATAGTCATTGCCTGGTGCTGATGTGGCACAAATGTTACTTTCCACTTAGCAGCCGAACCTGAATATTGTTATGGTTCTGCTGCAGAGGGACACAGGCAGCTTCAGTATTGCAAATGGTCCTTAATATTGGACAATCAACTGCAAATATCCCTACTGCTGACCTTATGATGGAGGGGGGGGGGGGGCATCAATGAAACAGCAGAAGATGGTTGGGCCCTAGGACACTCCCCTGGGGGACACCTGCAATGATGTCCCGGGATTGAGATGACTGATCCCCAAATATCACAACCATCTTCCTTTGTGCCGGGCACGACTCCAACCAGTGGAAAGCTTCCCCCCTGATTCCCTTCACTTCAAATTCACCTCCTTGATGCGACACCGTGTCAAATGTTAATGTCGAAGGCAATCACTCTCACCTCACCTCCCGATGCCCCACTGCAGCACTGAGGGAGTGCTGCGTTGCTGGTGGAATCATCTTTCGGATGAGATGTTAAACCGAGGCTCCCTGTCCGCTATGTCCCAATCAATATTTATCCCTCAATTAGCACCGCAAAAAAAACAAATGATCAGTTTTGTGGGGCCTCGCTGTTTGCAAACTAGCTGTGGCACTTCCTGCATTATAATAGCGCCCACACTTCGGTAAACACTTCATTAGTTCTAAAGCAAATTGGGGTAACCCTAAGGTTGTGAAATACAAATCCCTCTCTCTTTCCCACTTTACAATGTCGCACAGAAATAAAACCACTCGAGAGTTTCAGGCTTTTGAAATCTTGTGTCAGAATCTATTCTGATTTTAGTACAGAGAATCCTTGTTTGCACAGTGAGACACTGACATTCCAGTACAGCAAAGCTCTGCGCTTTGTTTTGTTGCTCTGAGTTTTAATTGTTGGTCCTGTTCCCATCCCCCCCCCCCCCCCCCCTCCCCCCCGGAACACAATCTGGTGAATGGGCTCATTCAGTCGGCAGAGCCAATCGGAATGCCTCGTTTGTTTCTGTGACACCTTACCGGAAAACGAAATCAGCCTGATCGATTTCAGCCCCGCAGCTGCTATTGGCCAAAATCCCGCCGTTGCCAATGACAGCGCATCGCTTGTACCGCCGACTGCTGAAGGATGATTCCTGCAAAGCAAGGACAAGCCATCAGAGCAGGCGAAGGTTACTCGGCCATTCCTGTTCCAACAATCCACAATTAGACTGCACTTTCAACATTAAAATGCATCACCAGACGATTCAAAGGAGCATTCGCGAACAAAATCTAACAGCAAGCCACGCAAGGGCATTTCAGTCCATCACGCAAACCAGCCTCCCACGCATTGATCCCGTCTATACCTCCCGCTGTCTCGGGAAAAGCAGCCGGCATAATCAAGGACCCCACGCACCCCGGACATTCTCTCTTCCCCCTTCTTCCGTCGGGAAAAAGATACAACAGTCTGAGATCACGTACCAACCGACTCAAGACAGCGCCAGGGACTCAGGATCGAGCCCCGGCTTGGGTCAATGTCTGTGGAGTCTGCACGTTCTCTCCGTGTCTGCGTGTGCTTCCTCGGGCTGCTCCAGTTTCCTCCCACAGTTCAAAAGACGTGCTGGTTAGGGTGCATTGGCTGTGCTAAATTCTCTCTCAGTGTACCCGAACAGGCGCCGGAGTGTGGTGACTCGGGGATTTTCACAGTAACTCCATGGTACAAAACTCTGGTGCGGCCGCACTTGGAGTATTGCGTACAGTTCTGGTCGCCGCATTATAAGAAGGATGTGGAAGCATTGGAAAGGGTGCAGAGGAGATTTACCAGGATGTTTCCTGGTATTTAGAGAGAAGAAGGTTAAGAGGTGACTTAATAGAGGCATACAAGATGATCAGAGGATTAGATAGGGTGGACAGTGAGAGCCTTTTTCCTCGGATGGTGATGGCTAGCACGAGGGGACATAGCTTTAAATTGAGGGGTGATAGATATAGGACAGATGTCAGAGGTAGGTTCTTTACTCAGAGAGTAGTAAGGGTGTGGAATGCTCTGCCTGCAACAGTAGTGGACTCGCCAACATTAAGGGAATTTAAATGGTCATTGGATAAACATATGGATGATATTGGAATAGTGTAGGTTAGGTGGGCTTTAGATTGGTTTCACAGGTTGGCGCAACATCGAGGGCCAAAGGGCCTGTACTGCGCTGTAATGTTCTATGTTCTATTGTAGTATTAATGCAAGCCTACTTGTGACACTAATAAATAAACTTTAAACTTCTTCTCTGCTGCCATCAGACTTTTGAATGGACTAACCATATGTGAAGCTGATCTTTCTCTACACCCGATCTGTAACTGCAACACTATATTCTGCACCTTCTCCTTTCTTTCTTCCCTATGTACTCTACGAATGATATGTTTTGTCTGTATAGCGCGCAGGAAACAATACTTGTCACTGTATACCAATACCTGTGACAATAATAAATCAATTCAAATTAAATGTAAGAACAGGTGATCTAAAACCTGGTTAAAGAGGAGGGGTTTGAAGAGCACCTTAAATAACAAGAAGTGGAGAGATTTTGGACTTCCTTCCAGGGAATTCCAGATATTAGGGTCCAGGCAGCTGAAGCATGGCCACCAATGGTGAAGTGATAAAAATCATGGATGGACCAGGGGTTGCCAGTGTGCAGAGATCCCAGAGGCCCGAGAAGGATGCAGAGAGAGGGAGGAGCAAGAACACGGAGGGATTTGAAAACAAGCAGGATTTTAAAAAATCAAATATTGCTGGACCAATGTAGGGAGTCTAAAACTAGAGGGCATAGGTTTAAGGTGAGAGGGGAAAGATACAAAAGTGTCCAGAGGGGCAATTTTTTCACACAGAGGGTGGTGAGTGTCTGGAACAAGCTGCCAGAGGTAGTAGTAGAGGCGGGTACAATTTTGTCTTTTAAGACCATAAGACCATAAGACATAGGAGCGGAAGTAAGGCCATTCGGCCCATCGAGTCCACTCCACCATTCAATCATGGTTGATTTCAACTCCATTTACCCGCTCTCTCCCCATAGCCCTTAATTCCTCGAGAATTAAAAAGCATTTACCCGCTCTCTCCCCATAGCCCTTAATTCCTCGAGAATTAAAAAGCATTTAGACAGTTACATGGGTAAGATGGGTAGAGAGGGATATGGGCCAAATGCAGGCAATTGGGATTAGTTTAGGGGTATAAAAAAAAAGGGCGGCATGGACAAGTTGGGCCGAAGGGCCTGTTTCCATGCTGTAAACCTCTATGACTCTATGAGTGAGTGAGCACAGGGCGTGAATTGGTCAGAGCATTGAGTACAGGAGTTGGGTCGTTATGTTACAACTGTACAAGACATTGGTAAGGCCACATTTGGAGTACTGCGTACAATTCTGGTCATCCCGCTACAGGAAGAATATTATTAAACTGGAAAGGGTGCAAAAGGACGTTACTGGGACTGGAAGGTTTGAATAATAAGGAGAGGCTGGGACTTTTCTCCCTGGAACGTAGGAGAATGAGGGCTAACCTTATAGAGATTTATAAAATCATGAGGGGTATCGATAAGGTGAATAGCCAAGGTCTTTTCCCCAGGGTAAGGGGAGTCTAAAACTAGAGGGCATAGGTTTAAGTTGAGAGGGGAAAGATTTAAAAGGGACATGCGGGGCAACCTCTTAATGCAAAGGATGGTGTCTATATGGAAGGAGCTGCCAGAGGAGGTGGTAGAGGCACAATTACAACATTTAAAAGACATTTGGATTAGTAAATGGATTGGGAAAGATTTAGAGGGATTTGTGGGCCTCCAGACAGTAGCGGTGGAAGAATGTTTTTCAGAATGGAGATCTGTAGCGAGTGGTGATCCGCAGGGATCAGTGCTGGGACCTCTGTTGTTTATCGTATATATAAATGATCTGGAGGAAAATGTGGGTAGTCTAGTAAGCAAGTTTGCGGATAACATAAAGTTTGGTGGAGTTGCTGATAGTGCCGGGGATTGACAGAGGATACAACAGGATATAGATAGGTTGGAGATTTGGACACAAAAATGGCAGATGGAGTTTAATCCGGACAAATGCGAAATGATGCATTTTGGAGGATCAAATTTAGGTGTGAATTATACTGTAAATGGCAGAACCCTTCGGAACATTAACATACAGAGGGATCTGGCATGTAGGTCCACAGTTCCCTAAAAGTGGCAACACAGGTGGCCAAGGTGATTAAGAAGGCATATGGCATGCTTGCCTTCATCAGCCAGGGCATTGAGTACAGGAGTTGGCAAATGATGTTGCAGCTATGTAAAACCTTGGTTAGGCCGCATTTGGAGTATTGCGTGCAGTTCTGGTCACCACACTACCAGGAGGACGTGGAAGCTTTGGAGAGAGTGCAAAGATGGTTCACCAGGATGTTGCCTGATCTCGAGGGGGTTGGTTATGAGGAGAGGTTGAATAAACTAGGATTGTTTTCACTGGAAAGACGGAGGGTGAGGGGAGACCTGATAGAGGTCTACAAAATTATGAGAGACTTAGACAGGGTGGATAGTCAGAGGCTTTTTCCAAGGGTGGAAGTGTCAAAAACAAGGGGGCACAGGTTCAAGGTGAGAGGGGGCAAGTTTAAGGGAGATGTGCGGGGGGGAGGTTTTTCACACAGAGAGTGGTGGGTGCCTGGAACGCACTGTCAAAGCAGGTGGTGGAAGCAGGCACATTAGCAACATTTAAGAGGAATCTAGGTGGGTACATGAATAGGGAGGGAATAGAGGGATACGGATCATGTAAGGGCAGAAGCCTTTTTTTTTAGTTTCGTTAGGGCATCATGATTGGCACAGGCTGAGCTGTACTTTTCTTTGTTCTTTGTTAGTTGGGCCAAACGCAGGCAAATGAGACTAGTTCAGTGCAGGAAACCTGGGTGACAAAGGGCCCATTTCCGTGCTGTATATCTCTATGACTCTATGATTCTATGAGACTTTTGTGAGAGTTAGGAAACAGGTAGCAGAGCTTTGGATGAGCTGGAGTAAGAGGATGATGGAAAACTAAAGGCTGGTCAGGAGAGCTTCCCGCTAACCTGGGAAGGAGTTAAGCCTAATGCGCCATAAATGATAGTGAGGAAATCCTGCCCCAAAATAAATAGGACTAAATATATTTTGCTCATTAGCTCATCCAATTGCGGCACGCTGGCACAGTGGTTAGCACTGCTGCCTCACAGCGCCAGGTACCTGTGTTCGATTCCCAGCTCGGGTCACTGCCCGTGCGGAGTCTGCACGTTCTCCCCGTGTCTGGGTGGGTTTCATCCGTGTGCTCCGGTTTCCTCCCACAGCCCGAAAGACGTGCTGGTTAGCTGCATTGGCCATGCTAAATTCTCCCACAGTGTTACCCGAACAGGTGCCAGAGTGTGGCCACTAGGGGATTCTGACACAGAATAAATTAACAAATAAATAAATCCCAGGCCTCCCTGCCCCAGCTAATAAATTTGGCCAAAGCCAAGTTGCTCCTTGACGGTTGAAACTGAGGGAAAGTGGCGGAGTGGGCCAGTGGGTCTTTCCTTCCTTCCTTGTGTGGAGGCAGTCCACTGAGGGTATGTCAGATCCCTTTAGCTTGTGCACTCAATGTGCTGTAACATGCAGCGAGACAAGGGCAATTTCAACATCTGCCAAACTGACACATCTGGGCTGGAAAAAAAAATGCAGCCTCGGATTCTTTCCACGAAACAAGCAGCCGTGTTGAAAGAGGCACAGGAAAGGTTTCCCAACATTGCAGTGCAACCTTTTGTCGGGAATAAAACACTTTTGCCAACTACAGAACGGTGGGGCCCTGTCGAAAACGCAGCTCCTACCTTGGGAAAAATAGTAAAAATGGGCTGAGTGATTTTCAGTTTCTTCTTGGGTTCAGCATCATATGTGAGCTCCGTCCCCATTGGCGTGTTCTTCTGAGTGACCAGGCAGTCGTCCACAGCATTACAGCACCTCTTTAGCTCTGATCTGAAAAACAGGCAGATATCAACAATCAGCCAACACTAGTTTCACGACCGTGTCAGGTCTCCGCGATCGCCTTTGTACAGAGGAAATGAAAGGAGGTCAGAACGAAAATATAAACAGGAAAAGTCTCACCTTAATTTTCTATCTAATTTCCACCTCCAACACTGTTCCAACCCCAAGATCAATGTGAACTCAAATACCACCACCTCGCCTTCGGATGGGGCTTTTTTTTCAAGAACTTTCAGACTCAGCATTCATGTCAATAATTTCAGATCATAGCCATCGCTTGCATTTCCTCGGACAGATGGTGCTGACAATGGTTTTACGGTAACCATTTATACTCACTCCCCCCCCTGCACCATCTTTACTCATTCCGACACCCACAAATCGCACCATTATCCTTTCCATCATTTAATCACTGCTGTCCTCCAGGCTGTTGCAGGCTTTGATGTCAGCCTTTAAATTGACCACAACTTTAGACTTCAAGTAACCAGAACAAGTCACGGAGTTCTCTTAACCAGCTGTTCTAAGGCAAGCTATGTAACGAGACACAGGTCAGTGCCAGTTACGAGCCAGAGCCCAGAATTCAGGAATGCTCGTGTAGTTATAGGTTCACATTCGATTACAAGTAATCAGCATATAACAATCAAGGTATAGGAGATATCTCTATCCACTCACAGTTATTGATTAAGATTACATCATTCATAAGATACGGACATTAAAATCAATCACAATCACCTCACACTCGCTTAATTATAATATCCAATCAGTGTGAAGATTTAGTTATCAGTGATGTCCCAGTTTGCTTTGGTCTCGAACTTTAAATCTAAAGTTGTGATCAATTTAAAGTCTGACATCAAAGCCTGCAACAGCCTGGAGGACAGCAATGATTAAATGATGGAAAGGATAATGGTGCAATTTGTGAGTGTTGGAATGAGTAAAGATGGTGCAGGGGGGGAGTGAGTATAAATGGTTACCGTAAAACCATTACCAGTCACAACTCGTGGTACACATCGGTACCAACGACAAAGGTAAGAGAAGGGACGGGGAATTAAAGCAGGAATTAAGGGAGCTAGGGTGGAAGCTGAGAGCCAGGACAAACCATGTGGTCATCTCTGGTTTGTTGCCGGTGCCACGTGCTAGCGAGTTGAGGAACAGGGAGAGAGTGCAGATAAACACGTGGCTGCAGGGATGGTGTAGGAGGGAGGGTTTCAGTTACATGGATAATTGGAGCACGTTCTGAGGAAGGTGGGACCTGTACGAACAGGACGGTTTGCACCTGAACCAGAGGGGCACCAATATCCTGGGAGGGAAATTTGCTACGGCTCTTCAGGGGGGTTTAAACTAAATTGTCAGGGGGATGGGAAAAGGAGCTGTAGTCCAGAAGCTAGTATTGAGTGTAGTGAGGTATTGAGGAAGATATCAAGGTTGCAGGAGTGTACCGGCAGACAGGAAGGTGGATTGAAGTGTGTCTACTTCAATGCAAGGAGCATCCGGAATAAGGTAGGTGAACTTGGAGTGTGGTTTGGTAGTTGGGACTACGATGTTGTGGCCATTACGGAGACATGGTTAGGACAGGGACAGGGACAGGAATGGTTGTTGGAAGTTCCAGGGTATAGATATTTCAGTAGGAGTAGGGAAGGTGGTAAAAGAGGTGGAGGAGTAGCATTGTTAATCAAGGATAGTTTAACGGCTGCAGTAAGGCAGTTCGAGGGGGATCTGGCCACTGAGGTAATATGGGCTGAAGTTAGAAATAGGAAAGGAGCGGTCACGTTGTTAGGAGTTTTCCATAGGCCCCCAAATAGTAATAGAGATGTGGAGGAAGAAATTGCAAAGCAGATTATGGATAGGTGTGGAGGTCACAGGGTAGCTGTCATGAGTGACTTTAACTTTCCAAAAATTGATTGGAACCTTTATAGGTCGAATAGTTCTGATGGGGCAGTTTTTGTACAGTATGCGCAGGAGGGTTTCCTGACACAATATGTGGATAGGCCGACAAGAGGTGGGGCCACATTGGACTTGGTACTGGGTAATGAACCGGGCCAAGTGTTAGATTTGTTTGTAGGAGAGCACTTTGGAGACAGTGACCACAATTTGGTGTCTTTCATTATTGCAATGGAGAGGGATAGGGCCATACGGCAGGGCAAGGTTTATAATTGGGGGAGGGGTAATTATGATGGGATTAGGCAAGAATTAGGGAGCATAAGATGGGAACAGAAACTGTCAGGGAAAGGCACAAATGAAAAGTGGAGCTTGTTCAAGGAACAAATACTGCGTGTCCTTGATAGGTATGTCCATGTCAGGCAGGGAGGAAATGGCCGAGTGAGGGAACCATGGTTCACAAAAGAGGTTGAATGTCTTGTCAAGAGGAAAAAGGAAGCGTATGTAAGGATGAGAAAACAAGGTTCAGTTGGGTCACTTGAGGGTTACAGGGTAGCAAGGAATGAGCTAGAAAAAAGGCTTAGGAGAGCCAGGAGGGGGCATGAGAAATCCTTGGTGGGTTGGATGAAGGAAAACCCCAAGGCTTTTTACTCATATGTGAGAAATAAAGGAATGACCAGGGTGAGGTTAGGGCCGGTCAAGAATAGTAGTGGGAAATTGTGCATGGAGTCAGAAGAGATAGGAGAGGCGATGAATGAATACTTTTCTTCAGTGTTCACCAAGGAGAGGGGCTATGTTTTTGAGGATGAGAGTGTGATACAGGCTGATAGGCTGGAGGAGGTAGATGTTCTGAGGGAAGATGTATTAGCAATTTTGAAAAACATGAGGGTCGATGAGTCCCCTGGGCCAGATGGGATATATCCTAGGATTCTTTGGGAGGCAAGGGATGAGATTGCAGAGCCTTTGGCTTTGATCTTTGGGTCCTCACTGTCCATGGGGATAGTGTCAGAGGACTGGAGAGTGGCAAATATTGTTCCTCTGTTCAAGAAAGGAAATAGGAATGACCCTGGTAATTATAGGCCAGTTAGTCTTACTTCGGTGGTCGGTAAGTTAATGGAAAAGGTCCTGAGGGATAGGATTTATGACCATTTGGAAAGATGCAGCTTAATCCGGGATAGTCAACATGGATTCGTGAAGGGTAAGTCTTGCCTCACAAATTTGATTGAATTCTTTGAGGAGGTAACTAAGTGTGTAGATGAAGGTAGAGCAGTTGATGTCATAAACATGGATCTTAGTAAGGCGTTTGATAAGGTTCCCCATGGTCGGCTCCTGAAGAAAGTAAGGAGGTGTGGGATAGAGGGAAATTTGGCCGATTGGATAAGTAACTGGCTATCTCATAGATGTCCCAAGGCATGGTACATTGGGGAAACCATGCAGACACTACAACAACGGATGAATGAACACCGCTCGACAATCACCAGGCAAGACTGTTCTCTTCCTGTGGGGGAGCACTTCAGCAGTCACGGGCATTCAGCCTCTGATCTTCAGGTAAGCGTTCTCCAAGGCGGCCTTCACGACACACGACAGTGCAGAGTCGCTGAGCAGAAACTGATAGCCAAGTTCCGCACACATGAGGACGGCCTAAACCGGAATGTTGGATTTATGTCACGTTATCAGTAATCCCCACAGCTTGCCTCCTGGGCTTGTAGAATCTCACTAGCTGTTCTGTCTGGAGACAATACACATCTCTTTAACCTGTGTTTAATGTTCCCTCCACCCACATTGTCTGTACCTTTAAGACCTGGCTGGCTGTAGGATTCGCATTCTAATCAGTATTCTGCAACTTGATTTTGTCTGTTTGCACTGTTTGAGAGCACTACATCTGACGAAGGAGCAGTGCTCCGAAAGCTTATGGTATTTGCTACCAAATAAACCTGTTGGACTTTAACCTGGTGTTGTGAGACTTCTTATCTCATAGAAGACAGAGGGTGGTGGTGGATGGAAAATTTTCTGACTGGAGACCAGTTACCAGCGGTGTACCATAGGGATCAGTGCTTGGTCCTCTGCTATTTGTGACATTTATCAATGACTTGGAGGAGGAGGCTGAAGGGTGGGTCAGTAAATTTGCTGATGACACTTCTAATTCCTGATGACTTTTTTTTAAAAAAAGCTATTATCCAATTAAAACTAATTCAACGGCTTATGCTTAGGGAGCTTTTACGCAGATTATTGAATTCACATGCTCTTGCTGCTGTGTGCATGATCAATTCCATGGGTTATACTCTTTAGAAATGGGCACCCAATCAGAAAATAGAAACTGATTGGAAAATTGGGAATAAAATTACTTTCCTCTTTGTCCCTCCCTTCTTCACTTGTGTGCATGAAGCATTCATGGATTGGATATGATAAATATTAGGGGTAAGAAAAGCTGTATCCTTTGCTGTGCTATAACAGTAGCAATGTGAATGGGGAATTCTAGGTAATGTCTTAATTTCTGTCACAAAATATCCCCAACTGACCAAGAATCAGCCTAATGTTACCATAATTCCTTAGGAGTGTACAAGTAGAGCGCAATTAAGTAAACCTATCATTTTGGTTTTCTTTACAACAGTAAAATAGAGCAGCTATATATACTGTTCTTTTAAAAAAAGCTTCTTCTGAGATTCTTAAATCTGGAGAGGGGAAAAGGTGGCCTGAAAGTGAGGATTTGTGGTTTATACAAGAAAAACCTGGTAGGGCCTGGGTGGGATTGTGGTCGGTGCAGACTCGATGGGCCGAATGGCCTCTTTCTGTACTTTAGGGTTTCTATGATCTTTCGATGATCTTTCTATGACACCAAGTGGATGAGGTGGAGGGCTGTTGTAGGCTGCAAAGAGACACTGATAGGATGCAGAGCTGGGCCGAAAAATGGCAGATCGAGTTTAACCCTGATAAGTGCGAAGTGATTCATTTTGGTAGGACAAATTTGAATGCAGATTACAGGGTCAACGGCAGGGTTCTGAGGAATGTGGAGGAACAGAGAGATCTTGGGATTCATATCCACAGATCTCTGAAGGTTGCCACTCAAGTGGATAGAGCCGTGAAGAAGGCCTATAGTGTGTTAGCATTTATTAACAGGGGGTTTGAGTTTAAGAGCCGTGGGGTTATGCTGCAACTGTACAGGACCTTGGTGAGACCACATTTGGAATATTGTGTACAGTACTGGTCACCTCACTATAAGAAGGATGTGGAAGCATTGGAGAGAGTGCAGAGGAGATTTACCAGGATGCTGCCTGGTTTAGAAGGTAGATCTTATGAGGAAAGATTGAGGGAGCTAGGGCTTTTCTCTTTAGAGCGGAGGAGGATGAGAGGCGACTTAATAGATGTTTATAAGATGATGAGGGGGATAGATAGAGTGGACGTTCAGAGACTATTTCCTCGGGTGAATGTAGCAGTTACTAGGGGGCATAACTATAAGGTTCATGGTGGGAGATATAGGAGGGATGTCCGAGGTAGGTTCTTTACTCAGTGAGTGGTTGGGTGTGGAATGGACTGCCTGCTGTGATAGTGGAGTCGGACACTTTAGGAACTTTCAAGCGGTTATTGGATAGGCACATGGAGCACACCAGAATGATAGGGAGTGGGATAGCTTGATCTTGGTTTCGGATTAAGCTCGGCACAACATCGAGGGCCGAAGGGCCTGTACTGTGCTGTACAGTTCTATGTTCTATATCACTTTTTCCAGTTCCAGGTGACTAATTTAATGAATTCTCTCAGACTAAAGCCCTTGGTGTTTATCTGTGAAGACTTTTATAAGGACCCATTTTTTCTCATAGCTATGATGTGATTAAAGTCAAAGAGGTTTACAGCATGGAAACAGGCCCTTTGGCCCAACTTGTCCATGCTGCCCTTTTTTGTAAACCCTAAAGCTAGTCCCAAATGCCCACTTTTGGTCCATATCCCTCTATACCCATCTTACCCATGTAACTGTCTAAATGCTTTTTAAAAGACAAAATTGTACCCGCCTCTACTACTACCTCTGGCAGCTTGTTCCTGACATTCTCTGTGTGAAAAAATTCCCCCTCTGGATGCTTTTGTATCTCTCCCCTCTCACCTTAAACCTATGCCCTCTAGTTTTAGACTTCCCGACCTTTGGGAAAAGATATTGACTATCTGGCTGATCTACGCCCCTCATTATTTTATAGACCTCTTGCAGGCCACCCCTCAACCTTCTATGCTCCAGAGAAAAAAGTCGCAGTCTATTCAGCCTCTCCTTATAACTCAATCCATCAAGTCCCGGTAGCATCCAAGTAAATCTCTTCTGCACTCTTTCTAGTTTAATAATATCCTCTCTGTAATAGGGTGACCAGAACTGTACACAATATTCCAAGTGTGGCCTTACCAATGTCTTGTACAACTTCAACAAGACGCCCCCAACTCCAGTATACAGTGTTCTGATTAATGAAACTAGCATGCTGAATGCCTTCTTCATCACTCTGTCCACCTGTGACTCCACTTTCAAGGAAATATGAACAAGTACCCCTAGATCACTTTGTTCTGTAACTCTCCCCAACGCCCTACCATTAACTGAGTAAGTCCTGCCCTTGTTCAATCTACCAAAATGCATCACCTCGCACTTATCTAAATTAAACTCCATCTGCCATTCGTCAGCCCACTGGCCCAACTGATCAAGATCCTGTTGCAATCGGAGATAACTTTCTTCACTGTCCACCAATCTTGGTGTCATCTGAAAACTTACTAACCATGCCTCCTATATTCTCATCCAAATCATTAATATAAATGACAAATAACAGTGGATCCAGCACTGATCCCTGAGGCACACCGCTGGTCACAGGCCTCCAGTTTGAAAAACAACCCTCTCCAACCACCTTCTGACTTGTGTCATCAAGCCAATTTTGCTAAGCCTTGCTAAGGTCCATGTAGACAACATCAACTGCACTGCCCTCATCTACCTTCTTGTTTACCCCTTCAAAAAACTCAATCAAATTTGTGAGACATGATTTTCCACTCACAAAGCCATGCTGACTGTCCCTAATCAGTCCTTGCGTCTCTAAATGCCTGTAGATCCTGTCTCTCAAAATACCTTCCAACAACTTACCCACCACAGATGTGAGGCTCACTGGCCTGTAGTTCCCAGGCTTTTCCCTGCAGCCCTTTGTAAACAAAGGCACAACATTTGCCACTCTCCAATCTTCAGGCACCTCACCTGTGACTATCGATGATACAAATATCTCTGCTAGGGAACCAGCAATTTCCTCCCTAGCCTCCCACAATGTCCTGGGATACACTTCATCAGGTCCTGGGGATTTATCTACCTTGATGCACTTTAAGACTTCCAGCACCTCCTTCTCAGTAATATGTACAGTCCTCAAGACATCACTATTTATTTCCCCATGTTCCCTAACATCCATGCTTTTCTCAACAGTAAATACTGATGAGAAATATTTATTTAGGATCTCACCCATCTCTTGTGGATCTGCACATAGATGACCTTGTTGATCCTTAAGAGGTCCAACACGCTCCCTTGTTACTCTTTTGCCTTTGATCTATTTGTAGAAGCTCTTTGGATTCTCCTTTGCCCTATCTGCCATAAAAATCTCGCGTCCCCTTTTTACCCTCCTGATTTCTCTCTTAACTCTATTCCTGCACCCCCTATCGTCTTCAAGGAATTCACTTGATCCCAGATGCCTCTGCATGTCATGTGCCTCCTTCTTCTTGACCAGGGTCTCAATATCCCGAGTCATCCAGGGTTCCCTACTTCTGCCGGCCTTGTCCTTCACTCTAAGAGGAAGGTGCTTACCCTGAACCCTGGTTAACACACTTTCCAAAGCCTCCCACTTACCAGATGTCCCTTTGCCTTCCCACAGACGCCCCCAATTAACTTTTGAAAGTTCCTGCCTGATACCATCAAAATTGGCCTTGCCCCAATTTAGAAGTTTAACTTTTGGGCCAGACCTATCATTCTCCATAGCTATCTTAAAGCTAATAGAATTATGGTCACTGGTCCCAAAGTGATCCCTCCCTAACCCTTCTGTCACCTGCCCTTCCTTATTTCCCAAGGGGAGGTTAAGTTTTGTCCCCTCTCTAGTTGGGCCATCCACATACTGAATAAGAAATTCCTCCTGAACATACTTTTTAAAAGTGATGTTTAAAAGTGTGTGAATATTAATCCTTTCACAGGCTCTCACAGGCCTGCCTGCAGATTCCTTCCTTCTATCCGTCTCTACCCATCCACCCACCACATTTTCCCTGGCTCTGCATCAGCAGGCAAAACATCTCTAACTCTTGTTCTAGCAACAGGTCAGTTCCTTGAAATGTTAACTCCACAGATGCTGAGTGTTTCCGGCCTTTTTTTGTTTTTAATTTCCGATTTGCCTTTGTGTGAATTTGAACAAGGTGCATGATTCAGGATCAAGCTGAGCTGCGTCCAGAGAGGGAAAATATTTTGATCCCTTTATAATCTCTCCCTCAATGTCAGTGAAACAAAGGTAATCGTCATTGACTTCGGGAAGCCTGGTGGAGGACACGCTCCTGTCTACATCAACAGTGATGAAGTGGAAATAGTCAAGAGCTTCAAGTTTCTCGTGTCCAGATCACCAACAATCTGTCCTGGTCCCTCCACGCCGATCTATAGTTAACACAACCCACCAATGCCTCTACTTTCTCAGGAGGCTAAGGGAATTTGACATGTCCTCTACCATTCTCACCAATTTTTACAGATGCACCATAGAAAGCATTATTTCTGGCTGTATCACAGCTTGGTATGGCTCCTGCTCTGCCCACGACCGCAAGAAACTACAGAGAGTCGTGAATGTAGCCCAGTCCATCACACAAACCAGCCTCCTGTCCATTGACTCCGCCTACGCTTCCCACTGCCTAGGGAAAGCAGCCAACATGATCAAGGATCCCACGCACCCCGGACATTCTCTCTTCCACCTTCTTCCGGCGGGAAAAGATACAGAAGTCTGAGATCACGTACCAACCAACTCAAGAGCAGCTTCTTCCCTGCTGTCACCGGACTTTTGAAAGGATCTATCATATATTAAGCTGATCTTTCTCTTCACGCTATCTGTAACTGCAACACTCTATTCTGCACCCTCTCCTTCTCCCCTATGTACTCTATGAATGGCATGCTTTGTCTGTATAGTGTGCAAGAAACAATATTTTCCACTGTATCTCAACACGTGACAATAATAAATCAATTCAATTCATATTGATAATGTTGCTTGTGATGAATAGACTGGAACTTGGTTTGGAGCTGTCACCAGCAAGGTGAGTTGTAGGGGATCCACAGGGGAAGTGGATACTTTTTTTGCAGTTCCTGGATGCACACTTTGGGAGATAGGAACCTAGAATCCCTACAGTTCAGGAGGCCATTCAGCCCATCGAATCTGTACCAACAACAATCCCACCTAGGCCCTATCCCCGTAACCCCACATATTTACCCTACTAATCTCTCTAACCTATACATCCCGAGACACGAAGGGGCAATTTAGCATGGCCAATGCACCTAACCCACACATCTTCGGAGCGTGGGAGGAAACCGGAGCACCCGGAGGAAACCCACACAGACACGGGGAGAAGGTGCAGACTCCACACAGACAGTGACCCAAGCCGGGAATCGAATCCGGGTCCCTGGCGCTGTGAGGCAGCAGTGCTAACCAGTGTGCTACCGTGCCGCCCAATCTCTTCTTCTCCATTAAAATATAAGGGAAGGGAAGGTGGAGGCCATTTAGCTTCTCCAGCTGGTTTCTCCAGCGCCGAGAAGCCCGCTAGTATAAAGTGGAGACATCCCAACAGTGTGACAGCGCAACAGCAGAAGAATTGGAAAACCATTTAATAAAGACACACATTGAGGAATACACTGGGTTGGTGCCGTGAACAAGATGTGGGGGCCTCTGTTTAAACTCAAGCGCTCCTTTCTTCGCCATGTTACTGCTATTTGACCTGCGCTCACCTTTAACCTGTCAACACTGGTTATGGTCCCAACTCTGGTTGGACATTTTCTGGAACATATCTACTTGTGATCTCCTGTCTCCGACTGCTCTACCCAGTTGGAAGATATTTCTTTTAGCCCACTCTTGTTTTTTTTTGATAGGCGGTCAAAGCAATTGAAGAGAAAGGTCACACCGTTTTTAAATACTCCCCCTCACAGCACCAGGGACCCAGGTTCGATTCCCGGCTTGGGTCACTGTCTGTGTGGAATCTGCACGTTCTCCCCGTGTCTGCGTGGGTTTCCTCCGGGCGCTCTGGTTTCTTCCCACAATCCGAAGATGTGTAGGTTAGGTGGATTGACGATGCTAAATTGGCCCTCAGTGTCCCAGGATGTGTAGGTTGTGGGGGATTAGCAGGGTACATGCATGTGGTTATGGGGATAGGGCGGGTGTTGGGGGGGCGGATAGGATGGTCTGTTGGAAAGTCAGTGCAGATGGGCCGAATGCAGGGACTCTCTGATTCTCAGTGCTTCCCCCTTTACGTGCAGCAACTAATGAAGAAGCAGCCACAGGTGTTCCCAACGAGGGAGATGAGACAAGGAGGCAGCAGTCCAAGATGATGAGCGGACCATGAGCCCCCTCTTCATCCGCCACCAATGTTCCTTGCAACATCATGTAGGGAAATTCAGCCTGGACATTGCGCAGAATTTCCAGGATACCAGTTGCTCCTGGTGTCAAGGCCTTTTATAATGTCAATAGTGACTCAGTGGGGAGCACGCTCAGGTGGCGGCGTGGGGGTAATGTCACAGGATTAGTAATCCCCAGGCCCAGGCTAATGCTCTTTGGACACAGGTTCAAACCCCAAACCCCAGAAGGTCCCTTTGTTCTTCGGAACTTCCCAGTGTCAAACTTTGCATAGCATACTTCCTTGTCGAATTACTCCTTCCAAAGTGTATCACTCACACTTTTCAGGGTTAAATTCCATCTGCCACTTATCCGCCCATTTGACCATCTTGTCTATACATTCCTCTAACCCAAGACAGTCAACCTCACTGTTAACCACCCGGCCAATCTTCCTCCAGTATTGTAAGATGCAATGATTCTTTGTAGGGTTAGAATCAAGTTTAATGCTCAGGATCATGAGATTGAACAACCTGCAAAACAAGTCAGTGCAGCGAGCCTGGCACTTGTATGGACCTGCCAACAGATTAACAGCTTCAACAAGACTGCTCCTTTCCAAATTCTTATTTCATAACATTTCTATGCGGGATGTGGTTAAAATTAGAACACGCAGGCAAAGTACAACAAGCCGAAGAGAGAAAATACAAAAGCTAAAGTTTCAGGCTGGGACCCTTCATCAGAGTTCTGGAGCGCCTATTTAAAAATACAACTCAGATGCACCAGGTTTACTAAATCTCCTCAATTATGTATCATTATGCTTATAGTTACTATTCGCTGGTCTCAACAGCAAACAATACTGTTTTTGGGGTGCAGAGTTACGTAGGTGATAATTTCACCAATGCACTGAGTTTGTAAACCCTATCTAAGTGTTGAACAAACTGGCAGAATCCCTGTAGAAAGAAGAAGGTTAACCTGATAGAGATCGTTAAGATTATGGAAGTGATTGATTGGGTTTCCTTAGAGGGCAGCACGGTGGCACAGTGGTTAGCACTGCTGCTTCACAGCTCCAGGGTCCCGGGTTCGATTCCCGGCTCGGGTCACTGTCTGTGTGGAGTTTGCACATTCTCCTCGTGTCTGCGTGGGTTTCCTCCGGGTGCTGCGGTTTCCTCCCACAGTCCAAAGATGTGCGGGTTAGGTTGATTGGCCAGGTTAAAAATTGCCCCTTAGAGTCCTGGGATGTGTAGGTTAGAGGGATTAGCGGGTAAATATGTGGGGGTGGGGCCTGGGTGGGATTGTGGTCGGTGCAGACTCGATGGGCCGAATGGCCTCCTTCTGCACTGTAGGGTTTCTATGATTTCTATGAATAGGTGGGATTATTCAGCCTCGTTTGAGCGAGACTGGAAAATCCCACCCGAGGTCAACGGACATTTCCATTGTCCGTCCCTTGCCCGCTCCGATTCCGTGTTGGGAGGGGTGGAAGAATTCCGGCACGTGGGTGAGATTTTCTAGCCCTTCCGACTGGCAGGTCTTCCAGTCTTGCCACCCCCCACGATGGGTTCCAAGGCAGTGGGACAGGGGAGCCACGCAAAACGCGGTTGACATCAGCGGGACTGGATCCCCTCGGCGACCAATAGCTTCCTCCATCGGAGAATACGCTGTGGGTGGGGCGGTAAAACCCCGCCCCACGTTTCCAGTTTGCAGGCAAGTCCAGAGTGTAGGGCGATAAATAGAAGATAGTCACTGATAAACCAAATGTGCTATTCAGGAGGAACCCTTTCCCAAAGAGTGGGAACTGTATAGCATGTCTGTAAAACATGCAAGAAACAATACTTTTCACTGTATACTAATACATGTGACAATAATAAATCAAATCAAATCAAATCAAACTTGCTACCACCAGGAGGTGAGGCAAATAACATGGATGAAGTCAACAACGATTTATATTAAAACAGCTCAGTTAACTCAATGAAATATCCCAGAGTCCTTCACTGGAGCAATATACAACAAAATATGACATCCAGGCACATAAGGAGATATTAAGTGACATGACCAAAACCTTCATCAAAAGGGAGCATCTGGTGGCACACTGGTTAGCACTGCTGCCCCACAGCGCCAAGGACCCGGGTTAGATTCCAGATTTGGGTCACTGTCTGTGTGTAGTTGGCACATTCCCCCCATGTCTGCGTGGGTTCCCTCCGGGCGCTCCGGTTTCCTTCCACAGTCCGAAAGACGTGTTGGTTAGGTACGTTGGCCATGGTAAGTTCTCCCTCAGTGTACCCGAACAGGTGTCGGAGTGTGGCGACTTGGGGATTTGCACAGTAACTTCATTGCAGTGTTAATGTAAGCCTACTTGTCACACTAATAAATAAACTTTTGTACCCTGTAAGGGGACAATCTGCCGGGAGGATCACATGACCCGGGTAACCAAGGGAGGGGGAATCATCCTAGCAAGCCTGGGCTCCTGTATCAGTTCGATCCTGGAAGCTGGCTGGCAGCCTTGAGGCTGCAAGCCTCTGTATTGTAGTTACGTGGAAATTAACATTGCGGTTGTTATTTACCCAACTGGTGAACAGGAATTATGACAGCGTCTTAAAGGAAGAAAGCTGGTAGAGTCGAACGGGTGTAGGAGGGTATCCCAGAGCTCAGGGCCAAGGCAACCCCACCAAACTGTCAATGCACAAGAAGACAGAATTAGAGGAGCCCAGATATCTCAACAGACTGTTGGATTGAGTTGAATTAGAATCATAGAATCCCTACAAAGCAGAAGGAGGCCATTCGGCCCATTGACCCAGAACCGACCACAATCCCACCCAGGCCCCTATCCCCATAACCCCATGCATTTACCCTGTCAATCCCCCTGAAACCAAAGGGCAATTTAGCATGGCCAATCCACCTAACTCACACACCTTTAGACTGTGGGAGGAAACTGGAGCACCCGGAGGAAACTCACGCAGACACAAGGCGAATGTGTAAAGTTCACATAGACAGTGACCCTAGACCGGAATTGAACATGGGTCCCTGGCGCTGTGAGGGAGCAGTGCTAACCACTGTACCACCGTGCCAAAAGGGAATCTAAATGAAGATGAGGTAGAAAAGAATAGAAGGATATGATAGAAAAACAGAAATTGCTGGAAAATCTCAGCAGGTCTGACAGCATATGTGGAGAGAGAATAGAGTCAACGTCTCGCGTCTGGATGACCCTTTGTCAGAGAAGGATATGGTGATGAATTTAGCTGGAGAGGGATATGGAGAGGGAAGTATGGAGCGTGGAAGGACTGGCGTGGATCTGCTAAAGCAAAAGGCCTGGTTCTCCACTGTAAACATTTTGCCATATTTCATTAAAGATCTTAAAAGATTTCACTTGCACTTGTAGCCCTGGGGTGGTACCTGAATTCTTTGACTGCGGGCTCCTGTTTGGACCACTGGCATTTCTGAAGCTCTGTGATATGTTTAATAGCGTCTTCCTCAGTCTGCCTGCAATTGAATGAGAGAGGAAAAAAAGTGAGGGGCCCGGAGAGAATAACATTACTGATTTCTTCAGAGGTGCACACAGACATAAGCAGTTCATTTGAGTTAGGCTGTCAGCAACAAAGGACAAAGAAGAGTCTGAAAATGGGCAAGATTCCAGCGACTCCACAAGTAACATTCTTTCCCCTAAATTGCAATTTCTTCCCTGGGATGTGGCATTGACACTCAACAGAAGCAGCCAGGGTGAAGTTGCTTATTTCAAAAATATTTTTTTTTTCCCTCAGATAAATAGCTAGTTGGAAATGTGATTGTGGGTTGGAGGAAGAATGATAGGGTTAGAAGCTCATATATGACAAGCAGAGGCCATAGATTTGAGATAATTTGACAAGCGAGGGAGAGGTACAGAGACAATTTTGTTTTTATGCAGCAAGTTATTTTGATCTGGAATGCACAGCCTGCTGGGTGGTGGAAACAGATCAAACAGTAATTTTTATAAAGGGAAGTGGATAAATACTTGAAACATTTACAGGGCCAAGGGGAATAAACAGGGGAGTGGGTCCAGGTGGGATGGTTCCTTAAGTGAGTCAGCATGGGCACAATGGGCCGAATAGCCTCCTTCAATGCTGCAGCATCCACTTTATTGCTACCACAGCATGGTGGCACAGTGGTTAGCATTGCTACCTCATAGCGCCAGTGAACGAGGTTTGATTCCCGGCTTGGGTGACTGTCTGTGTGGAGTTTGCACATTCTCCCCGTGTCTGCGTGGGTTTCCTCCGGGGGATCCAGTTTCCTCCCATAGTCTGGAAGACGTGCTGGTTAGGTACATTGGCCGTGCTGAATTTTCCCTCAGTGTGTCCGAACAGGCACCGGAGTGCGGCAACTAGGGGATTTTCGCAGTAACTACATTGCAGTCTTAATGTCAGCCTACTTGTGACACTAATAAATGAACTTAAAAGATTCTGTGCTGCTTGATTGGATTTTGTTCTTCAAAGTACAACAGGCCAGGGTAAGTGGTGAAATGCAAGGAAGAACAGATGCCCAGCAATTTTCCACAATTCCCATTGGAAATCAGCGAGTGTTCAACATAAGTTTCCCTGGGGTGATTAATGAGTTTGTGGGAAGTGAATGATATAGGGTCAGTGGTAACTGGCCGGTGGAAGGAGTGCGATTGATTGGTCAAAAGGCTTGTCCTTATCCTACTGTTATCAAATTAAAGTTTATTTATTAGTCACAAGTAGCCTTACAATTTAAATATATGTTCTTCCCGGATTTCCAATAACTTGCTAAAGTAGTGTTCTTGCTTAAATATACTGTTCTTCTGCATTCCATCAATTTCACCATCCATTAAAAAATTCCACCTCTGGATTCGGACAAACATTCATTGAGCAGAAACCTCTATGACTCTATTTTAGACAGTTACATGGGTAAGGGGTAAGATGGGTACAGAGGGAATGGGCCAAATGCGGGCAATTGGGACTAGCTTCGGGGTTTAAAAAAAAGGGCAGCATGGACAAGTTGGGCCGAAGGGCCTGTTTCCATGCTGTAAACCTCTATGAGCAGAAGCTTGTGCAACATTCTACCTCATTCTGTTTATCACTCCACAGATGCTGCCTGACCCGCTGACAGAGATTTTCCAGTGTTTCCTCTTTTCATTGCCTTTGTGCTTTCTGTCCAATGTCCAGTTAGTTTCATGAGTTGCTCTTCAGTAGGATCAAAACCACAAGCTTCACTCCCTTGAAAATGGCTCCTGCTCCGACCAAGACCGTAAGAAACTATAAAGGGCGGTGAATGTAGCCCAATCCATCAGGCAAACCAGCCTCCCATCCATTGACTCTGTCTACACTTCCCTCTGTCTCAGAAAAGCAGCCAGCTCAAGAACCCCGCGCACCCTGGACATTCTCTCTTCCACCTTCTTCCGTCGGGAAAAAGATACAAAAGTCTGAGATCACGCACCAACCGACTCAAGAACAGCTTCTTCCCTGCTGCCAAGCATGGACGTACCCTATGTTAAGTTGATCTTTCTTTACACCCGAACTATGACTGTAACACGATATTCTGCACCCTCTCCCTTCCTTCTCCCATAGGCGCCGGAGTGTGGCGACTAGGGGGTTTTCACAGTAACTTCACATGCGGCACGGTGGCACAGGGGTTAACACTGCAGCCTCACAGTGGCAGGGACCCGGTTTCGATTCCCGGCTTGGGTCACTGTCTGTGTGGACAGCGGCTGGCAATTCTGCTCTGAGTAATTCGCCTCCTCAACACCCGCCCCCCCAAAATCCAGTCCACCATCTCTCCATTTGCCTGGATGAGTCAGCTCCAAAAACACTCAAGAAGCTCAACACCATCCAGGACAAACAGCCCATTTGAGTGGCACTGCATCCACCATCTTTAATATCCATTCGCCCCACCACTGACAGAGTGGCAGCAGTGTGCACTATCTACACAATGCACTACAGCAATTCATCCAGCCTCCTTCAACAGCGCCTGCCAAACACATCACTTCTACCACCTACATGGACAAAGCAGCAGATACATGGGAACACCACCACCAATCACTCACGCAAACCAGCCTCCCATCCATTGACTCTGTCTACACTTCCCGCTGCCGAGGCAAAGCAGCCAGCATAATTAAGGACCCCACGCATCCCAGACATTCTCTCTTCCACCTTCTTCCTTCTGGAAAAAGATACAAAAGTCTGAGGTCACGCACCAACCGACTCAAGAACAGCTTCTCCCCTGCTGCCATCAGACTTTTGAATGGACTTACCTTGCGTTAAGTTGATCTTTCTCTACACCCTAGCTATGACTGTAACACTACATTCTGCATTCTCTCCTTTCCTTCTCTATGAACGGTATGCTTTGTCTGTATAGTGCGCAAGAAACAATACTTTTCACTCTATGTTAATACATGTGACAATAATAAATCAAATCAAATCAAATCACCTGGAGATTCCCCTCCAAATCACTCACCATCCTGACTTGGAAATATATTGCCATTCTTTCATTGTCGCTGGGTCAAAATCCTGGAACTCCATCCCTATCAGCATCACCATAAGACCATAAGACATAGGAGCAGAATTAGGCCACTCGGCCCATCGAGTCTGCTCCGCCATTCAATCATGGCTGATATTTTTCTCATCCTCCATTTTCCTGCCTTTTCTCCATAACCCCTGACCCCCTTATTAATCAAGAACCTATCTATCTGTGTCTGAAAGACACTCAATGACCTGGTCTCCACAGCCATCTGCGGCAAAGAGTTCCACAGATTCACCACTCTCTGGCTGAAGAAATTCCTCCTCATTTCTGTTTTAAAGGATCGTCCCTTTAGTCTGAGGTTGTGCCTTCTGGTTCTAGTTTTTCCTATTATAGCATTGTGGGTGTACCTACACCACGGGGACTGCAGAGGCTCAAGCAAGCAGCTCACCACCACCTTCTCAGGGGCAATTGGAGATGGGCAATAAAAATGCTGGACTCGCCAGCGATGCCCACATCCCATGAAATAATAAAACAAAACACCCTTTTAGCCACATAACCATCTTCAGAACGTTGACCACTTCTGCACTTTCCTCTGTTCTGCCACCACTAACTTATTTATCCATACCATTTCCTCCCTCAGAGTTTACTATTCTGATACTTTCCTTCCTGACTTCTCTCCACCCTCCTTGCACACCAACTTGTGAAAAACTCTTGCTACACATAGTCAATTGCTACAGAACTTGAATACTGCTGGAAAAGGGGACATGCTATTGAAACCTTTTTGGGGCGATTCTCCCATTCCGACCCGCTAATTCCTTTGGCAGGTCGTGTCGTGAGATGTGCACGTGCGCCGATTTGCGGGATCCGCGCATGCGCTCCTGACGCATACGCGTCTCCCACCACCAGAAATCGGGCGCGGTCAGGACCACGCAGGAAACCAGCAGGAACACCAGGTCAGTCATTTTAATCTCTGTTTAACGTAATTAGAATGTCATTCTCTGACATGAATAGCCACCCCCCCTCCCCCTCCACAAGCTCACAATTGTGACCTCTGCATTGCATAGAGGTGGGAGATTAGAGTCTGAACTTCTACTGAAAAATCAATTGTGATTTACGCCATTTTTCCCAAGAATTCAGCACCTAGAATTTTTTTGGGAGGATTGCCCCCTTTATCCTGCGCTCATCAGAACAGTTCAAAAAATAAACCAACTGTAAAGGGAACAATAATTTATACTGCATGGGAAGATCGGTTGACAAGCGTACTCTGATTGGTAACTGTGTTGCCATGGAGAATGCAGTAAAAAACAGTTAACTGCCAAGCTTTTGTTTCAAATTCAGACCAAGCAGGTCTACTCTGATTGGTCAAGTCACTGCCATAGTGCATGGGAAATGAACCAGGGAATGGCTGCCTCCCAAGCTTTAGTTCGTTGGCAAAGGCATACTTAATGAGGACACAGGAGATGGTAATGAATGCAAATAACATTCATGTCACGCGATGGGGAGTCGATGGCCTAGTGGTATTATCGCTAGATTACTAATCCAGGAAACTCTGCTAGTGTTCTGGGGACCTGGGATCAAATCCCACCACAGCGGATGGTGGAATTTGAATTCAATTTAAAAGAAATCTGGGAATTAAGAATCTACTAATGACCGTGGAACCATTGCCGATTGTCAGAAAAACCCATCTGGTTCACTAATGTCCTTTAGAGAAGGAAATCTGCCGTCCTTACCTGGTCTGGCCTACATGCAACTTCAGAGCAACAGTAATGTGGTTGATTCTCAACTGCCGTCAGACGACCAGGGATGGGCAATAAATGCTGGCCAGCCAGTGACACCCGTGTCCCACGAATGATTAAAAAAAACTAGTCTGCAGGATACCTGACCCACCATTCGGTAAATTGCAAACTATTTTCTTGCTGGTGGGAAACTAATTTTTTGGCTCCCACTAAATTCTCTGTTCCCACCTGCCCCGAAACCCGCTGTGTAGTAAGGAAAACTCCACCCTTAGCCTCAGGAGACTGCTTGCCCCTGAAAGGGGTTAGGCCTCCAATGAGACTACCTGGAAGACCTCCTGCAATGTCAAATCCCGAGACTGAGATGACTAACCTGCAACAACCACAACCGCAACCATCTTCCCTTGTGTGAGAAGCATGACTCCAACCTTTCGCTCTCCCCCATCCCGATTCCCATTGACTCATTGGATACAAGGAGAGGTGGCTAGATGGGTAGAGAACTGGCTTGGACATAGAAGACAGAGGGTAGTAGTCGAAGGGTCTTTTTCCGGCTGGAGGTCTGTGACCAGTGGTGTTCCGCAGGGCTCTGTACTGGGACCTCTGCTATTTGTGATATATATAAATGATTTGGAAGAAGATGTAACTGGTGTTATCAGCAAGTTTGCGGATGACATGAAGTTGGCTGGACTTGGGATAGCGATGAACATTGTCAGACAATACAGCAGGATATAGATAGGCTGGAAAATTGGGCGGAGAAATGGCAGATGGAATTTAATCCAGATAAATGCGAAGTGATGCATTTTGGAAGCACTAATGTAGGGGGGAGTTATACAATAAATGGCAGAGCCATCAAGAGTATAGAAACACAGAGGGACCTAGGTGTGCAAGTCCACAAATCCTTGAAGGTGGCAGCACAGGTGGAGAAGGTGGTGAAGAAGGCATATGGTATGCTTGCCTTTATAGGATGGGGTATAGAGTATAAAAGCTGGAGTCTGATGTTGCAGCTGTATAGAACGCTGGTTAGGCCACATTTGGAGTACTGCGTCCAGTTCTGGTCGCCGCACTACCAGAAGGACGTGGAGGCTTTAGAGAGAGTGCAGAGAATGTTTACCAGGATGTTGCCTGGTATGGAGGGTCTTAGCTATGAGGAGAGATTGGGTAAACTGGACTTGTTCTCCCTGGAAAGACGGAGAATGAGGGGAGACCTAATAGAGGTGTACAAAATTATGAAGGGTATAGATAGGGTGAACAGTGGGAAGCTTTTTCCCAGGTCGGAGGTGACGATCACGAGGGGTCACGGGCTCAAGGTGAGAGGGGCGAGGTATAACTCAGATATCAGAGGGATCTTTTTTTACACAGGGAGTGGTGGCGGCCTGGAATGCGCTGCCAAGTAGAGTGGTGGAGGCAGGCACGCTGACATCGTTTAAGACTTACCTGGATAGTCACATGAGCAGCCTGGGAATGGAGGGATACAAATGAATGGTCTAGTTGGATCAATGAGCGGCACAGGCTTGGAGGGCCAAAGGGCCTGTTTCCTGTGTTGTACTGTTCTTTGTTCTTTGACTCCAGTTTTGCTTGGGCTCCAGACTCCATCAAACGGTGCGTTGAGGAGGGCGACATGGCGGCACAGTGGTTAGCACTGCTGCTTCACAGCGCCAGGGGCCCGGGTTCAATTCCGGCCTTGTCCGTGTAGAGTTTACACATTCTCCCCGCGTTTGCATGGGTTTCCTCCGGGTGCTCCGGTTTCCTCCCACACTCCAAAGATATGCAGGTTAGGTGACTGGCCATGCTAAATTGCCCCTTAGTGTCCCAGGATGTGTGGGTTAGAGAGATAAGTGGAATAAATACATGGGCTTGCAGGGATAGGGCCTGGGTAGGATGCTCCATCAAAGTGTTGGTGCAGACTCGATGGGCCGAACGGCCTCTTTCTGCACTGTAGGGATTCTATGATTTCATGATGTCACTGGCAGTCATCCTCACCTCACGTCTGGACCTCAGCTCTTTTGTCCATGTTTGAACCAAGGCTGTAATGAGGTCAGGAGCTGAGTGACCCCGCCAGAACCCAAACTGAGCATCAGTCAGCAGGTTATTGCTGAGTAAGTGCTGCTTGATAGTGCTAATAATAACACTTATATCACTTTACTGATGATTGAGAGTAGATTGATGGGAAGATAATTGCCTGGGTTGGATTTGTGCTGTTTTTTCTGTACGGGACATCCTTCAGCAATTTTCCACATTGCCGGGTAGATGCCATTTCTAAATATCACATGGAGTGAATCAAATTGGCTGGAGACTGACATCTGTAATACTGGAGGCTTCTGGAGGAGCCTGAGATGGATAATCCACTTGGCACTTCTAGCTGAAGATTGTTGCAAATGCATCAGCCTTATCTTTTGCACAGATGTGCTGGGCTCCTCCATCATTGAGGATGGGGATATTTATGGAGCCTCCTCCTCCAGCGAGTTGTTTAATTGTCTACCACCATTCACGACTAGATGTGGCAGGACTGCAGAGCTCAGATCTGATCCATTGGTTTTGGGATCGCTTAGCTCTATCTATTACTGGCTGCTTATGCTGTTTGGCATGCGTATGGAGCTGTGTTGTAGCTTCACCAGGTTAACGCCTAATTTTTAGGTATGCCTGGTGCTACTCCTGCTGTGTCCGCCTGCTCTTTTAGCATGAATTTAGCATGGCCAATGCACATCCAACTAGCACATCTTTGAACTGTGGGGGACCTGGAGAGTTGGTGTAGACTCAATGGGCCAAATGGCCCCTTTCTCCATTGTAGGAATTCTGCGGCAGTAGGTTTTTACTTCTTGTTGGCCAGAACACAGAGAACTCACTCCCTGCCACTTTCTGAATAATGGCAATGGATTTTCACTCCTTCACACCACCTCCTCCCTTGCTCCCCAAGTACCTAATCTTAGCCCCCAACTTTTCCCTGATCGACTTGCTGCTCCCCATCTTCCAGCATGAAATCCTCCAAACCTCAGTCTAAAGTCTTGTTCAAAAGGACAACCTCCCAAGCAACACTCCACGTCCCTGTCCTTGAGTTTCAGCTGAGCTTTGCTCTCGTGTGTATGTGCGTGTGCGTGTGTGTGAGCGTGGTTCAAAGATACATCTCTTCCCCAGAGTGTCATCAACTAAAGCGAAGGCTACATTTGAAAAGCTCAATTACTTTCAACTAACGATCTGTTGTTACCTAATTAAATTTCTTCCTGATTTATTCCCAGGACATTGGTATTACTGACGAGGCAAGCATCATATAGGCCATCCCTAGGTACCAAGAGAAGGCGGTAATGGGTCCTCTTGAACCACTGATAAGAAATTCGATATGATTGAGTAATTTGCTAAACCACTTTATAGAACAGTTAAAAATTAACTACATTGGTGTCACATAGGTATCAAACCGAGTATGGACAATGACTTAAAAAAAAATGAGAATTGGACAACACCATAATCAATTTTACTGATACCAGCTTTTATTTCCACACTGTGTAAGCTGAATTCATATCCTATGACTTTGCTGAGATTCGAACTCATGTTCTTGGGATTATCAGTCTAGGCTTCTGGTAACATAGTCACAGTGCCACAGTAACACAGTTTATTTGTTCATTTATTAGTGTCACAAGTAGGCTTACATTGACATGCAATGAAGTTACTGTGAAAATCCCCGAGTCACCACACTCTGGGTACACTGAGGGAGAATTTAGCATGGCCAATACACCTAACCAGCACGCCTCTCGGACTGTGGGAGGAAACGGGAGCACCCGTTGGAAACCCATGCAGACACGGGGAGAACGTGCAGACTCCGCACAGACAGTGACCCAAGGTGGGGATCAAACCCAGGTCCCTGGCGCTGTGAGGCTGCAGTGCTAACCCACTGTGCCGCCATGTTCTTCATGCAGACCATATCCTTTATATTATTTAGCAGAGAGGAGAAAATTAGGTGGAATATTCATCTCTCTACTATACACTTTTAAAGTGTACACTGTCTGTATAGAAAAAGATTTGGCCTTATGTAATCATTTTATTGGACTGTAGAACTTTTTTTTTTCTGCTTCAAGAAATAGAAACATAGAAAATAGGGGCAGGATGATGCCATTCGGCCCTTCGAGCCAGCTCTGCCATTCAACATGATTGTGGCTGATCCTCTATCTCAACGCCATACTCCAGCGCTCTCCACATATCTCTTGACACCTTTAGAGTCTAGAAATCTATCTATTTCTTTCTTCAATACATTCAGTGGTATGGCCTCCACAGCTTTCTGTGGTGGAGATTTCCACAGGTTCACCACCGAGTGAAGAAATTTCTCCTCATATCCTGAGACTGTGACCCCCTTGAACCCCACCCCCAACCAGAGGAAACAACATTCCTGCATCCAGTCTGTCCAGTCCAGCCCTGTCAGAATTTTATGTTTCAATCAGGTCCCCGCTCATTTTTCTAAGTTCCAATGAAGACAGAGCAGTTGACCCAATCTCTCCTCATACAACAATCCCGCCACACCCCAGCTATCAGTCTGGCACTGCCATAACGTGTGGGGGTAGGGCCTGGGTCGGATTGTGGTTGGTGCAGACTCGATGGGCCGAATGGCCTCCTTCTGCACTGTAGGGTTCTATGATCCTTTGACTGCACCCTAGATATTATCTTTATCCAAAACCAGAAAATGACACCTGACATTCGATTGTGAATTTTTAATCTAAGATAAAGGCAAAATAGTGCTGATGCTGGAATCTGAAATGTGAACAGGGTCATTCAAACTCGAAGCATTGCTCTAATCTCTCTCCACACATGCTGTTCGACATGCTGAGATTTTCCAGCATTTTCTGCTTTTGTTTGTGAATTTTTAACCGTTGCTTCCTATCAGTTACCCTTAGTTTGTCTGTGTGTTATTCATGGTTCACTTGGGAGCATCCTCACCGGAGTCAGAAGGCTGTGGATTCAAGATCCACTCCAGAGACTTGAGCACAAAACTCTAGGCTGCCTCTCTAGTGCAGAGTAAGCGCATGATCGGAGAATTCATCATTCAGATGAGACATTGAACCGAGGTAGGTGTAAAACGAATCCCACAGCACTATCTTGAAGAGCCGGGGTCGTCAATATTTATCCCTCAATCCTCACCTGATGAAGGGGCAGTGCTCCAAAAACTCATGCTACCAAATAAACCTGTTGGACATTAACCTAGTGTTGTGAGACTTCTTACTGTGCCCACCCCAGTCCAACGCCGGCACCTCCACATTATCCCTCAATCAACAAATGACCGAAATATTATCACATGACCTGTTATCACGTCACACTGAGGTTTGTGTGAACTTGCTGTACTAAAAACTGGTTGTCATGTGTCCTGCATTAGAGCAGTAACTATACTTCAAATATACTTTATTCAGTGTAAATGTCTTTGGGATGTATTGAAGTTATGAAAGGCGCTATATAAATATAAGTTATTCTGTGTGTAAACAGGCGTCTCTGAATGACTCGACCGATTTGGGTCTGGAAGACAATGGGTGAGAATTTCCGGCCGCTCTCGCTCCAAGACCGGCAAATCCCACCTGAGGTCAATGGGTCCATTACATGGTCCCCCACCCAAACCCCAGCCTGTTACGATTCCCGTGTCAAGCAGGATGGGAAAATTCCACCCCATGTTTCTCCAAACTCTCATCGTCCGGAGAGAATGAAGCAAAACTGACCTCTTGATGGTGTTGTCAGCAAGTGGCACTCCTCGATTTGTGTGCTTGTTCGAAAATCAACAAAGAAGGGATTGCTCAACCCTGTTTTTATGCAGACCGTGTCTCTCTGATCTGATGCTGGAACAGAACATGATGCCAAGTCCCCCAGGTTGGATGTGAAATGATCCTTACACAGGGCATGCTGTCCATTGCAATAACATCCTCGTGTGGGTGAGTATAGCAGGCTTGGGAGGGAAAAAGTGACTGGATCTATGGTGGCACACCACTACTGGAGATCTCCTTGTGTCTCTTTTAGATCTGTTGTAGACTAGCTGATAGCCAACATTCGCCAAAATTTAACGTTGCCCTATCATTCTAATTGGCACCCAATGCAATGTCTCAACAACTGCACTGTTTCACAATTACACTGTAAGCCAATTGCATTGTTATGGTCAGATGATAAGTTTAGTTTAGTTCATTTATTAATATCACAAGTAGGCTTCCATGAACACTGCAATGAAGTTACTGTGAAAATCCCCCAGTCGCCACAATCCGGCGCCTGTTTGGGTACACAGAGGGCGAATTTAGCATGGCCAATGCACCTAATCAACACGTCTTTTGGACTGTGGGAGGGAACCGGAGCACCCGCAGGAAACCCACGCAGACACAGGGGGAGAATGTGCAAACTCTACACAGACCCAAGCCAGGAATCAAACCCAGGTCCCTGGCGCTGTGAGGCAGCAGTGCTAACCACTGTACCACCGTGCCACCCTAAGCACTGGCTCATGTAAAAATGGACCCAGCTAGAACACTGGGGTGTAGAAGGACTGAATGGTTCTTTCACTCCACTGAGCCATCTGAAGAATAAACCTGCCTAAGGTAACAGGCTAGTATTAGACTCATTTTTTGATGGAGTTAACATGGTAGAAGGCAAATAAGATGGGACTCTCGTTCATTGCCATCCAGCAGTTCTAAGCTTCTCTTTGTCTTGTCTCCAAATTTCACATAATAGTGAAGTTATTTATGTTGGGATTCTTATCCCTTATGCTGTTAGGTATGTTTGAGTCAGATAGCCCTAATCATCATGATGACAATGATACACGTTGTTAGTGAGAGGAAATTGGCATGTTTATGGGAAGGGAGAATTATTTTTAAGTTTATTCATTAGTGTCACAAGTAGGCTTACATTAACACTGCAGTGAAGTTACTGTGAAAATCCCCTAGTCGCCACATACCGGCACCTGTTCGGGTACATTGAGGGAGAATTTAGCATGGCCAATGCACCTAACCAGCACGTCTTTTAGACTGTGGGAGGAAACCGAGCACCCGGAGGAAACCCACGCAGACACGGGGAGAACATGCAGACTCCGCACAGACAGCCACCCAAGCCGGGAATCAAACCCGGGTCCCTGGCGCTGTAAGGCAGCAATGCTAACCACTGCGCCACCGTGCCACCCATGGACCCAGTTATGGATGGAAACACAGAGTAACTTGGCATGTGTTTAACAGAGGTCAGATTCTGCTCCCTGGTCCTATGGACATGGATGGCTGCTGGTTTGAAGCCAGGCTCAAGAGAAAATGGTACAACAGAGTGTGGATACTTCTACTGGACCCATGCTACTCTGGTACATTATCGTAATGGCAGTCATAGAGTCATAGAGGTTTACAGCATGGAAACAGGCCCTTCGGCCCAACTTGTCCATGCCGCCCTTTTTTTTTAAAACCCCGAAGCTAATCCCAATTGCCCGCATTTGGCCCATATCCCTCTATACCCATCATACCCATGTAACTATCTAAATGCTTTTTAAAAGATAAAATTGTACCCGCCTCTACTACTGCCTCTGGCAGCTTGTTCCAGACACTCACCATCCTCTGTGTGAAAGGATTGCCCCTCTGGACACTTTTGTATCTCTCCCCTCTCATCTTAAACCTATGCCCTCTAGTTTTAGACTCCCCTACCTTTGGGAAAAGATATTGACTATCTACCTTGTCTATGCCCCTCATTATTTTATAGACCTCTATAAGGTCACCCCTCAGCCTCCTACGCTTCAAAGAAAAAAGTCCCAGTCTATTCAGCCTCTCCTTATAACTCAATCCATCAAGTCCCCGTAGCATCCTAGTAAATCTCTTCTGCACTCTTTCTATTCAATAATATCCTTTCTATAATAGGGTGACCAGAATTGCACACAGTATTCCAAGTGTGGCCGTACCAATGTACAACTTCAACAAGACGTCCCAACTCCTGTATTCAATGTTCTGTCCGATGAAACCAAGCGTGCCGAATGCCTTCTTCACCACTCTGTCCACCTGTGACTCAACTTTCAAAGAGCTATGAACATGTACCCCTAGATCTCTTTGTTCTGTAACTCTCCCCAGCACCCTACCATTAACTGAGTAAGTCCTGCCCTGGTTTAATCTACCAAAATGCATCAGCTCGCATTTGTCTAAATTAAACTCCATCTGCCATTCGTCAGCCCACTGGCCCAATTGATCAAGATCCCGTTGCAAACTTTCTTCACTGTCCACCATGCCACCAGTCTTGGTGTCATCTGCAAACTTACTAACCATGCCCCCACTTACTAACCATGCCAGTCAAAGAACACAGGGACAGAGCACCCTACCCACTCTTCCAGCTGCAGTCTGTCGGCAACTGTAGAAATGTGGCTGAAGGTAACAATGAATTGGGTGAGTCAGAAATAAAATTGCAAACTTTGAAGAGATAAGAAAGTTGGTTCTGAACCTAATCAGCATTTGCATTTGGAATTTGCTTGCAAGAAAGCAAGCCAGTTGAGAAACAACAAAAGGATGTCTCACCATTGAATGGGAGATGATGTAATATCGTTGTAAATCTTCGCACATCCTGTTAATTTCTCTTGCCAGAAGTCCTGCACCTGACTAAATAAAATAAAAGTTTTGTTAACTGGAGAACCAGGTTGCAGGTGTGTAATCACTAACTTAGTACATACAGTATTCCGGGGAATTCATATTGTAAACTATAACCCTGAACTCTCAATTCCCAGGTTTCTGGCCAAGCTATTGTGGGAGCGCAGTGAAGTGGAAAGGAATGTTGATGATTCGATGCTTCGTAAATTCGGCTGGCTTGTGGGAGCCTCCTCTGCCATCTTGGATTACATGGAATGGGCAGCTGACAAGCACAAAATGGCTTCTTCAAAGGGAGAAGAACAACTCAGGACTGTGGAAACTCTTATGCTGCCTTAACGATTGGACTTTGTGCTAATTTCAGCCAGGCGGCATTATAATTGGCAATGGTTACTTGAAGGTGGCAGCTGAGGGCAGCAAGTACCACTGGGACTGTTATTTCCCAACACGGTTCAGCGCCTCGAGGAGATTTAAACCACAGAGGCAAAAGCAAGAGGATTAAATAAGCCACAAATGTCATATTGCACCTGCTCAACACATCACCTCATACCACAGTGATAGTCCATAGATTTAAAGTATTTCAATACATTACAATGAATGAACATACAGGGGGTGAAATTGAACAAAGTCAATAGAATTGAATATTGGGGAGATCGATACCATATGAGCAACACTCTTCAGTCTCTTGGGTCTCTGCCAATGTCCAATTCTCAGGAGACTAAGGTAATTTGGCATGTCCAATATGACTGTCACCAATATTTACAGATGCACCATAGAAAGCACCCTTTCCTGATGTATCAAAGCTCGGTATGTCTTGGCTCCTGCTCTGTCCAAGACCGCAAGAAACTACAAAGGTTTGTGAACGTAGCCCAGTCCATCACTCAAACCAGCCTCCATCTACACTTGACTCCATCTACACTTACCGTTGCCTCAGAAAAGCAGCCAGTATAATCAAGGAACCCATGCACCCGGGACATTCTCTCTTCCATCTTCTTCCATCGGGAAAAGGATACAAAAGTCTGAGATCACGTACCAACTAGCTCACGAACAGCTTTTTCCGTGCTGCCATTAGACATTTGAATGGACCTACCATACATTAAGCTGATCTTTCTGTACACCCTAGCTATGACTGCAACAGTATATTCTGCGCCCTCTTAAGAACATAAGAACATAAGAAATAGGAGCAGGAGTAGGCCATCTAGCCCCTCGAGCCTGCCCCGCCATTCAATAAGATCATGGCTGATCTGACGTGGATCAGTACCACTTACCCGCCTGATCCCCATAACCCTTAATTCCCTTACCGCTCAGGAATCCGTCCATCCGCGCTTTAAACATATTCAGCGAGGTAGCCTCCACCACCTCAGTGGGCAGAGAATTCCAGAGATTCACCACCCTCTGGGAGAAGAAGTTCCTCCTCAACTCTGTCTTAAACCGACCCCCCTTTATTTTGAGGCTGTGTCCTCTAGTTTTAACTTCCTTACTAAGTGGAAAGAATCTCTCCGCCTCCACCCTATCCAGCCCCCGCATTATCTTATAAGTCTCCATAAGATCCCCCCTCATCCTTCTAAACTCCAACGAGTACAAACCCAATCTCCTCAGCCTCTCCTCATAATCCAAACCCCTCATCTCCGGTATCAACCTGGTGAACCTTCTCTGCACTCCCTCCAATGCCAATATATCCTTCCTCATATAAGGGGACCAATACTGCACACAGTATTCCAGCTGCGGCCTCACCAATGCCCTGTACAGGTGCATCAAGACATCCCTGCTTTTATATTCTATCCCCCTCGCAATATAGGCCAACATCCCATTTGCCTTCTTGATCACCTGTTGTACCTGCAGACTGGGCTTTTGCGTCTCATGCACAAGGACCCCCAGGTCCCTTTGCACGGTAGCATGTTTTAATTTGTTTCCATTGAGATAGTAATCCCATTTGTTATTATTTCCTCCAAAGTGTATAACCTCGCATTTATCAACGTTATACTCCATTTGCCATATCCTCGCCCACTCACTCAGCCTGTCCAAATCTCTCTGCAGATCTTCTCCGTCCTCCACACGATTCACTTTTCCACTTATCTTTGTGTCGTCTGCAAACTTCGTTACCCTACACTCCGTCCCCTCCTCCAGATCATCTATATAAATGGTAAACAGTTGCGGCCCGAGTACCGATCCCTGCGGCACGCCACTAGTTACCTTCCTCCAACCGGAAAAACACCCATTTATTCCGACTCTTTGCTTCCTGTCGGATAGCCAGTCCCCAATCCACTTTAACACACTACCCCCAACTCCGTGTGCCCTAATCTTCTTCAGCAGCCTTTTATGGGGCACCTTATCAAACGCCTTTTGGAAATCCAAAAACACCGCATCCACCGGTTCTCCTCCATCAACCGCCCTCGTCACATCTTCATAAAAATCCAACATGTTCGTCAAGCACGACTTTCCCCTCATGAATCCATGCTGCGTCTGATTGATCGAACCATTTCTATCCAGATGCCCTGCTATCTCCTCTTTAATAATGGATTCCAGCATTTTCCCTACTACAGACGTTAAGCTGACCGGCCTATAGTTACCCGCCTTTTGTCTCCTTCCTTTTTTAAACAGCGGCGTAACATTAGCCGTTTTCCAATCAACCGGCACTACCCCAGAATGCAACGAGTTTTGATAAATAATCACTAACGCATCCACTATTACCTCTGACATTTCTTTCAATACCCTGGGATGCATTCCATCCGGATCCGGGGACTTGTCCACCTTCAGTCCCATTAGTCTACCCAGCACTGCCTCTCTGGTAACATTAATTGTATTAAGTATTTCTCCTGCTGCCAACCCTCTATCGTTAATATTTGGCAAACTATTTGTGTCCTCCACCGTGAAGACCGACACAAAAAACGTATTTAAAGACTCAGCCATATCCTCATTTCCCACTATTAACTCCCCCCTCTCGTCCTCCAAGGGTCCAACATTCACTCTAGCCACTCTATTCCTTTTTATATATTTATAAAAACTTTTACTATCATTTTTTATATTAATTGCTAGCCTAGCTTCATAGTCTATCCTTCCTTTCTTTATCGCTTTCTTAGTCTCTCTTTGTTGTTTCTTAAATTTTTCCCAATCACTTGTTTCTCCACTATTTTTGGCCACTCTGTACGCAGCTGTTTTTATTTTAATACTCTCCTTTATTTCCTTCGTTATCCACGGCTGGTTCTCCCTTTTCTTACAATCCTTGTTTTTTGCTGGAATATATTTTTGCTGAGAACTGAAAAGGATCTCCTTAAAAATCCTCCACTGTTCCTCAGCTATCCTACCTGCCAGCCTGCTCTCCCAGTCTACCTTAGCCAATTCATCCCTCATCCTATCATATTTCCCTCTGTTCAAACAGAGGACACTGGTTTGAGACCAAACTTTCTCCTCTTCCATCTGAATCAGAAATTCGACCATATTGTGGTCACTAGACCCAAGAGGGTCCTTCACAATAAGATCCTTAATTCTACCTACCTCGTTACACAATACCAGATCCAAAATAGCTCGTTCCCTCGTCGGTTCCGTAACATGCTGTTCAAGGAAACTATCCCGACAGCATTCTAAGAACTCTTCCTCCATTCCACCCTTACCGACTTGAGTCTGCCAGTCAATGTGCATGTTGAAGTCCCCCATGATTATTGCCGTTCCGTTTTTACACGCATCCCTTATCTGCTTGTTTATAGCCCTCCCTACCTCAACATTATTATTTGGGGGCCTATATACCACACCTACTAGTGTCTTTCTCCCTCTACTATTCCTCATCTCTACCCATAATGATTCCACGTTTTGTTCCTCAGAGCCTATGTCATCCCTCAGTACTACCCTGATATTATCTCTTATTAATAGCGCGACCCCACCACCTTTTCCTTCCTGTCTATTCTTCCTAAACGCCTGATACCCCTGGATATTCATCTCCCAGTCCTGGTCACCTTTCAGCCATGTTTCTGTAATGGCCACCAGATCGTACCCACTTGTGCTGATTTGCACCATCAACTCATTCACCTTGTTCCGAATGCTTCGTGCATTCAGGCAAAGTGTCCTTATTCCAGCTTTTATCTGAACCCGCTTTGATGAGTCGCGAACACCGTCTCCCTCTACTCCCTTATCTAAATTACCGCCTTCATTCACTTGCACCCTCTCCTCTACCATTAATTTTGTAATTCCCCTTACCCCTGCATCCTCCCCCCCATCAATTAGTTCCTTGATCCTAGTCAACTCTTCTAGCTCCCCTCCCCCCTCTTAGAACATAGAACATAGAACATAGAACATTACAGCGCAGAACAGGCCCTTCGGCCCACGATGTTGCACCGACCAGTTAAAAAAAAAACTGTGACCCTCCAACCTAAACCAATTTCTTTTCGTCCATGAACCTATCTACGGATCTCTTAAACGCCCCCAAACTAGGCGCATTTACTACTGATGCTGGCAGGGCATTCCAATCCCTCACCACCCTCTGGGTAAAGAACCTACCCCTGACATCGGTTCTATAACTACCCCCCCTCAATTTAAAGCCATGCCCCCTCGTGCTGGATTTCTCCATCAGAGGAAAAAGGCTATCACTATCCACCCTATCTAAACCTCTAATCATCTTATATGTTTCAATAAGATCCCCTCTTAGCCGCCGCCTTTCCAGCGAAAACAATCCCAAATCCCTCAGCCTCTCCTCATAGGATCTCCCCTCCATACCAGGCAACATCCTGGTAAACCTCCTCTGCACCCTCTCCAAAGCCTCCACATCCTTCCTGTAATGTGGGGACCAGAACTGCACACAGTACTCCAAGTGCGGCCGCACCAGAGTTGTGTACAGTTGCAACATAACGCTACGACTCCTAAATTCAATCCCCCTACCAATAAACGCCAAGACACCATATGCCTTCTTAACAACCTTATCTACTTGATTCCCAACTTTCAGGGATCTATGCACACATACACCTAGATCCCTCTGCTCCTCCACACTATTCAAAGTCCTCCCGTTAGCCCTATACTCAACACATCTGTTATTCCTACCAAAGTGAATTACCTCACACTTCTCCGCATTAAACTCCATCCGCCACCTCTCGGCCCAACTTTGCAACCTGTCTAAGTCTTCCTGCAAACTACGACACCCTTCCTCACTGTCTACCACACCACCGACTTTGGTGTCATCAGCAAATTTGCTAATCCACCCAACTATACCCTCATCCAGATCATTAATAAATATTACAAACAGCAGTGGCCCCAAAACAGATCCCTGAGGTACACCACTTGTAACCGCACTCCATGATGAATATTTACTATCAACCACCACCCTCTGTTTCCTATCCGCTAGCCAATTCCTGATCCAATTTCCTAGATCACCCCCAATCCCATACATCTGCATTTTCTGCAGAAGCCTACCATGGTGAACCTTATCAAACGCCTTACTAAAATCCATATATACCACGTCCACTGCCTTGCCCCCATCCACCTCCTTGGTCACTTTCTCAAAAAACTCAATAAGGTTAGTAAGGCACGACCTACCTGCCACAAAACCATGCTGACTATCACCTATCAATTCATTACTCTCCAAATAACTATAAATCCTATCCCTTATAATTTTTTCCAACATCTTGCCGACAACAGAAGTGAGACTCACCGGTCTATAATTCCCGGGGAAGTCTCTGTTCCCCTTCTTAAACAATGGGACAACATTCGCTAACCTCCAATCTTCTGGTACTATACCAGAGGCCAACGACGACCTGAAGATCAGAGCCAGAGGCTCTGCAATCACTTCTCTTGCCTCCCAGAGAATCCTTGGATAAATCCCATCCGGACCAGGGGATTTATCTATTTTCAGACCCTCCAGAATATCCTGCACATCCTCCTTATCAACTGTAATACTGTCTATTCTACTCCCTTGCAACCCAGTGTCCTCCTCAGCTATATTCATGTCCCCTTGCGTGAACACCGAAGAGAAATATTGGTTCAATGCTTCACCAATCTCCTCCGGTTCCACACATAACTTCCCTCTGCCATCTATAACTGGCCCTAAACTTGCCCTAACCAACCTTCTGTTCTTGACATACCTATAGAACGCCTTAGGATTCTCTTTAACCCTATCCGCCAAAGTCTTCTCATGTCCCCTTTTAGCCCTTCTAAGCTCGCTCTTCAACTCCCTCTTAGCCAATCTAAAGCTTTCTAGTGCACTACCCGAGTGCTCACGTCTCATCCGAACATAAGCCTCCTTTTTCTTTTTAACCAACAAAGAAACTTTTTTGGTGCACCACGGTTCCCTAGCCCTACCAATTCCTCCTTGCCTGACAGGGACATACCTATCACAGACTCGCAGTAGCTGCTCCTTGAAAAAATTCCACATGTCGGACGTTCCCAGTCCCTGTAATCTCCTAGTCCAACCTATGTTTCCTAATTCTCTCCTAATAGCCTCATAATTACCCTTCCCCCAGCTAAAACCACTTTCCTTCTCCCCTATGTACTCTATGAACAGTATGTTTTGCCCATATAGCGCACAAGAAACAATACTTTTCACTATATCCCAATACATGATAATAATAAATCCAATCAAATTTAATCTTAAGCTTGCGTATTTAGGCATTTTTGTATCTGATTGGAATCATTCCGGTTGAATTAATTGCTCACTGTGACAAGTTTTTAAATAATCTTTACTTTTTATGATACATAGTAATAAAGAAGGTGAGCTGGCAGTAAGATATGCAGGTTAGGCTGATTGTACGTGCTAAATTGCCCAGTCCAGGTTAGCAGGGTAAATACATGGGGTTATGGGAAGAGGGCCTGGGTGGGGTGGGTAATAACCTCCGAAAGACGAGCTGGTTAGGTGCATTGGCCATGCTAAATTCTCCCTCAGTGTTCCCGAACAGGCACTGGAGTGTGGCGGCTAGGAGATTTTCACAGCAACTTCACCACAGTGTTAATGTAAGCCTCCTTGCACACTCCAAAGGTGTGTGGCTTAGGTTGATTGCCCATGCGAAATTGCCCCTTAGTGTCAGGGGACCAGCAGGGTAAATACATGGGGTTACAGTAAAAGGACCTGGGTGGGATTGCTGCCAGTGCAGACTCAATGGTCCGAATGGCCTCCTTCTGCACTGTAGGGAATCTATGACTACCACAGAAAGTAGTTGAGACCAAAACGTTGTGTGATTTCAAGAAGAAATTAGATATAGCTTGGGGCTATTGGCTAATGGGCTCAAGGGATATGGGGGGATGGGGTGAGGGAGGGGAAGGTGGGATCAGGGTATTGAATTTGATGGTCAACCATGATCAACATGAATGGTGGAGCAGGCTCGAAGGGCCTAATGGCCTCCTCCTGCTTCTATTTTCGATGTTTCTATGTTGAATTTCTTTGGCCTTTTACCGATAGGGTGGTTGGTCCAATTCCAGGTCGTGGTGAGGATCTGCTTCCTGGAAGCTTTAGAGGCCATTTGGTACTAGAAACGTGGGAACTTTGCGGACAAATGTCTCTCCTGTAAAACCAATAACATCCTCAGACAACAGACATTAGGGCACTGAAGCATTTGAAAGGAAACTGAACCAGTCCGTCACAAAAAAACAGAAGTATGAATGAGTTGTGAGAAAGAAAAATGGAAGATAGTCACATCACACTTTAAAATGGGATTGAAATTGTAGAACGCAGGTGACTAAATATTGATCCGACGAATATGTTCACTTACAATCCTCCATTCCATAGGCTTAAAGTATTTCAATACTTTGCAATGAGTGAATATACAATGAGTGAAATTGAACAAAGTTAATAGAATTGAATATTGAGGGACATCTGTAACACATGAGCAACATTATTCAGTCTCTTGCATCCCTGCCGAGGGAAAATTCTCAATTGGCTAAGGTAATTTGGCATGTCCACTATGACTCTCACCAATATTTACAGATGCACCATCGAAAGCATCCTTTTCTGATTTATCACAGCGTGGTATGGCTCCAGCTCTGACCAAGACTGCAGGAAACTACAAGGGTTGTGAATGTAGCCCAGTCCATCACTCAAACCAGCCTCCCATGCATTGACTCCGTCTACACTTCCCGTTGCCTCGGAAAAGCAGCCAGCATAATTAAGGAACCCAAGCACCCCGGACATACTCTTTTCCATCTTCTTCCGTTGGGAAAAGGATACAAAAGTCTGAGATCACATGCCAACTAACTCACGAACAGCTTCTTCTCTGCTGTCATCGGACTTTTGAATGAACCTACCATACATTAAGCTGGTTTTCTCTACACCCTAGCTATGACTGTAACACTATATTCTGCACCCTCTCCTTTCCTTCTCCTCTATGTACTCTATGAATGGTATGTTTTGCCTATATAGAGTGCAACAAACAATACTTTTCACTGTATCCCAATACATGATAATAATAAATCTTAAATTTGTATACAAAGGCATTTTGTATCTGATTGGAATCATCCAGTGAATTGTCCCATGTTAATCAGTTTCTAAATAAACTTTATTTTGTGATACACAGTAATAAAGAAGCTTGTTCAAAGTGAGGTGACAGTAAGTTGCGCAGGTTAGCTTGATAGTCCATGCTAAATTGCCCCTTAGTTTCTGGGAGATTTGCAAGGTAAATACATGGGGTAATGAGAATAGGGCCTGCATCGGATTGTTGTCAGGCTGGATGGGTGGAATGGCCTCCTTCTGAACTGTAGGGATTCTACGATCCTATGATTCCAGTACCAGGATTATGTGGGTGTTGCTAGTTTTAATATGCTGGTGGAAAACTGTGCTGCCTATGAACTAGCTGGAACTTGCTGGGGCAGGTTATTGTGTGACATAGAACATAGAAAAACTACAGCACAAACAGGCCCTTCGGCCCACAAGTTGTGCCGAACACATCCCTACCTTCTAGACCTACCTATAATCCTCCATCCTATTAAGCTCCATGTACTCATCCAGGAGTCTCTTAAAAGACCCTATTGAGTTCGCCTCCACCACCACTGTCGGCAGCCGATTCCACTCGCCCACCACCCTCTGTGTGAAAAACTTACCCCCAACATCTCCCCTGTACCTACCCCCCAGCGCCTTAAACCTGTGTCCTCTCGGAGCAGACATTTCCACCCTGGGAAAAAGCCTCTGAGAGTCCACCCGATCTATGCCTCTCAACATCTTATACACCTTTATTAGGTCTCCTCTCATCCTTCGTCTCTCCAAGGAGAAAAGACCGAGCTCCCTCAGCCTATCCTCATAAAGCATGCCACTCAATCCAGGCAACATCCTTGTAAATCTCCTCTGTACCCTTTCAATCTTTTCCACATCCTTCCTATAGTGAGGCGACCAGAACTGAGCACAGTACTCCAAGTGGGGTCTGACGAGGGTCTTATATAGCTGCATCATTATCCCCGGACTCCTAAACTCAATCCCTCGATTGATAAAGGCCAGCACACCATACGCCTTCTTAACCACCTCCTCCACCTGCGGGGCCGATTTCAGAGTCCTATGGACCCGGACCCCAAGGTCCTTCTGATCCTCTACAGTCCTAAGAGTCTTTCCCTTGATATTATACTTCTTCATCCCATTTGACCTACCAAAATGGACCACGACACATTTATCTGGGTTGAAGTCCGTCTGCCACTTGTCCGCCCAGTCTTGCATCCTATCTATGTCCCTCTGTAACTTCTGACATCCCTCCAGACTATCCACAACCCCACCAACCTTCATGTCGTCGGCAAACTTCCCTCCGCTTCCTCATCCAGGTCATTTATGAAAATGACAAACAGCAAGGGTCCCAGAACAGATCCCTGGGGCACACCACTGGTGACCGACCTCCATTTAGAAAAAGACCCATCTATACCCACTCTCTGCCTCCTTTGGGCAAGCCAGTTCTGGAGCCACCGGGCAGCAGCCCCTTGGATCCCATGCCCTCTCACTTTTTCTAGAAAGTTTTCTAGACATGCCTGATTGGTTAGACATTGTCCTGCACATTTCATCTCAAGTGTTTTGCCTTAGAAATTGCTGAAAGTGTGATTGATAAAGGCGCAGCGACTGCAAGAGTCATGTGACATTAGAACATAGAACATTACAGCGCAGTACAGGCCCTTCGGCCCTCGATGTTGCGCCAACCTGTGAAACCAATCTAAAGCCCATCTAACCTACACTATTCCAATATCATCCATATGTTTGTCCAATGACCATTTAAATGCCCTTAATGTTGGCGAGTCCACTACTGCTGCAGGCAGAGCATTCCACGCCCTTACTACTCTCTGAGTGAACAACCTACCTCTGACATCTGTCCTATATCTATCACCCCTCAATTTAAAGCTATGTCCCTTCGTGCTAGCCATCACCATTCGAGGAAAAAGGCTCTCACTGTCCACCCTATCTAGTCCTCTGATCGTCTTGTATGCCTCTATTAAGTCACCTCTTGACCTTCTTCTCTCTAACGAAAACAACCTCAAGTCCCTCAGCTTTTCCTCATAAGACCTTCCCACCACACCAGGCAACATCCTAGTAAATCTCCTCTGCACCCTTTCCAATGCTTCCACATCCTTCCTATCATGCGGTGACCAGAACTGTACGCAATACTCCGAGTGCGGCCGCACCAGAGTTTTGTACAGTTTGTAAGTTTTAGGGCAAATCCTCCATGATTAAAGAACCCAGGGATAAGGAAAATGGCCGGTTGGTTGTCAGGCCACATGAATATGCAAGAGGCTGGGAATAACGAGAAGGTCGAGACAGGGATGATCTAATCAACAGGAAACAAAGGAGAAACCATGGCCAGCAGACGAGGAGTAAATAGCACAGCAGCAAGACAATGAGAACAGAGATCATTCCATCCACGGACAACATCAAGACTCAGCTCGCTGATGGGATTCCAATCAGGCTGACTCAGAGAACATTTAAAAGACATTAAAATATCAATTAAGGGCGGTCCCGACAGTTCCAGCCCTTTTGTTCCAGTCAATCAAAACTGCCAATGATCAGAAACTGTTTTGTGTGAGAGAATCACCGGTTCAGGTTTTAAAAAGGGCAAGTAAGCTCTGCTCTCTCTCTTTCCTCACCCTTCTCCTGTTCCTGCCTGCCTCTCGTTCGTCTCCAGCACGCAGCCCAAAGCCCACTGAGTAATTTAAACTAGGATTGTGAGTATCCTCTGGTAATTCGCGAAGTTCCTGAGATCATCATAGTGGATGAGGCTTTGGGGAAAGGAGGGGGGGCGGCTTTTGCATGCACCTTTCATAGTTTAAGACACTGGTAAACTTGTGTAAAGTAAGCATTCCCGTTGTGCCCGTTTTAGTATTCCTTCCATAGCTATAGTCTTATAGAGCATAAGGCATTGTGTGTTGTTTTCCTGGCGTTTGGTGATCTTGACCTTGATGTTTTAACAAATATATATATATATCTTTGACTTCCATTGGAGTCCATTTTGATCTTTTCAATTTCTCACCAACGATCTCTGACCAAGTCACAATATTAAATATCCCTTACCATAATTCCGGAGTCTAGAACTGAGGGTACCCTGGGCGCTTCGAAACCGCCCACTCAGGAAAGGCTGCCAGGTAGTGGATAGGCAGCAGTTTCCTTTTCTCTCTCTTGGGAGCGCTACACTAGTGAAGTAGGCGCAAGGTGGCCGTTGTTCCATCGGCGAGAGAGAGGATCACCCGAGCAGTGGTGGGGTTTGGACAATCGGTGTGCCAAGCCCAAAGTGAGCCCGTTGGGTGGAGTTAAAAAGGGGATCCCGCTACAAGCTGCAACATGACCTCCTGACTTCGAAACTCTATCCCTCTACCAACAAAAGCTAACACTCCGTACGCCTTCTTAACAACCCTATCAACCTGAGTGCCAACTTTCAGGGATCTATGCACATGGACACCCAGATCTCTCTGTTCAGCCACACTACCAAGTATCTTACCATTAGCCCAGTACTCTGTAATCCTGTTACTCCTTCCAAAGTGAATCACCTTACACTTTTCTGCATTGAACTCCATTTGCCACCTCTCAGCCCAGCACTGCAGCTTATCTATGTCCCTCTGTAACCTGAAACAACCTTCCGCACTGTCCACAACTCCACCGACCTTAGTGTCATCCGCAAATTTACTAACCCATCCTTCTACGCCCTCATCCAGGTCATTTATAAAAATGACAAACAGCAGGGGCCCCAAAACAGATCCTTGCGGTACACCACTAGTAACTGAACTCCAGGATGAACATTTCCCATCAACCACCACCCTCTGCCTTCTTACAGTAGCCAATTCCTGATCCAAACCGCAAAATCATCCTCAATCCCATGCCTCTGTATCTTCTGCAATAGCTTACCGTGGGGAACCTTATCAAACGCTTGACTGAAATCCATATGCACCACATCAACTGCTTTACCCTCATTCACCTCTTTGGTCACCTTCTCAAAGAACTCAATAAGGTTTGTGAGGCACGACCTACCCTTCACAAAACCGTGTTGACTATCCCTAATCAAATTATTCCTTTCTAGATGATTATAAATCCTATCTCTTATAATCCTTTCCAAAACTTTGCCCACAACAGAAGTAAGGCTCACTGGTCTATAATTACCAGGGTTGTCTCTACTTCCCTTCTTGAACAAGGGGACAACATTTGCTATTCTCCAGTCTTCTGGTACTATTCCTGTAGACAATGATGACCTAAAGATCAAAGCCAAAGGCTCTGCAATCACCTCCCTAGCCTCCCAGAGAATCCTGAGATAAATCCCATCCAGCCCAGGGGACTTATTTATTTTCACACTTTCCAAAATTGCTAACACCTCCTCCTTATTAACCTCAATCCCGTCTAGTCCAATAGCCTGTATTTCAGTATTCTCAACAACATTGTCTTTTTCCTGCGTGAATACTGACGAAAAATATTCATTTAGCGCCTCTCCTATCTCTTCGGGCTCCACGCACAACTTCCCACTACTGTCTTTGACTGGCCCTAATCTTACCCTCGTCATTTTTTAATTCCTGACATATCTATAGAAAGCTTTAGGGTTTTTCTTGATCCTACCTGCCAAATACTTCTCATGTCCCCTCCTGGCTCTTCTTAACTCTCTCTTTAGGTCCTTCCTGGCTAACTTGTAACTCTCAAGCACCCTAACTGAGCCTTCACGTCTCATCTTTACATAAGTCTCCTTCTTCCTCTTCACAGAGATTTAACTTCTTTAGTAAACATTCTTTAGTAACTTCGTTAGTGAAGGATGAGACCAATAGCGTAACCCTTTAATGACTTTGATTTAAGGATTGACAATGAGGAGAACAGAGGAGTGATCGAGAATGAATATGAATTAGAGTGGGCGTATTCAATGTCAAATCCAAAGGCATTTTTGTACCTGATTGGAATCATCCCAGTGAATTAATTGTTCCCTGGTAACCAGTTTTTAAATAATCTTTACTTTTTATGATACACAGTAATAAAGAAGGTGAGTTGGCAGTAAGGCACGCAGGTTAGGTTGATTGTCCATGCTAAATTGCCCATTAGTGTCCGGGAGGTTAGCAGGGTAGATACATGGGCTTATGGGAATAGGGTCTGGGTGGGATTGTTGTCAGTGCAGACTCGATGGGCCAAATGGTCTCCTTCTGAACTGCAGGGATTCTATGATTCCAGTGCCAGAATTGTGTGGGTGTTGCTAGTTTTACTATGCTGGTGGAAAACTGTGCTGCCTATGAACTGGGCGGGTTATTGTGTGACATGCCTGATTGGTTAGACACTTTCCTGCACATTTCACCTCAAGTGTTTTGCCTTAGAAATTGCTGGAAGTGTGATCGATAATTGAGCAGCGACTGCAAGAGGCATGTGACGTGAGTGAAGGATGAGACCAATAGCGTACCCCTTTAATAAGTTTGATTTAAGGATTGAGAATGTGGAGAATAGGGGAGTGATCGAGAATGAATATGAATTAGAGTGGGCGTATTCAATGTCAAATCCAAAGAGAGAAATCAAGAGATGGAAAGAAGAAGCGATAGAGAGGAATAGAAAGAGAATAAAATTTAAATTTTACATTTTTGATATCTCCAATGCCTGAAGAACTGTTCACCTTCCAGGCCAGAGGGGTTGACTGGCAGTCATTATATAGCTCAGAAGTTACTTACTCTATTAATTACTAGTCCTCGTATTCTGCAGTGAGGTTAATAGGCAACTGATGCACAAATGCAGCAAATTCATGAACATTATGTAGATATTGTTGTTGTGAAGCTCATGGAGCAACACCAATCATCCAGCAATTTGTCACAAGTCACAATTCATGGGTATCTCTTCCTCCTTGCTGACTAATTTGCACAATTATCAAAAGCAGCCTGGGCCATTCACAAAGAGTCATAGTCATAGAGGTTTACAGCATGGAAAATGCCCTTTGGCCCAACTTGTCCATGCCGCCCTTTTTTTTAAACCCCTAAGCTAGTCCCAATTGCCCAGGTTTGGCCCATATCCCTCTATACAAATCTTACCTATGTAACTGTCTAAATGCTTTATAAAAGAAAAAATTGTACCCGCCTGTACTACTACCTCTAGCAGCTTGTTCCAGACACTCACCACCCTCTGTGTGAAAAAATTGCCCCTCTGGACACTTTAATCCCTCTCCTCTCACCTTAAAATTATGCCCTCTAGTTTTAGACTCCCCTACATTTGGGAAAAGATATTGACTATCTAGCTGATCTATGCCCCTCATTATTTTATAGACCTCTATAAGATCACCCCTCAGCCTTCTATGCTCCAGAGAAAAAAGTCCCAGTCTATCCAGCCTCTCCTCATAACTCAAACCATCAAGTCCCGGGGGCATCCTAGTAAATCTTTTCTGCACTCTTTCTAGTTTAATAATATCCTTTCTATAACAGGGTGACCAGATTCCTACTGAACCGTTCAAGCAATACATTTTCTTCCCGTTTCTCTCCCCTTCAAACCTTCTGTGTAACTATCAGCACTGTGGATGTGGAGATGCCAGCGTTGGACTGGGATGAGCACAGTAAGAAGTCTCACAACATCAGGTTAAAATCCAACAGGTTTATTTGGAATCACGAGCTTTCGGAGCGCTGCTCTTTCATCAGGTGAGATGAATGGTATATTTCACAAACACACAATTTGGTTTGCAAAATCTTACTAACTGTCCTGGCTTGAGACAACTCACACCTCTTCAACCTGTGATAATCGCTCTCCCCACTCGCACTGTCTGTACCTGTAAAGACTTGATTACCAGTAAAGACTCGATTACCAGTAAAGACTCGCATTCCAACCATTATCTTGCAATTGTGTCTCTGTCTATATATGCTGTGTTTGTGAAACCTACCTCTCCACTCACCTGATGAAGGGGCAGCGCTCTGAAAGCTCGTGATTCCATGTAAACCTGTTGGACTTCAACCTGTTGTTGTGAGACTTCTTACTGTATCAGCACTGTGGTCAGCGCTCCCAAACTCTGACCCACTGGGATCGGACTTTGCGCCATTTCCCCAGGCGTCATCTGCCAAAGTAGAAATCCAACATCACTGCTCACCTGTAAGTGCATGTGTCGCAGCCTTTGTCACCTGATTTCTTTTCGCTGTCATTTATTTTCTTCACTTCAGTGTCATTCATTTGTAACCTCGGACCTAATATCTTCAGTTTCAACAGCTGATCTATGGGGCTGGAAGAATAAAGAACCACTAAGCCAGTCATAACAGCAACAAAGCATCAATGACAATGATTTCCGTGCTGCGATTTTTTTCCTGTGTTGTATCCAGCACAGGCATGAAAATATTCATAAAACTAGAGATTTTTATTTGAAAAAGCAGACACCCAAAGCTGTTTAAAATGGTCGGGCCACATCATGTGACTAGGCAGCATGGCACTCCAGTCATGAGACACACGAAAATATCTAATGACATATGGGACGCAGTGGTACAATGGCATTGTCACTGGGCTCGTGATCCAGAGACCCAAGGCAAGATCTGGGGACCCGGTTTCAAATCCTGCCACGGCAGACGGCGAAATTTGAATTCAAGTGGAATTAAAAGTGTAATGATGACCATGAAACCATTGTCGATTGTCATAAAAACCCATCTGGTTCACTAATGTCCTTGAGGGAAGGAATTCTGCCGTCCTTACCTGGTCTGGCCCACATGTGACTCCAGACCCACAGCATTGTGGGTCAACCCACAGCACACGGACTGCAGCGTTTCAAAAAGGCAGCTCACCACCACTTTCTCAAGGGCAACTAGGGATGGGCAATGAATGCTGGCCCAGCCAGCGATGCCCATGTCCCACGAATGAATTTTTTTAAAATGTGGTTGACTTTCAAATGCCCTCTGAAATGGAGGGCGGTTAGAGATGGACATTAACTGCTGGGCCCAGCCAGCGAGCGATGCCCACATTCGGTAAAATGAATAAACAAAAAAAAATCATAGCCATTTGTGAAATTCACATGCCGTTTGTTAAGGAGGGCCTGTCAGCAGACAGGACAAGGAACAATGGAGACATCAAAGCACAGTGGGTGTCAGATGAATATGAAATGGATCTCTTCGGGTTTTCAGTGGATTGTGATGGCCCCTCATCCCAAAGACAAAGGACCACAGGGATGCTTACCCGTCTAACACACTATCTTATTTTGAAAAGTACTTTAGAGTTGTCACAGGTCACATGGGAAAGCCAACCATGTTTTCCACCCGCTTTCAAAAATATAACGGCAGAAGCTGTTCTAAAACAGAGACCATCAGAGATTGACCATCTACATCAATGAAGCAGCTGCAAGGCTAACCACACAGATAAGGTACAACCATGCCTTGGAAGTGGGAGTTCGATTCCTTCTTGGTTACCCCTTAAAAAAAAAACTCAATCAAAATTGATGAGACCAATACCGTAACCCTTTGATGACTTTGATTTAAGGAGTGAGAATGAGGAGAACAGAGGAGTGATCGAGAATGAATATGAATTAAAGTGGGGGAATTCAATGTCAAATCCAGACAGAGAAATCAAGAGATGGAAAGAAGAAGCGATAGAGAGGAAAAGAAAGAGAATATAATTTAAATTTTACATTTTTGATATCTCCAGTAACAATTCAGTGCCTGAAGAACTGTTCACTTTCCAGGGCAGAGGGGATTGATTGGCAGTCATTATATAGCTCAGAAGTTACTTACTCTATTAATTACTAGTCCTAGTATTCTGCAGTGAGGGTAATAGGCAACTGATGCACAAATGCAGCAAATTCATGAACATTATGTGGATATTGTTGCTGTGAAGCTCATGGAGCAACACCAATCATCCAGCAATTTGTCACTAGTCACAATTCATGGGTATCTCTTCCTCCTTGCTGACTAATTTGCGCAATTATCAAAAGCAGCACACTGTCTGGGTGGAATTTGCACATTCTCCCCGTGTTTGCGTGCGTTTCCTCCGGGTGCTCCGGTTTCCTCCCACAGTCCAAAGATGTGCGGGTTAGGTTGATTGGTCATGCTAAATTGTCCCTCGTGTCGGGGGGGTTAGCAGGATAAATAAATAAATAGGGGTTATTGGGATAGGGCCAAGGCAGGATTGTGGTTGCTGCCAGCCCGATGGGCTGAATGGTCTCCTTCTGCACTGTAGGGATTCTATGATTCTATGGGAGGGCTATTCCCCCCAAACATGTGTCAGCTTCAAATGCCCCTAAGAGTTGACCTCCTGGGAATTTCAACTACAAGAAGCTTCACTGCTTCCTGAGAATCGTCTACTTTCAAAAGGCCTCCACTCATCAATTAGAAAAATAGAAACTAGAAACAGGAGTAGGCCATTCGGCCCTTCGAGCCTGCTCCGCCATTGATTTTGATTCATGGCTGATCATCAAATTCCATATCCTGATCCCACCTTCCCCCCACTTCCCTTGACTCCTTTAGCCCCAGGAGAAATTACAGGCCTATATAAAGAGTTCTGGGGACCTGGGTTCAAATTCCACCACGGCAGATGGTGAAATTTGAATTCAATTAAGAAAAGATGTCTAGAATTAAGGATCTACTGATCACCGTGAAACTGTTGCCGATTGTGGGAAAACCCATCTGGTTCACTAATGTCCTTTAGGGAAGGAAATCTGCCGTCCTTACCCAGTCTGGCCTACATGTGACTCCAGAGCCACAGCAATGTGGTTGACTCTCAACTGTCCTTGGACAACTAGGGATGGACAATAAATGATGGCCAGCCAGTATTGCCCATCTCCCACGAATGAATAAAGAAAGAGAATGATATCATTTCAGATTGGAAACGTATTGTTTTTCCCTTCATTTGTACCCAATCTTTATATGTGTAAGATGTCACATTTAAAACCCCAGGGCAAATGTATTCTAATAAATAATCTTTGTTTTTAAATTCACAGAAATATACTGCTGGAAATCATTAAATTGGGATAAATCAGTGGAAGGGTATGAAAACATACTGTCCTTGCACATTAGAGCACTTTGATCACAGACAAGAACGTAACAGCTACAACAACAACTCGCATTTCTATAACACCTTTAATTAAGTATAAGAAAAAAAATACTTTAAATTTATATACTGGCATTAACATAATAATTCATATGAGCGTTGCAAAACAAAGCATGGCACCAAGTCACATGAGGCGATACGAAGTTGGATGACCAAAAGCTTGCTCAGAACTGTCTTAAAGGGGGAAAGTGTGGTAGAAAGGTGCAGAGATATAGAGCAGGGATGGGGGGACTTGCAGGGTCTCAGGGGCTAAGCAACTGACAGCACTAGCATCCTAAGTGGTACACAGGAGCTTGTTACCGAGCAAAATCTGACAATGAACTACATGAAGACATGTTAAGACGGCAAAGAGGTAGCTTTTAAAACAAACGTTTTAAAGGTGGAGAGGTTTAAGGAGTGAATAGAGCAAATTTCACTTAGGGCACAAACTGATGAAGGTGCGGCCACCAATGTGCACCAATTAAAATGCGCAAAGTAATGGTGGAGCAACGAGATCTCCGAGGGTTGTAGGGAGTTACATACTGGAGAACATCAAGGCCATGGAAGGATTAGAATTGTTAAAATAGAGACGTTTATAAAATCATTCAATGTACATTGTTGTTAACCAAAAGAGAAAATGCTGGAAAATGCCAGCAGGTCTGGCAGCATCTGTAAGGAGAGAAAAAAGCTGACGTTTCGATGGCCCTTTGTCAAAGCTACAATGTTGTTAAGGAAGGCAATGGCCTAGTGGTATTATCACTAGACTATTAATCCCAAAACCCAGCTAATGTTCTGGGGACCTGTGTTAGAATCCCTCCATGGTAGATGACGGAATTTGAATTCAATAAAAAGTATATGGAATTAAGTATCTATAGATGACCATGAAAACATTGTTGATTATTGGAAAAAACCCACCTGGTTCACTAATGTCTCTTTAGGGAAGGACATCTGCCGTCCTTACCTGGTCTGGCCTACATGTGACTCCAGAGCAATGTGGTTGACTCTCAACTACCCTCCAAGGGCAACTAGGGATGGGCAATAAATGTTGGCCAGCCAGTGATGCCCATGTCCCCCAGGATAAATAGTAAAATGTTTTGTCATGGGTCTACTACTTCCTTTTCCTGTTTCTTTTTCTTTTTAAAAATACGCCACTTCATCAATGTATCAGGTTGCTCATAGTGGGTCACGGAAGCTCAAATAATCCCCACAAATGGTAAAAAAGAGTAGAACATTCAGTGGAATCTAATATACATGGATCAAGAATGAAATCTAAAACTAGAATCTCTTGAAAAGGCAGTTTGATATAAGAGCTTCCCAGGGCGGGGAGAAAGCTGGAAACTTCATCCTTTCCCTTCCTTCCATCAACCAACTGGGCTCCAACAGCAAGGATAGTTTGCTTTATAAAACAGCAATGGTGCATCCCATCCCCCCCTCCACCTCCACCTTTACTATGTTTAGCCTAAATACAGGCTGCAGGTACCTCCCATAACTGTTATCATCCTCTCTGTAGACCAGTGCAAACCAGATAAGCCAATGTACACAGACTGTGACTGCACACTGCACACCAAGCTGGGCATTATCCCAGTTGAGCACACAGCCCTTTCCTCCTCCCTGGAACAGGTGTACAATATGTGTGCCATGTGTATAGCCCCACAGCAAAGCTGGCTGCACCCCAGGAATGTCTGCACTCTCTCACTCTTGACCGTTTGTATTCTCTAACTCAAACCTGCCCAAACCTGCTGGCTCAAGACCAAAGATTCTGACTCTCAATGAGATCGCCCATTGCCCTGATGACTGGAAACTACACGGTCTCCCTTCCCACCAAGCCCACCCTCCACCCCCCTCACCTCACTTCATGAGTCTCAGTGCAACCCATCCCTCTTGTGCCACAGTAACACCCCGCCCCGAGCACCACCTATCCTGTGTGTATCCCATCCTGTTCATACATAGAATCATAAAATCCATACAGTGCAGAAGGAGGCCATTCAGTCCATCGAGCCTGCACCGACAACGATCCCATCCTGACCCCATGTATTTATCCCACTAGTCCCCCTGACACTAAGGGAGAATTTAGCATGGCCAATCAACCTAACCTGCACATCTTTGAAGTGTGGGAGGAAACCGGAGCATTCGGAGAAACCCCTCGCAGACACGGGGAGAATGTGCAAACTCCACACAAACAGTGACCCAAGCCGGAAATTGAACCCGGGTCCCTGGCACTGTGAGGCAGCAGAACTAACCACTGTGCCACCCAAAGGTGGTATCCCACTCACACACTTGTTGGTTAGTGCTTCAGCTTCCCTTATCGAGCTCCAAGCTCCCACCCCCTCAGTCTTTCCTCTACCCCCTTGCAATGCCTTTCTCCCCCTTTGCCCCATGTGTCCATTATCCTCCCCCCCACCCCCCACCCCTTCTCTCTACCCCCAGGTTGAAATGCTAGTATCTTGTTTGCCCTGCCTGAGTACCACTGCATGGCGTTGTCCTTCAAAACAACAGAGTCACCCACCGGTAGCAGACCAAACCCATACCATCAGCAATGTGGCATTCCACTGGTATCACAACGAGGCCAACACAGCACTTGTCAAAGAGGCTATGAACATTACACTCACCTCAAAGTCATGAGCAAAGTGAGGTCTGACCACTGCAGGCCACTCTTTTACAAACATGATTCAGAACGGTGTGATTTCCTGCTGGCGTGACTGGAAGGTGCCACGTAATTCCAGCAAGAAGCATACTTAATGAGGATTCATTCATTCACGATCGAGGTGTACAAGAGTATGAGAGACATGGACAGAGTGGATAAGGAGCAGTTGCTCCCCTTGGTTGAAGGGTCAATCACGAGGAGACATAGCTTCAAGGTGAGAGGCAAGAGGTTTAGAGGGGGGAATGTGAGGAAATCCTTTTTTACCCAGACGGTGGCGAGGGTCTGGAATGCGCTGCCTGGGAGGGTGGTGGAGGTGGGTTGCCTCACATCCTTTAAAAAGTACCTGGATGAGCGCTTGTCACATCATAACATTCAGGGCTATGGACCAAGTGCTGGTAGATAGGATTAGGTGGGAGTTGAGGTGTTTCTAATGTGGCAGTGTGGACTCAATGGGCTGAAGGACCTCTTCTGCACCGTATGACTCTACGATTCAGGAGATAATAATGAATGCAAATGATATTCACATCATTAATCAGCGGGATAGCTGACCCGCCATTGGGTAAATTGCAAACTATTTTCTTGTTGATGGGGATCCGATTTTTTGGCTCCCACTAGATTCTCCGTTCCCGCCCGCCGGAAAACCCGCTGTGTGGTGCGGAGAATTCCGCCCGTGGCCTCTGGCGATAGCTCACAGTCCCAGTCCTGTTCACTGCGGCTTCTGGCGCTGTAGAGACTAGAGAGTTGCCGGCCAATCAGATTCCTTCCGAATGATGGGTGGAAGTCCAGTCTCCAGCTAGTTAATGCAGATTGGGGTGTGAGATGGCAGTGGGGGCGGGGCAGTATTGACGGGGATGTGTTTGCCATCGACTCCTGGGATGGCAGGAGGAAAATTCCACCAATCTAAAAATCCTGACCCCTGAACCTGGAAATTCTCAATGCTGCCTTACATATAGTCGAAAAAGAGAAAGACTTACATTTACATTGTGCTCTTCACGAGCACAGTGCTTTACATTCAATAAAGTGCTTTTGAAACAGTACTTTATCACGTTAAAAAAGCCTCAAAGTGTTTCATTAGCCTACCATCAATGTCAAGTCAAACAGTCCAAAGAGCCAGGAGATAAATGACCACTTCGATTTTGCACAGTATTGATCAAGAGGATTTTTTTTTTGTTTGTTCATGGGATGGGGGCAGCACTGGCAAGGCCATCCCCAATTGCCCTCGAAAAGGTGGTGGTGAGCTGCCATCTCAAGCCGCTGCAGTCCATATGGTGTGGGTGCACCCATAGTGCTGCTGGGGAGGGAGTTCCAGGATGTTGACCCAGGTAACAGTTCAAGGAATGATGATACATTTCCAAGTCAGGAAGGCATTTGGCTTAGAGGGGAAATTCCAGGTGGTGGTATTCCCATGCGTCTGCTGCCCTTGTCACTGTAGGTGTCGCAGGTTTGGAAGACGCTGTTGAATGAACTGCACAATGTTCAGCACCATTCGCGACTCCTCAGATCCTGAAGCAATCCATGTCCAAATTGGATCAACATTTGGACAATATCCAGGCTTGGGCTGACAAGTCACAAGTTTCACATGGGCCACAGAAGTGCCAGGCAATGACCATCTCCAACAAAACAGTATCCAACCATTGCCCTTTGACATTCAATGGCTCTACCGTCGCTGACTTCCCCCACTTTCAACATCCTGGGGGTTACCATTTAGCATGACTGATGCACCTGACCAGCACATCTTTTGGACTGTGGGAGGAAACTGGAGCACCCGGAGGAAACCCACGCAGACACGCGGAGAAGGTGCAAACTCCACACAAACAGTGACCCAAGTTGGGAATGGAACCCAGGTCCCTAGCGCTGTGAGGCAACAGTGCTAACCACTGTGCCGCAAGGATGACATGTATATACAGGTTATTTATGGAATATAGGGGAGAAAGAAGCAGGTCCATTGTTCCTCAATTTAGTTATTGTTACCATAGTGATATTTTATAAAAAAGCAGAACATTGGTTTATATGCATTAATTGAGAAAATCCAGATTTGATGTGCATGGATTAGCACACGTAATCTGTGAATTTGTATAGCAAAGAATATCTGTTCAGTATCATATTACATTGCAGATCACGACCCAAACTGTTTTTAAAAATCCTTTCATTGAATGAGGTCATCATTGTCAAGGCCAACACTTCTCTCCACTTCTTCCTGGAACAAATAGTTACTATCCATCACAACACACCCCCAACTGGCTATCTCCCAAAACAATGCTTGCTTTAACTTTGTCTTACTTCCTTCAACTAAAGGTGTGGCTATGGGTGTCTGGATGGGTCCTACTTATGTCTGTCCTATTGTGGAGTATGTGGAACATTCCTTGTTCCAGTCCTACTCTGGCCCCCTTCCACACCTCTTCTGTTACATCGATGATTGTTTTGGTGCCGCTTCCTTGTCTGAAATTGGAAACATTTATCAATTTTGCTTCCAATTCCCACCCCTCTCTCACTTTCACATGCTCCAGCTCTGGCATTTCCCTTCCCTTCCCTGACTTCTCTGTCTCCATTTCTGGGAATAGACTGTCCACCAATATTCATTTAAAGCCCATCGACTCACACAGCGACCTCAACTACACCTCCTGACACACTCTGCTTCCTGTAAGGACCCTATGCCGTTCTCCCGGTCACATCTGTTCTGATCACATGCCGATCACATCTGTTCCAGTGATGCTATCTTCCATAACAGTACCTCTGACATGTCTCCGTTTCCTGAGCTGAGATTTCCCTGCCCCCACCATGGTTGTCAGGGCCCTCAACTGTGTCCGATTCATCTCCCACACTTCTGCCCTCACCCTTTCTCCTCTCTCCCAGAACCATGTATGGATTCTATGGATTACCCTCGTCCTCACTTTACACCCCACCAGCCTCCAAACTCAAAGGACCACCCTCTGCCATCTTGGCCAACTCCAGCATGATGGCACCACCAAAGACATCTTCGCCTGCCAGCATTCTGTAGGTGCCATTCCCTCCCTGATACTCTGGTCCACTCCTCTATCACCCACAAAACCTCATCTCCTTCTCTTAAATTTGTGATATAAACCTCTTTCAGACATGTCTTTCGGACTGTGGGAGGAAACCGGAGCACCCAGAGGAAACCCATGCAGACACGGGAAGAACGTGCAGACTGCACACAGACAGTAACCCAAGTTAGGAATGGAACCCGAGTCTCTGCCACTGTGACACAGAATCATAGAATCCTACAGCGCAGAAGGAGGCCATTCGGTCCATCGAGGCTGCACCGACTACAATCCCATCTAGGCCCAATCCCCATAACCCCATGCATTTACCGTAGCTAGTCCCCCCGACACTAAGCGGAAATTTAGCATGGCCAATCCACCTAGTATGCACATCTTTGGACTGTGGAAGGAAACCGGAGCACACGGAGGAAACCCACGCAGACACGGAGAGAACATGCAAACTCCGCACAGACAGTGACCCAAGTTAGGAAAGGAACCCGGGTCCCTGGCGCTGTGAGGCAGCAGTGCTAACCACTGTGCCGCCATGGCTGCATTTTTCCACATGGTTAGTAGCTATACGGACACATTCACACCCTGAGGTGTGTGGCTACAAATGAGTCTTACATGGGTCAACTTTGTCTTTGAGGAACATTATTATTCGTTGCAACACAAGTCATTAAGCAGAGTCAACAAAACAGATGACAGGAAAGATGATGGATAAATACTTGATGAGAAATAAAATTATACAGCAATGAAGACAGTGCAACGGGATGGGGTTAAATTGGATATCTCGATCAAAGAACCAGCAGAAACACGGGCCAAATAGTCTACTGGGTTGGACTGGAAAGTGTGAGTTGCTCAATGTCAGATGCAAACATTAATTTACCCGAGTCAACAGTCAGCCAGTACCATGCAATACAAAATACTGCCGTGCCCAGTATAGGAATGATTGCATGTTATTAACCAGCACCCATTATATTTTAGGAAACATGTTATCAGTGAATACATAAACAGACATTTGCAGCGTTGCACTCAGTAGAGAGATAGACTCCGTGTTTAGTGGCTGAAGTGGAGGTGAGAGACTATCACTAATAGATTACTTAGACTGAGCAACAGCCCTTTAAGAAAACCAAAAATATAATTAATGTTCTCCTAGTATTTAGATCTCCCGCACGCAAATGGCATGGCCTGCCTGAGATATCAGGCACCTATTCTGTTGCCACACCTCCCTCAAATATTGCCCGGTAACCAATTGCTTGGAGGCGCACCAGCGGGTTCCCATGGTGGCATTTCATCTAAATGTGTCTCTTATCACGGTGGCTCTCTCATTCCCCTGATGGTACGGTCAAGGTCAGAAACTGGTCGGAGCTGGCAGCATCACATGCCAGTTACCCCTGCAGTTCCTCCAAGAAATGATGTGAGACAGTGCCCCACAACCCCCTTAAAAAGAAACAAGACACTTTCTTTAAATTAGAAATCTTCATCCAAAAGCTCAAGAGGAGAATATAAAGAGCCCCTTGAAGAGGGGAGGGAAGGATTTTTTTTTCGTTTTGTAAGTGAACAGGAGAGAACAGCGCACAAATGTGGGCGTTTAAACCAAAAACTTTCCGAAACAACAGTTCCCCATTCAGTGGCCGGGGGGGGGGCGACACCCTGGAAATGCGAGGGAAAGACTTGTTTGGTCTCTGGGAACTACTGAGTGCCGCAGGAAGGAGTTTGGAGAAACATTTCTGCACTGGGTCGTGGCTATACCCAACTGCAAAGCCCACTGTATTCTCCAAATCGGCTTTGTATCATTTACCCCTGTCTCTACACAAAAAAAAACTTAGCGACAAGCTACAGACTGCAGTAAATGTCAACGCGTTTCTGTGATAGAAAATCCCAATTCTAAACCGACCCCTGGTTCACCGCCACGAGAAAGGACTTTTTAAGGTTAAAAAAAAAAGAGAATGACATACCTGGAAATGAAAGTTTCTTCGAACCTCATAAACATTGCATACAGAAGAAAGCAAATCGCGAAGCTTAACAGCCTTATTTTCCAGGTACATCTGAAAGCGGCCATAGCAGTCACAACGCTTCGTTCAAGTCTGCAGCAGGCAAAATTAAAATGTTTCTCAGGATAAAGGCAAAACACTGCGGGGGATCAAGAACAAGAAAATGCTGGAAAATCTTAGCAGGTCTGACAGCATCTGTGGAGAGAGGGACAGAGTATAAAGCCTGTGGGGTCTGGGTGACCCTTCCTCGGAAGCCCTGCTGTGTTCCGTTTCTTAAAAACGGTTCTTCCCCCACTCCTCCTGCCCCTCTCCCCCAGGAAATAAAGGCACATCAGTGGTTCGCGGGGAAGGTGAGAAAACGTGAATCTCAGAGGTTGAGACTTTCCAATTCCTGGTGCATTTTGGCCTCCTGCCACTGGTGTTTTTTTTTGCTGTATCCTCTTCCCCCCTCCCTCTCGATAGGTGCAGCCGGTGCCAAGCCCCAGGAGAATGTCCTATCATGGGATCAGTCAGTGGCTCTCCTTTACCCGCATCATCGCTGCAGCTATTCCCAGGTACAGCCGGCTGCTGCGAGGATGAAATTGCTACCGAGAAATTACAACAGCGAGATTGCTACATTGCAGTGCGGGGGAGCCAAGCCACATCTGTCACCGTGACACCGCTGTCAGAATTAGATCCCCGTTAACTCACATCGCCCCCCTCGAGGTATCATCTCTTTCATTGTTTCCCCAGCAAGGTCAGCCTCGGTGACACATCGCCAAACCAATCGTCGCCGCGTTTTGTGTATCATTTCTCCTGCTGGAGCCAATGGTATGGAGGGAGGTGGGACTTCCTATTCCCCGGTGCTGACAGTAATCTCCAAACACAGCAATCTCCCCAAACCTGCGGGGAGCAGGTGATATTCACAGACATTTTCTGCTCCTCAAAATCAGGTCCCAGTGCAGGGCAACTTGAATTCTTATCCCATTTATCCCTAATGTGCAGCATTAAACTTCCAACAAAAACACCAGTTGTTAAGAAGATGCAGAATATTTATTCATGGTCCCAGATGATCACATGCATCGATTTGACCTGAAGATAAGCCACACCTGAGGCGAAGGTTGAGAAGGTTAGTCTTCATGAATAACAGCACAGGAGTTTTTATATATGTTTTTTCATTCGTGGGACACAGTTGTGGCTGGCTGGGCCAGTATTCATTGCCCATCCCTAGTTGCCCTTGAACTGTGTGCCTTGTTACACGATTTTAAAGGTTAAGGTTATTTTATTAGTGTCACTCGTAGGCTTACATTAACACCGCAATGAAGTTAATGTGAAAATCCCCTCGTCGCCACACTCCGGCGCCTGTTCAGTTACACTGAGGGAGAATTTAGCATGGCCAATGCACCTAACTAGCATGTCTTTCGGACTGTGGGAGGAAACTGGAGAAATCGGAGGAAACCCACGCAGACACGGGGAGAATGTACAGACTCTGCACAGACAGTGACCCAAGCCGGGAATCAAACCCAGGCCCCTGGTGCTGGGAGGCAGCAGTGCTAACCACTGTGCCACCATGAGGGCACAGTAAGAAGTCTCAGGTTAAAGTCCAACATTATCTCTCTCTCTCCATTCGCACTGTCTGTACTTGTAAAGACTTGATTACCTGAAAAGACTTGCATTCCAATCATTATCTTGCAATTGTGTCTTTGCCTGTTTATGCCGTGTTTGTGAAACCTACCTCTCCACTCACTAATGAAGGGGCAGAGCTCCGAAAGCTCGTGATTCCAAATAAACCTGTCGGACTTTAACCTGGTGTTGTGAGACTTCTTACTGTTGCTCATCACAGTCTAATGCTGGCATCTCCACATCATGGCTACCATGAGGTCAGCTGAGAGTCATCCACATTGCTGTGGCTTGGGAGTCATGTGCAAACTCCGAACAGACAGTGAAGCAAGCAGGAAGTCAAACCCGGGTCCCTGACGCTGTGAGGCAGCAGTGCTAACCACTGTGCCCCTGTGCTACCCCTGTATGCGTGTGTGTTTCTGTGTTTATGTTTGTGTGTGTTTGCATGTATTTGTGTGTATGTGCATGTGTGTGTGTTTTTGTATGTATGCGTGTGTGGCTATGTATGTGTGTTTGAATGTGTGTGCGTGTGTGTGACAGACAGACACTGGATGGAATAATAGTGGGGGGGTTGGCTGCTGGAAACAAAATCAGCAAGGAGCTTACATGTTTTGGACTGACCCACCCCGTAACCATAGAACACCGTAGGGTGCATTAACAAGGGCTGAGTGAGACTTTCCCACCACCCCTCCCACTTAGGTTTCGGCTGCACTGGGAGGGCATCAGTGGCAGCTGTGGGGACTACAGAACAGGACAAAAACCAAATCCCACTAAACCCTGAAGAAGGTAAATCCAGGTCTCGAGCCATGAGGATTGGAGAGGTTAGGAAGAAGGATGGGTGGGTGCACATGGAAGAGAGCAGGTATGCAGAAAGTCGAGGTTTGACCTTAGGGGTGGCTTCCCTGCAATCAGCAAAGGCAGTCCTGCCTGGTGATTGTCGAGTGGTGTTCATTCATCCGTTGTCGTAGCGTCTGCATAGTTTCCCCAATGTACCATGCCTCGGGACATCCTTTCCTGCAGCGTATCAGGTAGACAACGTTGGCCGAGTTGCAAGAGTAGGTACCATTTACCTGGTAGATGGTGTTCTCAGGTGAGATGATGGCATCCGTGTCGATGATCCGGCACGTCTTGCAGAGGTTGCTGTGGTAGGGCTGTGTGGTGTCATGGTCACTGTTCTCCTGAAGGCTGGGTAGTTTGCTGCGGACAATGGTCTGTTTGAGGTTGTGCGGTTGTTTGAAGGCTAGCAGTGGGGGTGTGGGGATGGCCTTGGCGAGATGTTCGTCTTCATCAATGACATGTTGAAGGCTCCGGAGGAGATGTCATAGCTTCTGCACTCCGGAGAGGTACTGGACGATGAAGGGTACTCTGAACGCTGTGTCCCGTGTTTGTCTTCTGAGGAGGTCGGTGCGGTTTTTCGCTGTGGCGCGTTGGAACTGTCGATCGATGAGTCGAGCACCATATCCTGTTCTTATGAGGACATCTTTCAGCATCTGGAGGTGTCTGTTGCGATCCTCCTCATCTGAGCAGACCCTGTGTATACGGAGGGCTTGTCCGTAGGGGATGGCTTCTTTAACGTGTTTAGGGTGGAAGCTGGAGAAGTGGAGCATCGTGAGGTTATCCGTGGGCTTGCGGTACAGTGAAGTGCTGAGGTGACCATCCTTAATGGAGATGCGTATGTCCAAGAATGCAACCGATTCTGGAGAGTAGTCCATGGTGAGTCTGATTGTGGGATGGAACTTGTTGATGTCATCATATAGTTGTTTCAGTGATTGTTCACCATGAGTCCAAAGGAAGAAAATGTCATCGATGTATCTAGTGTATAGCATCGGCTGAAGGTCCTGTGTGGTGAAGAGGTCTTGTTCAAACCTGTGCATGAAGATGTTGGCATATTGAGGTGCGAATTTGGTGTCCATGGCTGTTCCGTGTGTCTGGATGAAGAACTGGCTGTTGAAGGTGAAGACATTGTGGTCCAGGATGAAGCGGATGAGTTGTAAAATTGCATCTGGAAACTGGCAATTGTCGGCGTTGAGTACTGAGGCAGTTGCAGCAATGCCATCGTCTTGGGGGATGCTGGTGCAGAGTGTCGAGACATCCATTGTGACGAGGAGTACGCCTGGTTCAACTGCCCCATGTGTGCTGAGTTTCTGTAGGAAGTCCGTAGTGTCGCGATAAAAGCTGGGGGTTCTTTGTACAATGGGTTTCAGGATGCCCTCGACGTAGTCGGAGAGGTTCTCGCACAAGCTCCCATTGCCCGATACGATGGTGTGTTTGCCTTGTGTATCTTCGGGAGGCAGTAGAGATCTCCACTGCGGAGAGTACGTGGGATGAGAGCACAGAGGGTGCTCTGAAGGTCCGGATCAAAGGTCTTGATCAGTCTGTTGAGTTGACGGGTGTGTTCTTTGGTCGGATCTGTGGGTAACTGTCTGTAGTGTTCCTCGTTGTTCAGTTGCCCATACACTTCTTTGCAGTAATCCCTTCTGTTCAGTATGATGATGGCCCCTTCTTTGTCTGCTGGTTTGATGACAATGTTGCGGTTGGTCTTGAGAGCGCGGATGGCGTTGCCTTGTGCTTGGGTGATGTTCGGGGCTGTCTTTATGCCATGGCAGCGTATTATCAGGTTTGAAAGTCTCTCTGAACTTGCTATCCTGCCAGCAATGGGAGAGATGTGAGGGTTTGTGTAATTCAAATTCACTCCCTGTCTCAGGGTTCTTCTTCACCCTCACCCACACACTGACATGCAAACATACTCACTCTCACAATGAGTGAAGGCAAGTGAGTAAGCAGTCTGAGACTGGGAGTGAACCAGATACACAAAGTCTTATAGGAGGGAATGAACGAACTGAGTCTTCAGAGACCATGTAGAACTTCAACAAAATGCTTTATTCAACATGCATGAGAGAGAGCAGAACTCATGGCTGTAATTCCAGCTTGCTTCTGAGCTACTCTGCTAATCAGAGGTTCTTACATATTCTTATACTTTTTTGTGTTACGAAGTACTACATTTCGATTAGGTCATCAGACTTCAAATATGTTAAAGTTCTGTTTTGATCACATTATGCTGATCCATTGTCCTGTGTACCTTAACTTTAATCATTTTTCTGGAGATATCCTACCTACCTGTTTACAATATAAAGGGGTTTGTGTTTGTCAAACCGATTTCCTTGGTGTGTTAATTGTCCCCATCTCCCTGACACTTGATTAGTTTTCCAGAGATACAATGGCTCCTCTAGACATTGTGGAGCCTTGATAAGATATCCTTGATAAGATATCAATTTTCTTATTGTTGCTGTAACCTCGGAAAGATCTCACCTAGGGGTGTGACTGTGCTATCTGGGATATGGTCATTTGTCACATCTGCCCACAGTGAGTGTTTAACCCTTTCTATTCATTCCACTCCAGCTGCAGCCCACACTCCCTGGGTTTGCCCTACTACAGTTTCAACATCTCACACGCTAATAGCCATCTTTATGCATTAGAAACTTTTAAACATTATCAATTTATTGCTTGACATTGTTTTTTATGGTCAGCTGGTTGTTTCTCTTCAGATCTTATCATTTTTCCTTTGTTGAATTCATATGTTCCAAAACTTATCTTTTCAAAATTAAAAATTGTATATTGCGCCACCACCCACCCCCGCCAACTTCCCCCGACACACACAGACAATAATGTTGGACAAGCCTGGCCAGTATATTAGATGAAGACAAGGAGGATTGCCCGTGAGTTCTGATGAAAGGCTCCAGCCTGCAACAGTAACAAAGTATTTTCTCTCTTGACAGTAAGTAGTTTCATAACATCAGGTTAAAGTCCAACAGGTTTATTTGGTAGCCTGAGCTTTCGGAGCGCTGCCCCTTCATCAGGTGGCAGGGTTGTGTGGTATCATGGTCACTGTTCTCCTGAAGGCTGGATAGTTTGCTGCGAACATGGTCTGTTTGAGGTTGCGCGGTCACTTGAAAGCAAGAAGCGGGGGTGTGGGGATGGCCTTGGCGAGATGCTCATCTTCATCGATGACATGTTGAAGGCTCCAGAGAAGATGTCGTGGCTTCTCCGCTCCGGGGAAGTACTAGACGATGAAGGGTACTCTGTCCGCCGTGTCCCGTGAATGTCTTCTGAGGAGGTCGGTGCGGTTTTTTTGTTGTGGCGCATCTGAACTGTCGATCGATGAGTTGAGCGCCATATCCCATTCTTACGAGGGCAACTTTCAGTGTCTGTAGGTGTCTGTTGCATTCCTCCTCGTCTGAGCAGATCCTGCGGAGGGCTTGTCTGTAGGGGTGGAAGCTGGAGAAGTGGACCATCATGAGGTTATCTGTGGGCTTGTGGTACAGTGAAGTGCTAAGTTGACTGCCCTTGATGGAGATGCATTTGTCCATCGTGTCCATCGACACGGATACCACCATCACATGTGAGAACACCGCCCACCAGGTACACGGTACATACTCATGTGACTCGGCCAATGTTGTCTACCTGATACGCTGCAGGAAAGGATATCCCGAGGCATGGTACGTCGGCAAGACCATGCAGACGCTACGACAATGGACGAACGGATACTGAGCGACCATCACCAGGCAGGAATGTTCCCTTCCTGTCGGGGAACACATCAGCAGTCAAGGGCATTTAGCTTCCAATCTTCGGGTAAGCGTTCTCCAAGGTGGCCTTCAAAACACACGACAACACAGAGTCGCTGAGCAGAGACTGATAGCCAAGTTCCACACACACGAGGACGGCCTCAACTGGGATCTTGGGTTCATGTCGCACTATCTGTAACCCCCCACGACTTGCCTGGGCTTGCAAAATCTCACTAACTGTCCTGGCTTGAGACAATCCACACCTCTTTAACTTGTGATTATCCCTCTCTCCACATGCATGTCTGTACCTTAGAGACTCGATTACCTGTTGAGACTCACATTCCAACCATTATCTTGCAATTATGCCTTTGTCTATATATGCCGTGTTTGTGTGTGGGTGGGTGTGTGTGAGTGTATGTGTGTTTATGTGTGTGCGTGTGTGTGAGTATGTGTGCGTGTGTGTTTATGTTTGGGTGTGTGTGTTTGTGTGTGCGTGTGTGTGTTTATGTGTGTGGGTGGGTGTGTGTGTGTGTGTTTATGTGCATGTGTGTGTGTGTTTATGTGTGAGTGTGTGTTTATATGCATGTGTGTGTGTGTTTATGTGTGAGTGTGTGTTTGTGTTCATGTGTGTGTGTGTTTATGTGTGTGTGTGGGTGTGTGTGTGTGTTTATGTGCATGTGTGTGTGTGTTTATGTGTGAGTGTGTGTTTGTGTTCATGTGTGTGTGTGTTTATGTGTGTGTGTGCATGTGTGTGTGTGTATGGTTATGTGTGTGTGTGTCAAAGTGTGTGTGTGTTTATGTGTGTTCATGTGTTTATGTGTGTGAGCGTGCGTGTGTTTATGTGTGTGTGTGTTCATGTATGTGTTTATGAGTGTGAGTGTGTGTTTATGTGTGTATATATGTGCGTGTTTGTTGTGTATCTGTGTGTGTTTGTCTGTATGTGCTTATGTGTGTGAGTGTGTGTGTATCTCTGTGTGTGTTTGTCTGTGTGTGTGTGTTTATGTGCGTGTATGTTCATGTGTATGTGTGTGTGTTTATGTGTGTGAGTATGTGTTTATGTGTCTGTGTGTGTGTGTTTATGTGTGTGTGTGTGTTCATGTGTTTGTATGTTCATGTATATGTGTGTGTGTGTTTATGTGTGTGAGTGTGTGTTTATGTTTGTGAGTGTTTATGTGTGTGTTAGTGTGTGGGTGGAAGGGTGTGTGAGAGTGTGTGTGTGAGAGTGTGTGTGTGGGTGGGTGGGTGGGCGTGTGTGAGTGTGTGTGTGTTTATGTGTGTGTGTGTGTATGAGTGTGTAGGTGAGTGTGTGTATGTTTGTGTGTGTGTGTGTTTATGTGTGTGTGTGTGTATGAGTATGTGTAGGTGTGTTTGTGTGTGTGAGTGTCAGCGTGTGTGTGTGGGTGAGTGCATGTGAGTGTGTTTATGTGTATGTGTGTGTGTGAGTGTGTATGTGTGAGTGTGTGTGAGTGTGGGTGGTTGTGTGTGTGTGTTTGCGTGTGTGTGTATTTATGTGTGTGTGTTTATGTGTGTGTGTGTTTGTGTGTTCATGTGTGTGGGCATGTGTGTGTATTTATGTGTGTGTGTTTATGTGTGTGTGTGTCTGTTCATGTGTGTGTGCATGTTTGTGTGAGTGTGTGTGTTCATGTGTGTGTGTTTATGTGTGAGCGTGTGTGTGTGTTTGTGTGTGTGTGCTTATGTGTGAGTGTGTTCATGTGTGTGTTAATGAGTGTGAGTGTGTGTTTATGTGTGTGTTTGCGTGTGTTTGTGTGTGTGTGCTTGCTCATTGTTCCACTGGAGCAAGCAGAGAGGGAGTGATTGGAGGCAGGAGTGCTGGTGAGAGATTGATTGAATTAATTATTTATTTAATTAGTCAGTTAGTGTGTGGTTTTTTTTGGCCTTTACTTTTGTAGTAGTATTTTTCTTAAGTTTAAAGTGAAAACTGGAAGTGGGCTGCTAAGGAGTCTGGGAAGGGTTTTTTAAGCGCGCGAAGTATAAAAGGTAGGCTGCAGTATACAGCGGGCAGGGAGTGTGTGGGAAGCAGAGTGTGAGCTATAAGGGCTTTGGCTCACAGGGCTTTGGGGGACAGGGCGAGGCAAGGTAAGTTATTTTTATCCAAACCTATATAGGATAAGGGTAACTATGAGTGATAGGCCAGTTCGGTGCTTCCGGTGTGGGATGTGGGAGTTCCTGGAAACACCTAGCCTCCCGGAGGTTCACATTTGCACCAGGTGCGTGGAACTGCAGCTCCTGAGGGACCAGGTCACGGACCTGGAGCTGCAGATTGCTGACCTTGGTCTAGTCAGGGAGAATGAGAGAACAATTGACATGAGTTATAGGGAACTAGTTACACAGGGGCATCGGGAGGAAGACACGTGGGCCACAGTTAGGAGGAGTAAAGGTCAGAAGGGTAATGTACCAGAGAGTACTCCAGTGGCTGTCTCTCATAATAGGAAGGGCTCGGCGACAGGTGTGAGAGGGGAGGGGAGTGAGCAATTAGTGGAGGGGTTACCTGTGGTTGTCCCACTCCAAAACAAGTATATTGTTTTGGATAGTGTGGAGGAGGATGACTCTCCAGGGGTAAGCCACAGTGACCAGGTCACTGGCACAGAGTCAGGCTCTGTGGCCCGGAAAGGAAAGAGAGGGGTTAGGAGAGCAATAGTGGTGGGGGATGCGTCGGTTAGAGGCACGGACAGGCGATTCTGTGGGTGCGAACGGGACTCCAGGATGGTAGTCTGCCTACCTGGTGCTGGGGTCATGGATGTCTCCGAGCGGATAGGAGGCATCTTAAAAGGAGAAGATAAAGAAACGGATGTCGTTGTACACATTGGTGCAAATGACGTAGATAGGAAGAGCAGGGGGATCCTACGAGAGCAATTCAGGGAGTTGGGAAATAGACTAAAAAGTAGGGCCTCCAGGGTGGCCATCTCTGGGCTGCTCCCAATGCCTCGTGCCAGTGAGGCTAAGAATAGGGAGTTAGTACAATTGAATGCTTGGCTAAAGGACTGGTCCAGGAGGGAGGGCTTCATTTTCCTAGATCAATGGGAAGTTTTCAGGAGAGGATGGGACCTGTACAAGAAGGACGGGTCACAACTAAGTTGGAAGGGCACGAATATCCTGGCTGGGAGTTTTGCTAGTGCAGTTCGGGGGGGTTTAAACTAGTATGGCAGGGGGGTGGGGATCAAAATATTAGGTCTACAAGTGTAGAGGCTGGGGACGAGCTTGGGGCTGGGACAAGGCTGGCAAAGAAGAAGAGCACTCTGGGGGAGGATGACCTCACTGGGCCTGGAGGTCTGGAGTGCTTATACTTCAATGCAAGGAGCGTAGCAGGTAAGACAGACGAACTTAGGGCCTTAATGCTCACGAGGAATTTGGATGTGGTTGCGGTGACGGAGACTTGGTTGAAAGAGGGACAGGACTGGCAGCTGAATATTCCGGGGTACAAGTGTTTTAGGCGAGACAGAGGAGGGGCCAAAAGAGGTGGGGGAGTAGCAGTATTAGTTGGAGAGCATATTACAGCGGTGCAGAGGGAGGACAATTCAGCGGGGTCGTGTAACGAGTCACTCTGGGTGGTGCTTAGAAACAGGAAGGGCGCAGTCACTATGTTGGGGGTATACTACAGGCCCCCCAACAGCCCAAGGGAAGTGGAAGAACGGATATGTCAGGAGATACTGGATAGGTGCAGGAAAAATAGGGTTGTTGTAGTGGGAGACTTCAATTTCCCTGGTATAGACTGGAAATCGCTGAGAGCTGGGACTCTGAATGGGGAGGAATTTGTAAAATGCGTACAGGAGGGTTCTTTGGAACAATATGTAGATAGCCCGACTAGAGAGGGGGCTATACTGGACCTAGTACTGGGGAATGAGCCCGGTCAGGTCTTCAAAGTTTCGGTAGGGGAACATGTGGCAAATAGTGACCACAATTCTGTTCGCTTTAGGATAGTGATGGAAAAGGATGAGTGGTGTCCCAAGGGTAAGGTGTTGGATTGGGGGAAGGCTAACTTTAGTGGGATTAGGCAGAAATTGGCAGCTCTTGATTGGGAGAGGCTGTTTGAGGGTAAATCCACATCTAGCATGTGGGAGTCTTTTAAGGAACAGTTGTTAGGGCTACAGGACAGGCATGTGCCTGTAAAAAAGGATAGGAAGGGTAGGACTCGAGAACCGTGGATAACCAGGGAAATTGAGGGACTGGTCAAAAAGAAAAGAGAGGCGTATGTTAGGTCCAGGCAGCTAAAAACGGAGGGAGCTCTGGAGGAGTACAAAGAAAGTAGGAAAGAACTCAAACGGGGAATTAGAAGGGCAAAAAGGGGTCACGAAATGTCCTTGGCAGACAGGATTAAGGAGAATCCCAAGGTATTTTATTCATACGTTAGGAACAAAAGGGTTGTCAGGGAAAAAATCGGACCTCTCAGGGACAAAAGTGGGGAATTATGCTTGGAGCCCAAAGAAGTAGGGGAGATCCTAAATGAATACTGCGGTGAATGGGTAGGTTGATTGGCCAGGCTAAAATTGCCCCTTAGTGTCCTGGGATGCGTAGATTAGAGGGATTAGCGGGTAAAATATGTCGTGATATGGGGGTAGGGCCTGGGTGGGATTGTGGTCGGTGCAGACTCGATGGGCCGAATGGCATCTTTCTGTACTGTAGGGTTTCTAAGAATTTCTAAGAATACTTTGCGTCGGTATTCACAAAGGAGAGGGATGTGTTGACTGGGAGTGTCTCGGAGGGGAGTGTTGAACCGTTGGAGAAAATCTCCATTACAAGGGAGGAAGTGTTAGGTTTGTTAGAGAATCTAAAGACTGACAAATCTCCAGGGCCTGATGGAATCTATCCAAGGCTGCTCAGGGAGACGAGAGATGAAATCGCTGGGCCTCTGACGCAAATCTTTGTCTCGTCACTGGACGCAGGTGAGGTCCCAGAGGATTGGAGGATAGCTAATGTGGTCCCGTTATTTAAGAAGGGTAGGAAGGATAACCCGGGTAATTATAGGCCGGTGAGCTTGACGTCCGTGGTGGGGAAGTTGTTGGAGAAGACTCTTAGAGATAGGATGTATGCGCATTTAAAAAGAAATAAACTCATTAACGATAGTCAGCATGGTTTTGTGAGAGGGAGGTCATGCCTCACTAACCTGGTGGAGTTTTTTGAAGAAGTGACCAGAATGGTTGACGAGGGAAGGGCCGTGGATGTTGTCTATATGGACTTTAGTAAAGCGTTTGACAAAGTCCCTCATGGTAGGCTGGTGCAAAAGGTTGGATCTCATGGGATAACGGGGAAGGTGGCTAGATGGGTGGAGAACTGGCTTGGTCACAGAAAGAAGTTTAACAACACCAGGTTAAAGTCCAACAGGTTTATTTGGTAGCAAAAGCCACACAAGCTTTCAGAGCTGCAAGCCCCTTCTTCAGGTGAGTGGGAATTCTGTTCACAAACAGAGCATATAAAGACACAGACTCAATTTACATGAATAACGGTTGGAATGCGAATACTTACAACTCATCAAGTCTTTAAGAAACAAAACAACATCTTTGCAACAATCGCTTCTCTGGCTAACAGATACTTAAAAATGAGAGCTACTGCAGTTTCTCCCTCAATAACCTGGTCTGCCATTTTTCTGTCTAGCAGTCCTGCAACCCCCGTATGCTGGTTCCAACAGTAAAAGTGCCCCAACTCTCTCTCTCTCTTATCTCCTGTCACTGATACTGCTCCAGCACCGTCTGTATTGCTGTAGGGTCTCGTAGTGGGGTCCCAGTGGGTCTCTTCTCCTGTGCTCCCCCAACTATTCCTGACACCTCACGCTTGGTCTATTTTGTGTTGTCTTATTGGGATGTGTGCTGGTCTTTTAGTGGGTTTGTCGGCCCCTGTCCCCAGCCCCTTTAAGTACAACGCCTCCCGCTTGGCCACCACCTCCACTAGCAAGGTTGATCCGTTACCCCAAAAAGGGAGTTTCAGTTCCCTGGTACCCTGCTATGGACTGTGGTGTTCCCTACAGACGAACAAGGTTATCAAAATCCGCCCGGGTCCCTAGTGGATTCTCCGTCGCCGTGTCTCTTGGTCAGGATGGATCGGGTCCCCTCTTCCTCAACACTTACACATATGTATCTGTTATCAAAGCCCCTGTTATAATTAGTAACTGTATCGACTCTGAGGTTGTTCGTCCCTTCAGAGTCTGTGTTGTTACCCGATTTACACTGTCCGTGCCTTGCACCCTGAGTGCCTGTGCCTCTTAGCGCCCGCTTCAAAACCCAACCTTAGCGTGGGAGATTTCTCCTCTTAACGTCCAGTTTAGGGTCGGGCACCTTGAGTCAAGCACTCCCTTGTCCTATTGCCTTGGCACAGACAGCGGTTTCATTTACAATCCTGGGTTAGTTACACCAATTAGTTCTGCATGTGGTTCTTATCTTTATATTAGTCTTACTTCCTTATTCCCGTTATCAAATAGCCCAAAACCTGTTATCTTTACCTTTGGTCCTCTATTTCTATTAAAGTTACTTACCTTCTTCCACGCGGTCGTTCTGACCTGTACCTCTTTAGTGCAGAATTCTGTCTCAATTTTAAAAACTTAGGCAAGATTATGCAGTTCTACAAGACAACAATATTTAAAACAGACAGTGTGTGTGTGTGCGTTTGTCAATGTGTTGTGTGTGTGTGTTTGTCAGTGTGTGTGTGTGTGTGTGTATGTGAGTGTGTGTGTGCGTGGTTGTGTGTGAGCGTGTGTATGTTTATGTGAGTGTTTATGTGTGTGCGTGTATGTGTTTGTGTGTGTTATGTGTGAGTGTGTGTTCATGTGTGTGTTTATGTTTGTGTGTGTGTATATGCGCGTGTTTGTGTATGTATCTATGTGTGTTTGTGTGTGTTTGTGTGTGTGTGGGAGGGTGTGTGTGTGTAGGCCTGTGTGTGTTTCTGTGTGTGTGTGTGTGTGTGTTTATGTGTGTAAGTGTGTTTGTGTGTATGTTTGTGTGTGGGTGAGTGGGTATGTGTGAGTGTGTGTGTGTGTGTGCGGGTGAGTGTGTGTGTGAGTGTTTGTGTGTGTGTGAGTGTGTGGGTGTGTGTGTATGTGAGTGTGTGTGTGAATGTGTGTGTGTGTTTGTGGGTGTGTGTGAGCACGTGTATGTTTATGTGTGTGTTCATGTGTGTGTGTATTTTTGTGTGTGTGTGTGTGAGTATGGGTGTGTGTTTATGTGCTTGTGAGTGTGTGTGCGTTTGTCAATGTGTACGTGTGTGTTTATCAGTGTGTGTGTGTATTTATGTGAGTGTGTGTGTGTGTAATGTGTGTGTGGGGGTGTGTGTGAGCGTGTGTATGTCTATCTGTGTGTTTACGTGTGTGTGTGTTAATGTGTGTGTGTTTGTGTGTGTGGGGAGGTTGTAAGCCGGTGTGTGTGTTCATGTGTGTGTGTTGATGTGTGTGAGCGTGTGTGTGTTTATGTATGTGTGAGTGTGGGTGGTTGTGTGCGAGTGTGTGTGTGTTTAAGTGTGTGAGCGTGTGTGCTTATGTGTGTGTGTGCTTATGTGTGTGTGTGTTTATGTGTGTGTGTTTATGTGTGTGTGTGTGTATGTGTGTGTGAGTTTATGTGTGTGTGCGTGTGTGTTTGTGTGTGTGTGTGTTTATGTGTGAGTGTGTGTGTGTGGGTGTTCATGTATGTGTGTGAGCGTGTGTGTGTTTATGTGTGTGAGTGTGTGTGTGTGGGGTGGGGGGGGTTGTAAGCCTGTGTGTGTGTTTATGTGTGTTTGTGTATGTCTGTGTGTTTATGTGTGTCTGTGTGTTTATGTGTGTGTGAGTGTGTGTGTGCGAGAGTGTGTGTTTGCGTGTGTGTAGGTGGGTGTGAGCGTGTGTATGTTTATGTGTGTGTGTGTTTATGTGTGTGTTTGAGTGTGTTTATGTGTGTGTGTGTTTATGTGCATGAGTGTGTGTATCTGTGTTTGTTTGTCTGTGTGTGTTTGTCTGTGTGTGTGTGTATGTGTGTGTGTGTTTATGTGTGTGTTTGTGTGTGTGTGTTTATGTGTGTGTGTGTTTGTGTGTTGAGTGTGTGTGTTTATGTGTATGTTTGTGTGTGGGTGGTTGTGTGTGAGTGTGTGTGTGCTCATGTGTGTGTGTGTGTACGTATGTGTGTGAGTGTGTTTGTGTGTGTGTGTTGTGCGTTCGTTTGTCAGTGTTTGTGTGTGTGTGTATGTGTGGGTGGTTGTGTGTGAGTGTGTGTGTTTATGTGTGTGTGTGTGTACTTATGTGTGTGAGTTTTTGTGTGTGTGAGTGTGTGTTTATGTGTGTGAGTGTGTGTGTGTGTGTTTGACAGTGTGTGTGTGTTTATGTGTATGTGCGTGTGTGTGTTTATGTGTGTGGGCATCAGTGTGTGTGTGTGTTTATATCTGAGTGTGTGTTAGTGTGTTCATGTGTGTGTGTGTGTGTGTTTATGTGTGTGTGCACTTGTGTGTATGTTTATGTGTGTGTGTATGTTTATGTGTGTGTGTGTGTGTGTTTGTGTGTGTGTGTGTGTGTGTGTTTATGTGTGAGTGTGTGTGTGTGTGTTCATATGTGTGTTTATGTATGTGAGTGTTTATGTGTGTGTGTGTATATGCGCGTGTTTGTGTATGTATCTATGTGTGTTTGTCTGTGTGTGTTTGTGTGTGTGTATGGGGGTGTGTGTAGGCCTGTGTGTGTTTCTGTGTGTGTGTTTGTCAATGTGCGTGTGTGTGTGTGTTTGTCAGTGTGTGTGTGTGTGTGTACGTGAGTGTGTGTGTGTGGGTGTGTGTATGTTTATGTGTGTGTTCATGTGTGTGTTTGTGTCTGTGTGTGTGAGTATGTGTGTGTTTATGTGCTTGTGAGTGTGTGTGTGTGTTTATGTGCATGCATACATGTGTTTATGTGTGTGTGTGTGAGCGTGTGTATGTTTATGTGTATGTGTGTTTCCATGTGTGTGTGTGTGTGAGTATGTGTGCGTGTGTTTATGTGCTTGTGAGTGTGTAGGTGTGTGTCTGTGTGTATATTTATGTGTATGTATGTGTGTGGATATGTGCGATTGTGTGTGTGAGCGTGTGTGTGTGATTGTGTGTGTATGTGTGTGGTGTTTATGTGTGTGTGAGTGTGCGTGTGCATGAGTGTGTGTGTGTGTGCTTATGTGTGTGAGTGTTTGTGTGTGTGAGTATGTGTGTGTTTGTTGGTGTGTATGTGTGTGAGTGTGTTTGTGTGTGTGAGTATGTGTGTGTTTGTTGGTGTCTGTGTGTGTATGTGATTATGTGTGTGCGTATGTGTGTGTGTTTATATGTGTGGGTGTGTGTGTCTTTATGTGTGTGTGTCTTTATGTGTGTGGGTGTGTGTGTATGTGTATGTCTGTTTGTGTGAGTGTGTGTGTTTATGTGAATGTGTGTGTGATGTGTGTGTGTGCGAGTGCATGTGAGTTTGTGTGTATGTGTTTTTATGTGTATGTGTGTGTGTGTGTGTGTGCGAGTGCGTGTTCATGTGTGTGTGTTTATGTGTGTCTGTGTGTATGTATGTGTTTATGAGTATGTGTGTGTGGATATGCGTGAGTGTGTGTGTGTTTATGTGTGTGTGTTTATGTGTGTGTGTGTGTTTGAGTGTGTGTGTATATGTTTATGTGTGTGTGAGTGTGTGTGTGTGTAAGTGTTTATGTGTGTGTGTGTATGTGTGTTTATGTGTGTGTGTGCGTGTGTGTGTGAGTGTGTGTGTGTTCATGTGTGTGTGTGAGTGTTTATGTGTGTGTGTATGTGTGTTTATGTGTGCGTGTGAGTGTGTTCATGTGTGGGTGTGTGAGTGTTTATGTGTGTGAGTGTGTGTGTGTATGTATGTGTTTATGGGTATGTGTGAGTGTGTGTGTGTTTCTGTGTGTGTGAGTGTGTGTGTGTGTTCTTGCGTGTGTGTTCATGCATGTGTGTTCATGCGTGTGTGTTCATGTGTGTGTGTGAGTGTTTGTGAGTGTGTGTGTGTGTTCATGTGTGTGTGTGTGTTTCTGTGTGTGTGTGAGTGTGTGTGTGTGTTCATGTGTGTGTGTTCATGTGAGTGTGTTTGTGAGTGTGTGTGTGTGAGTGTGTTCATGTGTGTGTGTGTTTAAGTGTGTGAGTGTGTGTGTGTGAGTGTGTTCATGTGTGTGTGTGTTCGTGTGTGTGAGTGTTTATGTGTGTGTGTGTGTGAGAAGTTTATGTGTGTGTGTGTGTGTGTTCATGTGTGTGTGTGTGTTTATGTGTGTGTGTGTTTATGTGTGTGAGTGTGTGTGTGTATGTATGTGTTTATGGGTATGTGTGTGTGGATATGCGTGAGTGTGTGTGTGTGTTTATGTGTGTGTTCATGTGTGTGAGTGTGAGTGTTTATGTGTGTGAGAGTGTGTGAGAGTGTGTGTGTGTGAATGTGTGTTTATGAGTATGTGTGTGTGTGGATATGTGTGAGTGTGTGTGTGTTTATGTGTGTGTGAGTGTGTGTGTTTATGTGTGTGTGAGTGTGTGTGTGTGTTTATGTGTGAGTGTGTGTGTGTGTTTATGAGTGTGTGTGTGTGTGAGTGTGTGTGTGTTTATGTGTGTGTGAGTGTGTGTGTTTATGTGTGTGTGTGAGTGTGTGTGTGAGTGTGTGTGTGTTTATGTGTGTGTGAGTGTGTGTGTTTATGTGTGTGTGTGAGTGTGTGTGTGAGTGTGTGTGTGTTTATGTGTGTGTGTGTTTATGTGTGTGTGTGAGTGTGTGTGTGTTTATGTGTGTGTGAGTGTGTGTGTTTATGTGTGTGTGTGAGTGTGTGTGTGTGTTTATGTGTGAGTGTGTGTGTGTTTATGTGTGTGTGAGTATGTGTGTGTGGATATGTGTGAGTGTGTTTATGTGTGTGTGAGTGTGTGTGTTTATGTGTGTGTGTGAGTGTGTGTGTGTGTGTGTTTATGTGTGAGTGTGTGTGTGTTTATGTGTGAGTGTGTGTGTGTTTATGTGTGTGTGTGTGCGTTTATGTGTGTGTGTGTGTGAGTGTGTGTGTGTGAGTGTGTGTGTGTTCATGTGTGTGTGTGAGTGTTTGTGTGTGAGTGTGTGTGTATGTGTGTGTGTGTGAGTGTGTGTGTGTTTATGTGTGAGTGTGAGTGTGTGAGTGTGTGTGTGTTTATGTGTGAGTGTGTGTGTTCATGTGTGTGAGTGTGTGTGTTCATGTGTGTGAGTGTGTGTGTGTTTATGTGTGAGTGTGTGTGTGTTTATGTGTGTGTGAGTATGTGTGTGTGGATATGTGTGAGTGTGTGTGTGTTTATGTGTGTGTGAGTGTGTGTGTTTATGTGTGTGTGTGTGTGAGTGTGTGTGTGTTTATGTGTGAGTGTGTGTGTGTTTATGTGTGAGTGTGTGTGTGTTTATGTGTGTGAGTGTGTGTGTGTTTATGTGTGAGTGTGAGTGTGTTCATGTGTGTGTGTTTATGTGTGAGTGTGTGTGTTCATGTGTGTGAGTGTGAGTGTTTATGTGTGTGAGTGTGTGTGTGTATGTATGTGTTTATGGGTATGTGTGTGGATATATGTGAGTGTGTGTGTGTTTATGTGTGTTTCTGTGTGTGTGTTTCTGTGTGTGTGTTCATGTGTGTGTGTTCATGTCTGTGTGTTCATGTGTGTGTGTATGTGTTTATATGTGTGTGTGAGTGTTTATGTGTGTGTTTATGTGTGTGTGTGTGTGTGAGTGTTTATGTGTGTGTGTGTTCATGTGTGTGTGTGTGTGTGTTTATGTGTGTGTGAGTGTGTGTTTATGTGTGTGTGTGAGTGTTTATGTGTGTGTGAGTGTTTATGTGTGTGTGTGTTCATGTGTGTGTGTGTGTGTTCATGTGCGTGTGTGTGTGTGTTCATGTGCGTGTGTGTGTGTTTATGTATGTGTGAGTGTGTGTGTTTATGTGTGTGAGTGCGTGTGTGTGTATGTATGTGTTTATGGGTGTGTGTGTGTGTGGATATGTGTGAGTGTGTGTGTGTGTGCTTATGTGTGTGTGAGCGTGTGTTCATGTGTGTGAGTGTAAGTGTTTATGTGTGTGTGTGAGTGTGAGTGTGTGTGTGTGAGTGTGTGTGAGTGTGTGTGAGTGAGTGTGTGTGAGTGAGTGTGTGTGAGTGAGTGTGTGTGAGTGTGTGAGTGTGTGTGTGTGTGTGTGAGTGTGTGTGTGAGTGTGTGTGAGAGTGTGTGTGTGTGAGTGAGTGTGTGTGTGAGTGAGTGTGTGTGTGTGTAAGTGAGTGTGGGTGTGTGTGTGTGTGTCTGAGTGTGTGTGTGTGAGTGTGTGTCTGAGTGTGTGTCTGAGTGTGAGTGTGTGTGTGAGTGTGTGTGAGTGTGTGTGTGTGTGAGTGTGTGTGTGAGTGAGTGTGTGTGTATGAGTGTGTGTGTTCATGTGTGTGTGTTTATGTGTGTGTGTGTTTATGTGTGTGAGTGTGTGTGTGTGTGTGTATGTACGTGTTTATGGGTATGTGTGTGTGGATATGCGTGAGTGTGTGTGTGTGTGTGTGTTTATGTGTGTGTGAGTGTGTGTGAGTGTTTATGTGTGAGTGTGTGTGTGTTTATGTGTGAGTGTGTGTGTGAGAGTGTGTGAGTGTGTGTGTGAATGTGTGTTTATGAGTATGTGTGTGTGGATATGCGTGAGTGTGTGTGTGTTTATGTGTGTGTGTTTATGTGTGTGTGTGTGTTTGAGTGTGTGTGTATATGTTTATGTGTGTGTGTGTGTGTGAGTGTGTGTGTGTGTAAGTGTTTATGTGTGTGTGTGTGTGTATGTGTGTTTATGTGTGAGTGTGTGTGTGTTCATGTGTGTGTGTGAGTGTTTATGTGTGTGTATATGTGTGTTTATGTGTGCGTGTGAGTGTGTTCATGTGTGGGTGTGTGAGTTTTTATGTGTGTGTGTGTATGTATGTGTTTATGGGTATGTGTGAGTGTGTGTGTGTTTCTGTGTGTGTGAGTGTGTGTGTGTGTTCTTGCGTGTGTGTTCATGCATGTGTGTTCATGCGTGTGTGTTCATGTGTGTGTGTGAGTGTTTGTGAGTGTGTGTGTGAGTGTGTTCATGTGTGTGTGTGTGTGTTTCTGTGTGTGTGTGAGTGTGTGTTCATGTGTGTGTGTTCATGTGAGTGTGTTTGTGAGTGTGTGTGTGTGAGTGTGTTCATGTGTGTGTGTTTAAGTGTGTGAGTGTGTGTGTGTGAGTGTGTTCATGTGTGTGTGTGTTCGTGTGTGTGAGTGTTTATGTGTGTGTGTGTGAGAAGTTTGTGTGTGTGTGTGTGTGTTCATGTGTGTGTGTGTGTTTATGTGTGTGTGCGTTTATGTGTGCGAGTGTGTGTGTATATGTATGTGTTTATGGGTATGTGTGTGTGGATATGCGTGAGTGTGTGTGTGCGTGTTTATGTGTGTGTTCATGTGTGTGAGTGTGAGTGTTTATGTGTGAGTGTGTGTGAGAGTGTGTGAGAGTGTGTGTGTGTGAATGTGTGTTTATGAGTATGTGTGTGTGGATATGTGTGAGTGTGTGTGTGTTTATGTGTGTGTGAGTGTGTGTGTTTATGTGTGTGTGTGAGTGTGTGTGTGTTTATGTGTGAGTGTGTGTGTGTGTTTATGAGTGTGTGTGAGTGTGTGTGTGTTTATGTGTGTGTAAGTGTGTGTGTTTATGTGTGAGTGTGTGTGTGTTTATGTGTGTGTTTATGTGTGAGTTTATGTGTGTGTGTGAGTGTGTGTGAGTGTGTGTGTGAGTGTGTGTGTGTTTATGTGTGAGTGTGTGTGTGTGTTTATGTGTGTGTGAGTGTGTGTGTGTTTATGTGTGTGTGAGTGTGTGTGTTTATGTGTGTGTGTGTGTGTTTATCTGTGTGTGTGTGAGTGTGTGTGTGTTTATGTGTGAGTGTGTGTGTGTTTATGTGTGAGTGTGTGTGTGTTCATGTGTGTGTGTGTGAGTGATTGTGTGTGAGTGTGTGTGTATGTGTGTTTATGTGTGAGTGTGTTCATGTGTGTGTGTTTATGTGTGAGTGTGTGTGTTCATGTGTGTGAGTGTGAGTGTTTATGTGTGTGAGTGTGTGTGTGTATGTATGTGTGTATGTATGTGTTTATGGGTATGTGTG